>NC_059104.1:179862306-180187806 GCF_020740685.1 Jaculus jaculus
GGACCATGTTGAGTTGGCTTCCTGAAGGTGAGGACAGCTGATGAAGGCTCTCCAGGAGCCATGGATAGCAGTTCAGCCTGGCAGAGAGTATGCCATCTAGCCATAAGAAGACTAAAGACAGAGGTTTGGGGGAGGCTGGCATTTAAACAGTGGATGGAAAAAGAGGACCTTGCAAAGACTTTAAAAACAAACAAACAAAACCAAGATGTCAGAAAGCAAGGGGAAGGGAATATTGTAGCAGTAGTACATTTTGAGGGGGTGTTCAAGGCAGGGTCTCGCTCTAGCCCCAGGCTGACTTGGAATTCACTATGGAGTCTCAGGGTGGCCTTGAACTCATGGTAATCCTCCTACCTCTGCTGCCCAAGTGCTGGGATTAAAGGTGTGTGCCACCATGCCTGGCTCATGCACACACTTTTTAAAACTGTTTTTTTTTTTTTTTAGGGGGGAGGGGGCTCAAGGTAAAGTCTCACTTTAGCCTAGGCTGACCTGGAATTCACTGTGTAGTCTCAGGCTGAACTCATGGCAATCCCCCTTCCTCTGCCTCCCGAGAGCTGGGATTAAAGGTGTGTGCACCATGCTCGGCTTAGAAGCCATACATTTTTTGTGATGGAGTAAGTTTCAGGACAAGGCTAGCCACCTGGGCCTATCTGTCACCCTTGGCAGATTATGGATGCAATTTTGGAGAGAGAAGAAGAGTGACCACATGAAATGGTCCATTTTCCTTCCAGGTTCTTCTATCCCCACCACAAAGAATTTCATGGACAGACAGCCATGGCTGAACAAATGAGAAGACCTTTATCTGCAAGAGCACACAATTTAAATGGAAAATGGACTCTTGATGACAGTGGGGTACTGACACCCCTGAGAGACTACAGGAGCTAAATAGTTTCCTTGGCTAGGTAGACAGGGAAAAGGGCCCTTGGTAGGCAGCCATATTCTCTTTCTGAAGTGTCCCAAGATGGTGACCAAAAATGGTGAAGAGGACAGCTCACTTCCTAGTTCTTCTCCTACGAGAAAAAAAGGCCACATGAATCCAGTTTCCTACTGCCTGGACGGTGCACCTGGTGGGTTTGCCTGGGACATACCCAGGGTCTTCGTCTTTGTTAGAGCTGACCAATCACAGAGCTGGAGTGGGAGGCTTTTGCTCACTCACTGCAAAGCCCTGCTCCCACAGGGTGATGGGCCTGCAGTTCTGGAATCCCCTCCTTCCATGAGGACTCTGTTTTCTCTCTGCCTCTTCACTTTTGCTTGTGACTCAGCTTTGCTTTACCTTGCGTAAACTGAAAGTGCCTTATATAAGGAGAGAATGTCCTTGAACCTGTAAGAGAGAATCAGGTCCTTCCCTTTCTCTCCTTTCCCCTAAAGGTGTAGTCCCTTCTCTGAAAACCTGGCCAAGTGCCTGGACACCTGGTGTGAGGGATCTTCCTGATTTCTTTCTCTCGGGCTCTGTCTGTATAAACTCTGTGATAAAACCTTCCTAAGCTTCACCGGTGTGGTCTGTGCATTTCATTGATTGAAATTAGTAAGGCAAGAACCTAGAGGATGTGGTCTCAGTGGCAGTTTTGAGTGGCTGTGAGCTTCCAGCACTCTAACGCCTGAGTTACAGCCCGCCAAGAACTGAGACAAGCTCTGTTGCAATCAAAGACACTCCACATATCAATTCTGAACTCCTGTGGTGGCAGGATACCAACCAAGGGGTTGCTATGGAGTGTTACAGCCCTTAAGCCTAGACAGGCCTTGGGACACCAGCTGAGAAGGGTCCTGTTGAGGCAGGAGCCAGGGTTTGCAGGAGCAGCAGGTTCCGCTGCAGCAGGAATGGGAATGCCAGCGGAGCGTGTCCCCTTAGGAACGGAGCTGGAGGCTGCCCAAGCAGCCGGTCCTGTTGGAGCAGGTCCAAGCAGGTCTGGGCACCAGGACTAGAAAGGAGGTTCAGGTCCCGAGAGCAGCTCTGGCTCTGTGAAGGCAGACACATTTCCAATGCCCTGAACCCATGCAGCTCTGGGGGATCTTGAGACAGACATGGGTCCAACAGCCCCAGTGTCAGCTGCTCTCTGGTGGCCCAGACGCCTTTGCATCTTCTTCCCCAAACACACCCAGGCAGGTCTGCCCCACAGGTCTCTCCTTCTGATGTCTGTCAAGTCTGATCTGAGCCGTCCAGACTCATCAGGTTTACCAGGTGTGCAGAGGTTTACATAGACCTAGCTTGGCCCTCACTGGTTAGGAGCATGCAAATGAGTAAAAGCAGAGGGACCAATCAGGGGAACTAGTCAGCCTGTGAGGGGAAAGCCAGCTCACCAAAAGATGGACTGAGCAAGCAGGGGACACTGTTATAAAAAAGCAAGCAACCTGACAAGACATACACATCTGTGCAATGGGGCGCCCAGCCTAGGTGGGTAATCATTGGCTTACTGATTGGCTAAGAGACCTGCTCAGTGGAAAGAAACCCATAGCCAGAACTGGGAGCCAAGCTGGAATCCTATGGAGACCAAGATTATGGACTCCAACAAGAAGCTCCCACTAGTTTTGGGCCAATAGAGAGGTTACATCCATCAAAATCTCTCTAAATTAACAATGATTATACCTATTAACCTATACTGACCTCATTCTCTGTTGGAGAATCTGTTTTTCTTTTTCGGAAGGCAATGAGAACTGAGGACAACCAAAATCTATCAACAAAACAAGAAAAAATAGCTGACTCCCTGGCAAGACAAACCAGCCCTGCACAACAGCCAGGGCCCAGGTGAAACCACAGAGGAACTGGTGAGATGGGCAAGAGCGCTGCTCCCATGATGAGCCTGACAACCTGCACCAGGGTGATGGAGACAGACACTGAGGAGACTCAGAACGTACCAAACCAGAAATCCAGAAGCTGCTGAGAGCACAACATTGAAGTAGACTTAAAACACCCACCATGGCTCAGGGAATTTTGTGGAAGAGGGATGGAAAGATTGTAAGAGCCAAGGGAGGGAGGGAATAATATTCAGAGACACAGCCCTCCCCACAATGACAGACTGCTGTTCTCACAACTCATAACCCACAACTCCACGGTGAATACCAGCAGTCCTACTGAGGAGGGCCCTCAGCGGAGTGGGGTCAGGGAGGAGGGAAATGATGTGTCCATATAAAGTATATTCTTTTTTTTTTTTTTTTTTTGAGGTAGGGTCTCACTCTAGCCCAGTAATTCACTATGGAGTCTCAGGGTGGCCTCGAACTCATGGTGATCCCCCTACCTCTGCCTCCTGAGTGCTGGGATTAAAGGCGTGCGCCACCATGCCTGGCTTAAAGTATATTCTTTTTTTTTTTTTTTTGGTTTTTCGAGGTAGGGTCTCACTCTAGCACAGGCTGACCTGGAATTCACTATGGAGTCTCAGGGTGGCCTCGAACTCATGGCAATCCTCCTACTTCTGCCTCCCGAGTGCTGGAATTAAAGGTGTGCACCACCACACCCGGCTTAAAGTATATTCTTAATAAGAATAAAAAGATGGGAGTCCCAGTTCCCTTGCTGCCATGGAGACCACAGGGCACTCTTTAACAAGACAGTGGAATGTGGCATGGGAGCACTCCAATCGCTGCCAGGGGAAAGGGTTCCTTGCTTCTAGGCTGTCCACTGGATGCCATCGGAGGGAAGCACTCAAAAGAGTGGTGTGCAACCAGCCTGTGCTCAGCTGTTTCCGAGTCCATCTGCAAACGTTTTCGCATCAGCTCTGTTCACTAGGGGATGCTCTTCCTTTCCACCTCACATGGACCAGTGGGAGCTAAAGCCATAGTCAGAAACTTGGGGATTATGACTTGAATATGAAGTGTCCTCCACCAGCTCATGTTGTGAACACATGTTCCCTAGCTGCTGGTGTTGGGACGGCTGAGGAAGTGTGGCCTAGTTGGTGGAAGAGCACTACGGAAGAGCCTTTGAAGGAAAGCTCCACTTCCTTCCTCTCTTTCTGCTGCCTGTCTGCCGTGGTGTGAGCAGCCATCACGCATCACGCACCACCCAGCCCTGCAGCCACGACGCCCTATTCAAGTGCACAGGGCCCAGCAGCGAGGGACCAGAACTCTCCAGAATCGTGAACCAACACATAAACCGTTCTTCCCTTGAGTTGTTTCTGTCAAGTATTTTGGCAAAGCATGCCTGGGAAGTGGACCTTGAGAGATGAGCATGTATTTACAAAGGGCTACAGAACTAGGAGGTAGGTGTCACTTTCTCCCCCAGAGGGGTTTGGCAAAAGGGTGAAAATGGAATCTAAGTTGTGTGTGCATCTGCGGGTGAGAAAGGAAAAATAGCATTCCCAACAGGGGGAACGGCATGGGTCCCAAAGCTTTAGGAAGAGGTGGCTGTGCTCCAGGGGAGGCTAGAGAGCTTAAGGCAGAGCCCGCCAGGGAGAAGGACGAGAGCAGTCAGGCACGTGGCATAAGCTAATAGACTGAAGATTCTCTGGATAAAGGAATCTGTACTGCCGCCAGGTCTTCCCAGTCAGGAGTTGGCAGTGGCCATGAGTGGAGGGAAGAAGCCAGGTGCAGAAAAACCGAAAGGAGATAAACAATGGATGGATGCTTAGAACAGGTGTCATGCAGGCATTTCTCCAAGTAGCAGTAGCTCCCTCCTGAAGAGAGAAGGGAGGCTCCTTAGCACCCCAGAAGCTCAGGAATTTGAAAGTTCCCCAGCTCCTTCCCCATGGATAGAACAGCAGTAAAGGACTGCTGGGAAGAGGAAACTCTTTAGTGGAGCTGACTGCAGATTGTGCAGTTCCCAGGGAGCCAGGGATGCAGCTCTCCTGAGGCATCACCCATGTCAGGGTGGGAGTTTTGGTGATGCAGTGGCCTGGGTGTGGTCATTGGTGTTCCTTAAGTAACCCAAGGAACTCCTTGGTTCATCATGCTTGATTTTGATGGACGAGTCTATTTGGCCTAACCATGGTGACTTATCTGGGAAGAACAGATACGTGCTCATGTCTCCACAAGAAAATTCACCTGACACTGGGTGTGTCATGCCTTTTGAGGCCAGCCTGAGACTACATAGTAAATTTTAGGTCAGCCTGGGATAGAGCAAGCCCCTACCTTGAAAAAAATAAGTGACCTGAAAATAGAACACTGTCAGCACAGGCTAAGAACCATTGGGAGGCAGTTCCGACCTGGTTCAGTATTTGATGCCTTGTGGTGGGAGGCGAAGATTTGAGAGGGGTCAGTGTTAACAGATGCCAATCATGAAGATGGAGCATCCTGAGGGGTGTCTAGGCTTTGTGTGGGCTGGACAGGCTGCTAGGCCATGCCTCTGACACTCATCTCGAGTGAGGAGTTTGGGGAGTGATGTGGGAGTATGGTGCTGGCTGGGAAACCATCAACATGTGCATAGCATGTCAACATGTGAAGCCAGCAATTGGGAGAAATTTCCTCATAGACACATACAAGAGATGGTGCCCACTTTCCACAAAAGAACCTGCTTTCTTAACTCACCTTATTCATGTAAATTTCTGTCCAGAACGGACATGGGAAGGTCTGGGGGTGTGTACCATGAGTAGAGCTCTTGACCCCCAGCACTGTGAGAAAATAGCAAACTTGCCTGATGAAACGGCCATGCAGAACTCAGCCAGTATTTTCTCCTTTCAGCATATACTGGAAGCACACCGGAATAGGCTTGGGGCTTGAATTAGACAGGATCAGGAGCCTAGAACCTGATATTGAAAGAGGGCAATAAATTACTCCTGTGCCATGTTTAATGACTTTGAAATTCCCAGTGTTCACACAGCACTTTTCTCTAAACACCTGAAGTCTCTTCACAGACACCATAACTCTCCTGGGTTTGGAAGGGCTGCAAAGGCAGGGGTGATTATATATAGAAAAAAATGGACTGTGTTCTGAGAAGACTGGAGGATTTTCTTTGAGTACAGAGAGGAGTGTGTTGGGGTCCAGTGGCCCTTACTCTAAGCCTTCTTCTTATAACCAGTGGATCTGCCTTTCTTGTCCTCAGAATCCTTTACATCGGAAGACACAGCCACTGCCCACCCCCCACCCCGTGCCTCCCAGTCCCCAGTCTACAATCACATCAGATCAGCCCAGGCCTGGTCTTGCACGTGACTGGGAGATTTGTTTGCATTACAGCTTGGCCTGTGGAGAGAACCAAACGGCGAGGGTCTGAGGGCTCCACTGCTGCTCATGGGTGGTGGGATACTGGGCTGTTTATATCATATCACTTGCTCTGAGTTACCTCAATCTCAAGATACAGATAATACTTCCACTCCAAGCTTGAATGATGAAGAATAAACATTCAAGAAATGTTCTTTTGTGCATCTATTTCTGTTGAAATTCATGTCAGGAAGCACAGACAGAGTTCTGCCCTTGGCCTTAAAGGGGGCGGCATGGAGGGGGAGGTGATAAACAATGATAAACAAGGAAACAGTAGGCGAATGTTGGGCTGGGTGGCAAGGCTGGGTCCGGGCTCTGAGAAAGGGGAGTTGAGACCCGCCTGGCGCCTGGCATGCCGTCCAGCACGCACACAGTAGGCATTCACGGCACAGTTCCTGCTGCTGCGTTTCTAATTAAGGAAAGAGGGAAGAGCCTGAAGCACAATAACAGGCCATAAATTTTTATTAAAACTTTTGTCTATCTCAGAGACCTCAATGAGGAGTAAGCAGAAAAATTGCCAGGGAAGGATAAGGGGAGAAGATTACAAAGTGCAGAAACCAGCTGCATCAAGGGATGCCTCACCAGTGCTGCACCCACTCTAATGACCACCAATTAAGCCGTCTCTTGCCAGCTCCCAGAGCAAGCGCACTTGCCCCAACAGGTCGGCCTTGAAGCGCACCTTCTAAGACCGTCAGCATTACACTGAGCCATAGTGCTGGTGATCTCTCAGGGAGTCTTCCTCCGTTCAAGACCCCTCTGCCCTCAAGAAATTTTCACAGGACTCCAGGTTATAGAGATGTGCACATAAAATAGGTACTCCAACCAAACATTTATTGATAATAAGACACAAATTCATTTAAAACCAATTCCATATATATATATATATATATATATATATATATATATATATATATACACACACACACACACACACACACACACACACACATACATATATACATACATACATATAGCTTTTTAACCATGTAAAATTTTCATCATAATGAGATGGGCTTATTTTTGTTTTTCATAAAGAAGTCTTGGCTGATTATTTGATACTGCAGGACACAAACTATGTTCGACATCTTTCAGAGTTGAATTATTTCAGAGTTTAAATTATACTGAATACTGAGAGTGCTACTATGGATAAATATGGAGTACAAAATGCCAGAAGTGTGTTTAGCAGTATTTCAAAGATTGTTGAAAATTTTGTGCTAATCCAGAGGCAACATTGATTTAATGTTTTGTTTGTTTATGAAGCTCAAACCAGAAAGTCAAATAGCAAGTTTTTTTTAAAGCAGAGATTCTAACACAATGCAGTCAAAGAAGTACTAACTTGATACATGTTCTGGAGTGAAGGGGCAGGGAGGAGGGAAAGGCCACAAACACATGATGCGTCCCTACAAAGTTTGTACTTAATAAAGAAAAAAAGTATAGGAGCCTCGCTTGTGGGTGCATGCCCTTCATCCCAGCACTAAGAGGCAGAGGCAGGAGGCTCACTGTGAGTTTCAGGTCAGCCTGGGCTAGAGTGAGACCCAACCTTGAACAAATAACAACAACAAAAACATAATGTATTTGTTTTCTGTCTATAATCCATTATGTTCCCATCATAGCAGGAAACTTTGTGTGAGCAGTGAAAACACTACAGCTCATAATACACAATGATCTCAAATATGAGCACGGTTGTTTCAGTCCGTGATCATCGGTGTCATGTGACTTGATGGCACACACAGGGCAAAGTGTGCATGGTGTGTGTTCAGAAACAAGGCTGCCGTGAGCCCGCGGGATGAACATGGGCAAACTCGACCAGAAGCACCTCAGAGTCATTACCTATTTGATTTTGAATTAGTTATTTTTTTGCCTTTGAATGTACAGAAGCCTTTTTTAAAAAAAAATATTTGTTTTATTTATGAGAGAGAGAGAGAATTAGCACACCAGGGCCTTTAACCACTGCAACTGAACTCCAGACGCATGCACCACCTTGTGTGCATGTCCTTGAGCGCATGTGTTTCCTTGCACATCTGGCTCACGTGGATTCTGGGGAGCTGAACCCGGGTCCTTAGGCCTCACAACCCCAGAAGCCTTTTATTATTGCCAAACTTCTCACAACCACCACTTTCAGCTCCATGACCTCATGTGGAGTTGTGACCCACAGTGTAAGAGGCTGGTGGTTAGAGAGATGTATTAGTCAGGGTTCTCTACAGAAACCAAGCTGATAAAATGAATATATATTATAAAGGGGCTTAATTATATTGGTTCACAGTACTTGAACCTGCCATCCCGACAGTGGCTGGGTGCAGGCTGGAGAGTCTGAGAACCTAGTAGCCGCTCAGTCCACGAGGCTGCATGTTTCAGCAGACCCTATCATGTGCTGAAGGCCTGGAGGATTCCAGAAGAGCTCATGGTCTCCACTTGGAAGACTGAAGAAGCTGGATCCCCATGTCCATGAAGGATGACAGCAATGGGGGCGATGCACTGATCAAGTAAAAAGGCAAAATGGCACTGCCTTTCCCTGGAACCTTTTCTACTTTAATTTATTTATTTTATTGAGAACTTCCATAATTGTGAACAATATCCTATGGTAATTCCCTCCCTCCCCCCACTTTCCCCTTTGAAACTCCACTCTCCATCATATCCCCTTCCCCTCTCAATCAGTCTCTCTTTTATTTTGATGTCATCATCTTTTCCTCCTATTATGATGGTCTTTTATAAGTAGTTTCAGGCACTGTGAGGTCATGGATATCCAGGCCATTTTGTGTCTTGAGGAGCATGTTGTAAGTAGTCCTACCCTTCCTTTGGCTCTTACATTCTTTCCTCTACCTCTTCCACAATGGACCCCGAGCCTTGGAAGTTGTGATAGAGATATTTCAGGGCTGAGCACTCCTCTGTCACTTCTTCTCAGCACCATGGTGCTTTCTGAGTCATCCCAAGAACTCTGCTGTCTGCAAAGAGAAGCTTCTCTAACCAAAAGTGAGAGTAACATTAACATATGGGTATGAACACTAAGAGAAGTGCTTACTGGGCAGTTTGGTGAGCATAGTATATACATTTAGCCACACACCCACAGATGTTACATCCCTAGGGTTCATGACTACCCCTGCTGTAGGTTTTCAGTATCAGGGATTTATTCACTCCCATGGAGCAGGCCTCCAGCCAAAATAGAGGGTAGTTGGTTTCCCCTATAACGGACATGCCACTATTGCACTTGTTGGCTCGTTTGGTCTGGCTGGCCAAATTTAAGGCTTGTAATTCCACTGTTCTGTATCTTCACTGGTGATTTCTCTATCTTCCATTGAACTGCATACAGCATAGCTTTTTCCATCTTTCTGTCAGCTGGTATACATGGAGGAGGTTATCAGCTCAGCTCCGGCAGGATTTCTCAGTGGCCTTGCAGCCCACATATGTGGAGTCTTCAGTAATAGGATCTTACCATCTATTCCTGGTGGGAAACCAAGAACCTCAGCAATGGCCTGTAATGTTTTGGGAGTATTAGTGACCTCCCTGGCCAACAACTCCCTGGAAGGTAACTCATCCCTGGTATTGAAAATTTTCTAGTAACAATCTATGGCTTCTGAGTGTTCCATTGTCTAAAAAAGTAAGTTTCCATATGACTTCTTTATATCCTCTTAGACTTTGATTAGCCCTCCCTCCACCTTTCCTTTACTCAGTCTCCTTACCTGACTTCACGTAGGCCTTTTCACCCCCATTAATCTGCTCTTTTACTTACATATATATATAATACCATCTTCTTAAGTTCCTCCCTCCTTTCCTTTCTATTCCTTTTATATCCCCTTTCTAGCTTAGTGGCCTCTGCTACTGAGTTTTATTCCCACTCACACAGAAGTCCAATAATTTGCAGCTAGAATCCACATATGAGAGAGAATATGTGATGGTTGGGTCTCTGGGCCTGGGTTACCTCAATATAATCCTTTCCAGTTTCATCCACTTTTCTTCAAGTTTCATTTTTCTTTACTGCTCCATTGTATAAATGTACCACATCTTCATTATCCACTCATCACTTGAGGGACATCTGGGCTGGCTCCATTTCCTAGCTATTGTGAATAGAGCAGCAATAACCATGGTTGAGCAAGTATCTCTAAGGTAGTGAGATGAGTCCTTAGGATATATGCCTAGGAGTGCTATAGCTGGGTCTTATAGTAAATCTATGTTTAGCTGTCCCAGGAACCTCCACACTGATTTCCACAATGGCTGAACCAGATTGCATTTCCACCAATAGTGTATAAGGGTTCCTCATTTTCCACATGATCACCAGCATTTATGGTCATTTGTATTCATAATGGTAGCCAATTTGACATGAGTGAGATGGAATCTCAACTTAGTTTTAATCTGCATATTCCTGATGGCTAGTAATGTAGAATTGAATGTTAATAAAAACACAGCCTACCAAAACTTATGGAACTCAATGAAGGCAGTAATAAGGGAAAAATTCATAGTCCTAAATGCCTTAATTACAAAGACAGAGAGATCACAAATCAATAATCTGACTGTCCACATAAAGGTACAAGAAGAATCCAACCCAAAGAGCTCCAGATGGAAAGAATTAATCAAGATTAGAGCAGAAGTCAATGAACTGGAAACTAAGAAAACTATTTAAAAAATTGATGAAATGAAGAGCTGGTTCTTTGAAAAAATAAACAATATTGACAAACCCCTGGCCAAAATGATCAAGCAAAAAAAAAAAAAAAAAGAGAGAGAGAGAGAGAGAGAGAGAAGTCTCAAATTAACAAAATCAGAAATGGAAAAGTAGAGATCACAACACACATCAATGAAATTGGAAGGATCATTAGGGCATACTTCCCAAAGCTTTACTCCACAAACTTAAATAATCTGGAAGAAATGGATGAATTCCTAGACACATACCACCTACCAAAACTAACCCCAGAGCAGATTAATCTCCTAAACAAACCTATCACATCCATGGAGATAAAAAGATAATCAAAAACCTCCCCAAACAGAAAAGTCCAGGACCTGATGGCTTCTCATCTGAGTTCTATCAAACCTTCACAGGAGACCTAAAACCATTTGTTCTCGAACTACTCCACATAGTCGGAGACCAGGGAATCCTCCCCAACTCCTTTTATGAAACTAGCAAGACCCTAATATCAAAACCAGACAGAGATGCAACAAGGAAAGAAAATGATAGGCTTACATCCCTAATGAACTTAGATGCAAAGATCCTGAACAAAATCTTTAAAAACTAAATTCAACAACACATCAAAAGCATTATCCACCTTGATCAAGTAGGCTTCATCCCAGGGATGCAGGGATGGTTTAACGTATAGAAATCAGTCAACATAATACAACACATAAATAAACTTTACCATAAGAACCACATGATCATCTCATTTGATGCAGAGAAGGCCTTTGACAAAATACAACACCACTTCATTATCAAAACACTGTAAAGACTAGGCATGGAGGGTTTATATCTCAACACAATAAAGGTCATATATAAAGCTCCTAAAGCCCAAATAATACTTAATAGGGAAAAACTCAAGGAGTTCCCACTGAGATCAAGAACAAGACAGCAGTGCCCTCTCTCACCATTACTCTTCAATATAGTACTAGAAGTACTATCCTAAGCAATAAGACAGGAGAAAGAAGCAAAAGGGATTTAAATTGGAAAGAAAGAAGTCAAGTTAGCCATATTTGCAGATGACATGATCCTACATATAAGTGACCTGAAAGTCTCCATCCCAAAACTTCTAAAGGTGATAAATTCCTTCAGCAAAGTGGCAGAATACAAAATTAATGCATAAAAAATCAGTAGCTTGGGTTGGAAGCCATAGTTTTTCAGACTTTGAAGTGTTGTATTCCAGGCCTTTCTGGCTTTCAGGGTTTCCATTGAGAAACCTGATGTTATTCTAATGGGATTGCCTTTGTATGTTGTGAATTGCTTCTCTCTTGCTGCTTTTAACACTCTCTCTTTGTTTTTGTTTGTTAAGAGTTTTAACTATGATGGGTCTTGGAGAGTTTCTTCTTTGGTCCTGCCTGTTTGGTGTTCTGTGAGCTTCTTGTATCTGGGTGGGCCTCTCTTTTGCAAGATTCAGAAAATTTTCTTCAATAATTTTGTTGAGTATGTTTTCTATGCCTCTGGTCTGGATTTCCTCTCCTTTTGGTATACCCATGATCTGGCTGTTTGGTCATTTTAGGTTGTCCCACAGGTCCCTTGTATTCTGGTCACTGGATTTTTTGAATTTAGCAAAGTTTTTGGCCTCCTGATCAATTTCTTCTGTCTTATCTTCCAGGTCAGAGGTTCTGTCTTCCACATGAGTAACTCTGTTGGTGATTGGTTCTAGAGAGGTTTTTATAATTTCTATTTGGTTTTTGTTTGCTGTTGTGTTATTTTGTAGTGTGTCCATCTCTTTTTTGTGGTATAATTTCAATTTGAGCCTCATTTTCTTGATGCTTCCTGTAGTTCATTCTTGCATTTGATCAAGTCTTCATTAAGCTTAATCAACTGGTTGTTCCATTTCTTGACTTATATTTATTCATATCTCTTTGGAGGGTTCTAACATTTTCTTCAATTAAGTTGAACCTACTGTCAAAGGTTGAACACTCTAGGAGACAATTCTGTTCAATTTCATTGATATGATTGTTGGTTCTTTGATAGTTTGCTTCAAGCTCAGGGATTGTCTGTTTGTTTTTAATTAGGGTCTCATTGGTTGTTGTGTTTTCATTTTGGGAATTAATTTATGTTGATGGCCTTTTTGCATTGTTGTCTACTCATTTTAGGAAGACTATTTTATTGAGGAGGAAGCAAGTTTGTGTTCTTTGGCCCGTTCACCCTCTGACTCAGGTGAACAGGGATGTTGGTACCTAGTGGCCAGTCAGGATACCAGAGCAAAAGCCCTGATTCCACAGCTCACTCAAGGGCCAGTCCTCCCTGAGCAAGGTACAATGGGACCTACCAGGATCAGGGTACTAAGAGGAGCAAGGGAACAGGGATCTGGCTATTCCCAGTCTCTGTAGGACTTTTATCATAAAGGACTGTTGGATTTTGTCAAATGCTTTTTTTGCATCTAATGAGATGATCATAAGAATTTTGTCCTTGAGTCCATTTATATAATGTATATATTGAACCATCCCTACATCTCTGAGATAAAGCCTACTTGGTTGGGATGAATGATCTTTCTGATATATTATTGTATTCTGTTTGCCAATATTTTGTTGAGAATTTTTGCGTCTATGTTCATGAGGGAGATAGGTCTGAATTTTCTTTTTTTTTTTTTGGTCCTATCTTTGACTGGCTTTGGTATCAGGGTGATGCTAGCTTTGTAGAAGGAGTTTGGTAGGATTTCTTCCTTTTCTATTTTATGGAAAAGCTTGGGATTGGTGTTAGTTATTCCAAAAAGGTCTGGTGAAATTCACCAGTGAATTCATCTGGGCCTGGAGTTTTTTTAGTTGGGAGATTTTTTTTATAACTACTTGGATCTCCATACTTGTTATAGGTCTATATAAGTGGTTAATCTCATCTTAATTTAACTTTGGTAGGTTGTATAAATCAAAGAAATCATCCATTACTTTCAAATTTTCAAACCTAGTGGAGTATATGTTCTTATGGCACGTTCCTATGATTATTTTGAATTTCTCTGGTATCTGTTGTGATGGTGCCTTTTTCATCTCTAATTTTATTAATTTGTGTTCCTTCTCTCTTTCTTTTGTTCAGATTTACTAAGGTGTTTTTTTTTTTTGGTTTTTTTTTTTTTTTGGTTTTTCAAGGTAGGGTTTTGCTCTAGCCCAGGCTGATCTGGCATTCATTATGTAGTCTCAGGGTGGCCTTGAACTAATCATGATCCTCCTAAGTGCTGGGATTAAAGGCATGTGCCACTACACGTGGCAGATTTGCTAAGATTTTCTCAATCTTGTTTATCCTTTCAAAGAACCAACTCTGTTTCATTGATTCGTTGGATTATTGTTTCAGTTTCTATTTCATTAATTTCTGCCCCAATCTCTATTATTTCTTCCAATCTACTGATTTTCAGTTTGCCTTGTTCTTCTTTTTCTAAGGCCTTAAGGTAAAGAATTATGTTGTTTACCTGTGACCTTTCTAATTTCTTAATATAGGCACTTAAAGCTATAAAGTTCCTTCTTAGGACTGCCTTCATTGTGTCCCGAAGGTTTTGGTATGTTGTGTTCTCATTGTCATATGATTCTATAATTTTTTAATTTCCTTATTGATTTCTTCATTGACCCAGTCATTATTTAGTAGTGTATTGCCCAGTTTCCATAATTTTGTGTATGCTGTATAGCTTAAAAGTTTTTTTTGCAACATTCATAATTATAGACAATAAAACATGGTAATTTCCTCCTTCCCTTCCCCCCTTTGCAACTCCACTCTCCATCATATCCCCTCCCCCTCTCAATTAGTCTTTCGTTTATTTTGGTGTCATCATCTTTTCCTTCTATTTTGATTGTCTGGTGTAGGTAGTGTCAGGCACTGTGAGGTCATGGATATCCAGGGCATTTTGTGTCTGGAGGAGCACGTTGTAAGGAGTCCTACCCTTCCTTTGGCTCCTACATTTTTTCCACCACCTCTTCCTCATTAGACCCTGAGCCTTGGAAGGTGTGATGGAGATATTGTAGTGCTGAGCACTCCTCTGTCACTTCTTCTCAGCACTATGGTACCTTCCATAGGCTGACCACAGGGGCTGCCCATTTGGGGGGAAGGTCTTTTCCACTCTCAGTGAATCCTTCTTGGCACTACCTTCATAGACCTGCCCAAGGAGGCATGTCTTTTACTAGATTTCTGATCTGATCAACATGGCCATAGAAATTAACCATCCCAGAAGGTTATCCTGTTCTTCTAACAAGTGTCCTCCACAAGGCGCCATTTTAAATGCCCACGTGATCTTAGCTGTGTTTGAGGAAAGAGGGACATCATACCAGAGACTCTTCCTACTCCATTTTATTTATATTTAGTGAGCTAAATACTTTTATCTGACATTGCCCATTATTTCTGTTTTTGTTTTTTGAGGTAGGGTCTCACTCTAGCCCAGGCTGACCTGGAATTCACTAGGTAGTTTCAGGGTGGCCTCGAACTTATGGTGATCCTCTGCCTCCCGAGTGCTGGGACTAAAGGCGTGCGCCACCACACCCGGCTCTCCATTTTAGCTATCATAGTGTCTCTAGCTGGCAGGAGGGGGCTCTGGTCAGGGGATTCACTTACCAGTCTGCTTAAGAACAGCAGTAATAGTAAAAGTGAAAGATTCTTCAGCATGAATCAGCTTCCATGCCTAGCATTTCTGGGGGAGGCCTGCTTTCATTTTCGCACCAACCCATAGGGGCAGCCACCTCCTACCTAAGGAGACTGAGGGAGATGAAGTCACTTCTCGGGGCCAAACAGGAAGGACAAGGTGGAGTTGGGGGTTGGAACCCACGTCCACTCTTTCCTGAGCACTCACATTCAGTCATTATTGCATAGGATTGACCTCACTATTGCTAGGTGGAAAAAAAAAATTGGTTCTGGCCTTAGAAGTTCTAATTATTCAAGGAATGAATAGTTAAGAGTCAATATGGTGAGCTTAGGAAATGACTCAGTTGGTAAAGCGCTTATCTTGCAAACATGAGGACCCCTGAGTTTGATCCCCACGTAAAAATGTTGTATGTGGTCATGAAGAAGGAACAGGAGAAATATAGCTTATTTATTTATTTGAGAGAGAGAGAGAAAAACAGAGAAAGAAAGAGGCAGATAGAGAGAATGGGTGCACCAGGGCCTCTAGCCACTGCAAGTGAGCCCCAGATGCATGCGCCACCTTGTGCATCTGGCTTATGTAGGTACTGAGGAATTGAACCTGGGTCCTTAGGCTTCACAGGCAAGAGCCTTAACCACTAAGCCATCTCTCCATCCCAACATAGCTTTATATCAGCAATCATCCAGTGACAAAGGCCCAAGGAAAACATGGACGCCACCTTAACTGCACTGGTAGGACTACAACCCACATCTGACCCAGTCTCATCCAAGATGGCAAGCACCACTGCCTGACAGCACCTTCCTGCAAGCTTTCTCTGGCTCTCAGGCCTATGCCTGCCTCCATGCATCTCACAGCAGTCATGTGTTCATGGGACAGCCTCCAATCTTATTTATTTATTTGAGAGGGGGGGGCAGGTAGAGAAAGAGAGAAAGTGGGTGTGCCAGGGTCTCTAGTCACTGCAAACAAACTCCAGATGCATGTGCCACTTTGTGCATCAGGTTTGTGCGTCTGACTTACGTGGGTACCAGGGAATCAAACCTAGGTCCTTAGGCTTGACAGGCAAGCACCTTAACCACTAAGCAATCTCTCTTCTAGCCCCATCTCCAATCTTTTGTGGAAACAAACACTAAAAAGAGCCTGGTTCCAGTCAATGACAATAATCAGCCCAATGAATTCTATTCTTTCAGATGCAAGTTCCTTGCAGTTTTGGAAGTGGGTCATGTATATGAAGTGTGCCCAGGAGACAAAGCCACACAGGCAGGAGTGGTCTGCCATGCATTGGGGACTTAGCTGTGCACCCCAGAAAACTTCTCAAGAGAGCTCAGCCCTGGAGCAGCTCAGCAAGTTTCCAGTAAACTTCCCAGATACAAAAGTCAGCAACACACGGGGTGATGCTCACATCTCAATACAAGCAGTCCATGGGAACACGGCAAACATCACTTATGTTTTGGACTAAGGCAAGAGGGGAAAGGACTGCAGAGGGCCTATTTCACCTTGTCCCCAAAATGGTGGCTTAGTATCGCCGAGTTTCTGTCCTATGAAAAATTAAGGTATTTTTGCATTTCCATGCAGTCATCAGGTCAGCCATAGACACTCCTGGACTGTGGTCAAACCAAGTCTTCCAGTGAAGCTGGCGGCAGTGGGATTGGAGATGCAGATTCAGAAAAGGGGCAATGGCTTCCAGGCCAGCTGCAGACCTGCCTAGGAGCCTGTGGATGTTTGCTGAAAGCAATAGACTATTAAATATGAAATAAATTCAGTCAATAAATTCAACCAACGCATTTTGTCTCCTCTCAGTATTCACATTTTAATGACCTGCTTGGATGACTTCTGGTTACAAAAGAAAAGCAGGTCTCTGCAGCAAGAGGAGCACCGTGGCCTGACAGTGGGCGGAGAGGTGTGCGCAGCTCCAGAGTGGAGACCAGAGGTGGAGCGGGAGGGGGATGGGCTCCAGGTGTGAGGCAGGAGAAGGGGAGAGAGCCCGACTTCACAGTCAGACAAGGTGAGAACAGTGGGAACCAGGAGTGGTTCTATGGAAATGATTCCTGTCTGGCAAGATCCCTCCGGCCACTGACAAGAGAGCTGCTGGAAATAGCTACAGTCTTTCCAGGAGGGCGAGTGTGAGGGGAGGGAGAGGCATTAGAGATGGGTCAGGGAGAACCAGCAGGGTTTAACAGAACGGGAGAAATCACCATTGACCACCTGGCTGACTGGTGGGGGCTGGGCGCTGTGCTGGCATGGGGAGCTTGGAAAGCAAAGACCTCTAGGAAGGGACCAGGAGGCTGGTTTGAGACTGGGATGCCACTGCCAGCTGGGCTGGTTTGGAATCACCTAGGGGGCACCATGCTGGGTGACTTTGAAGGCATTTCCTGAGAGGTTTAGGAAGGAAGGCTCACCCTAAGTTTGGGTGGAGCCATCCCATGAGTTGGGGCTCCAGCCTGAATAAAGAAAGGATGAAAGGCGAAAGTGAGCTGCGTGCTGCATCTCTATGACTTCTTTTTCCCTTCCTTCCTTTTTTCCTTCCTTTCTTCCCTCCCTCCCTCTTTCTTTCCTTCTTCCTTCCTTCCTTCCTTCCTTCCTTCCTTCCTTCCTTCCTTCCTTCCTTCCTTCCTTCCTCTCTTTCTTTCTTCTTTTTGGCAAGCTCAACAGACTGGCCTTTTGTGTGTGTGTGTGCGTGTGTGTGTGTGTGTGTGTGTGTGTGAGAGAGAGAGAGAGAGAGAGAGAGAGAGAGAATTGGGGTGCCAAGACCTCCAGCCACTGTAATCAAACTCCAGATGTATGTGCCACCTAGTGAGCATGTGAGACCTTGTGTGCTTGCACCACCTTGTGTGTCTGGCTTATGTGGGACCTGGAGAGCCAAACATGAGTCCTTAGCCTTGGCAGGCAAGTGCCTTAACCAATAGGCCATCTCTCCACCCCGTCTCTCTGATTTCTGACTGCAGATGCCATGTGATCAGCCACCTCAGACTCCCATTGCTAACCCTTCCCCATCATGACAGACTGCTCATGGCCCCCTTGAACTGTGAACCCAAATAAGCCCTTAGTTGCTTTTGTAAGATATTTTATCACAAGAAGAAACATATCCAATGCGGGGACCTAGTAAGTTTTCTGATTGCTTGGTTGACACCAAAAAAGAGATTTCAGTCACTAAATATGGGAATATGGAGCTCATGGGGCTGGTTTCAACCAGAGAAACAAATTCCAAAGCAAGTGTGTGTGTGTGTGTGTGTGTGTGTGTGTGTGTGATTAAGCATAGATAATAGTGTCCTGCTAAAAAGAAACTTGTTTTTTTTTTTTTTTTTTTTTTTTTTGGTTTTCTGAGGTAGGACCTTGCTCTAGCTCAGGCTGAACTGGAATTCACTATGTAGTCTTAGGGTGGCCTTGAACTCATGGCGATCCTCCTACCTCTGCCTCCTGAGTGCTGGGATTAAAGGCATGCGCCACCACGCCCAGCACAACTTGGTCTTTTGATCTAAAATGCTCCATATTATTTCTCTGTGATAACCTATATAAAATTCCTATATTTTTTATAGTTTCATGGAATTTCATTGTATGGACAGACCATTAGTGTTTTAAATCTTCAAATTGTAAGGATATAAAAACTAGAAAAGCATACTATATATATAAACATATATATATATACTGTATATATATACATATACATATACTTATACATACATCGGGGTTTGCAAGCAAGCATCTTTTAACCACTGCGCCATCTCTCCCCCTCTCACGTTCTCTGTGTGCTGGGGAATCTCTAGTTGTCAACTTGCTGGATTTTAGAGTCACCATGGAAACAAATCTCTGGGCATGCCTGTGAGGGATTTTCTAGATTAGGTTAATTGAGGTGGGAAGTCCCACCCTAATGTGAACGGAACATTTCCTGGGCAGCATTCTGAACTGAACAAGGGAGAACGTGAGAGCGAGAGAGATGGCGCAGTGGTTAAAAGATGCTTGCTTGCAAACCCCGATGGCCCAGCTTTGATTCCCCAGGACCCACTTAAAGCCAGATGCACAAAGAGGCGCATGCGTCTGGAGTTCATTCGCACTGGCAGGAGGCCCTGGAACGCCCATATTCTCTTTCTTTCCTTCTCTCTGTCTCAAATAAATAAATAAAAACGTTAAAAGAAAAGGAGAAAGGGAGGTGAGGTTTTTTATCACTGTCTCCCTGCTCCCTGTGGAGTGAATGTGACCAGCCACCTCAAACTCCCGTCACTGTGCCTTCTGTGGGTGCCATGATGGACGGCAACCTCGAATTGTAAGTCAAACAAACCCTTCTCCCTCCCTTCTTTCCTTCCTTCCTTAACCTGCATCTGGCCAGGTATTTGATCACAGAAATGAGAAAGTACCTAACACATTGCAGATGCCAGCCTTGTATATTGGCAGCGATGCCATGGCAGGTGCCCTCCTGCAGAGCACTGGGCAACATTCTGGTCTGGTACGAAGGTGCCCAGAGTCTGTTTTGTCATCATGCTGGTTCCTGGCGGGAACCAGAAATAAGAGGCACAGAACAGGGCTGGGGTGCCTTGCCTCTTCTGGGTCGGGCTGTGATGGCACTCTGCTGCCGGTGGCTCCTTACGCTTGGCTCTTGGTTACCTTTCGTAACTCCTTGGCTCTGGAGGTAGCCAGTTTCTTCTTACACTAAACATTCGGCAGCCACAGGACTTACCTCCTCCTTCTTTGCTTTCCCTTTCCCTTTTCCTTTTTTCCATACTCCTAGCACCTCCCAGCTTTTAAACACACACACACACACACACACACACACACACACACACACACACACACACCTTCTAAATGCTTTCAGTCTCAAACAACGCTTTATACATTTGTTGGCAGGAAATCCAGAGTGGAATTTGCCATTAAATTTGTAGTAAAACAGCTCTTCAAACGCCACGTCCTGAGCACTCAAACACTTTCAAATGTCAAGTCCCAACAAAAGCATGCATTGTCCCTGAAGAAACCCGGGTGGCCGGAACCTTCTCGGAGTGGGAAGGGTAACCCAGTTCAGCTCACAGGCTGTATGCTACACGGAACTTCCCACAGTCCGTCACAAACCAGGCTTCCTAATAGCACATTCCAATTCAAGTAGCTCTTTAATGGACCACTTTTTTCCCTCCTCTTCAGGGACAAGTGACAGCATACTTTATTTAAAAAAAAAAATTGAAGGAGTTTGTCACAATGCCAAGGTCTTATGCCTCTCTGCCTCTGGAATAGAATAGTTAAAATTCATTGAGGACTTACTATGATAAAATAGCTAAAATTTATTGAGGACTTATTGTGATAAAATAGCTAAAATTTATTAGGACTTACTATGATAAAATAGCTGAAATTCATTGAGGACTTACTATGATAAAATAGCTAAAATTCATTGAGGACTTACTATGATAAAATAGCTAAAATTTATTGAGGACTTACTACGTGCCAGAGGCTGCTGTCTCAAC
This sequence comes from Jaculus jaculus, assembly GCF_020740685.1. Taxonomy (NCBI): domain Eukaryota; kingdom Metazoa; phylum Chordata; class Mammalia; order Rodentia; family Dipodidae; genus Jaculus; species Jaculus jaculus. Next base: position 179,883,080 of record NC_059104.1, read on the forward strand.
CCACACAATGACCACGTGGGTAGATATTGTCACCAAACAGACTCTGAAGGTGATGGAACTGGGACATAGCTAAGAACGGATGCGTCAAGGCCATGGGTTTACAAGAGGGGAAGCAGGACTGCCTAGCAAGTTGAACTTGGAAACCGTGTGCCAAAGTTACTGTATTGGTTTCTTTCCTCAACACTATGAGCAAATACCTGAAAAAGAGTCAGTGAAAGAAGGAAGGAAGGGGAAGGAGGGCGAGAGGGCTAGCCTTGGCTCATGGTTTGAGGGTACAGTCGACCATGGTGTAAGGTGGCTGATCTCATTGTACCTGCAACCAGGAAGCACAGAGATGGATACTGGTGCACCATCATTTTTTCTTTTCTTTATCCAGACTGAGATTTCAGCACAGGGGTTGATGCCGCCCACATTCAAAGCGAGTCTCCCCAGCTCAATGAAGCCTCTCTGGAAGCACGGTCCTACGTGCTTCTAAATCCCATCAAGCTGACAATCAAATTAAACATCAGAGTTACTTCTGAGGAAATCCCCTGCCCTTTCCGAGTAACGGGAAAGGGAACTAGTGATGACCGCCCACCCACCCGTGGCAAGACTGTACAGATGCTCCCACCTCTAAGTCTCTCATCAGGTGTTATCATCCCTAACTATGCATGAGGAAGTGAAGTTTCTACAGCATCACCTTCCACACGGCAGGCTGACGATTGGAACCCAGAGCCAGCTTGATCTAACAGGGACAAAAGGACTGAGAGGCTGGCATGTGCTGGGTCAGGCTGTCATTGTTACAGTTCTCCTTGGTCTTTGGTTCCTTCTTAACTTGATGCAGTGGGAGAACCTTCTTTTACCTGTCTCTCTCTGACTCATGGGTCCCGCTATATAGTTCAGGCTGGTCTCAAACTGATGATCCTCCTGCCTCAGCCTTTCAAGTGCTGGGATTACAGACATGTGCCGTCCTACCAGGCATCTACTTTTTTGTTTGTTTCTGTGTTTTCAAGGTAGGGTCTCACTGTAGCTTAGGCTGACCTGGAATTCACTCTGTAGTCTCAGGGTGGCCTTGAACTCACAGCGATCCTCCTACCTCTGCTTCCCAAGTGCTGGGATTAAAGGTGTGCGCCACCATACTCAGCTAGCATCTACTTCTTTTAAAGATATTTTATTTACACACACACACAGGGAATGAGAGAGAGAGGATGAGAATGGGCATACCAGAGCTTCTTGCCACTGCACACAAACTCCAGACACATGCACCCCTTTGTATGTGTATTGGGGAATGAAACCCTAGCCATCAGGCTTTTTAAGCAAATGCCTTTAACCACTCAGCCGCATTCCCAGGCTGCATCTAATTATTAAAGAGATGATAAGTGTGTTGAAATAAAGAAAGTATCAATTTCTTTGTAGATAAAGCCACATGTCTTTTCTATCAGGAGTCAGAGGAGAGCAGCTGGCAGAGGAATACTGTACTCTGAGGATGCCCCCCCTGGAGCTGTCAGTCATCCTCCAAGTCACTGGAAACTCAGAGCATGTGCCTGAGCTGTGTGATCAAGGTGAGACGCGGAAGCCTGGGCTGCGCAGCCCCGTCCCTGTGGCCAGGCTCCCAGCCATGGGAAACCTGTCCTTCTCTTTGGCTTGTCTCCAGAACTCTCCCACCAGTCTCAAGCATACAAGTTCTGATGTCTCCCAGGGAGTTATTTTGTACACCAGCCAAAGTTAGGCAAGGTTAACGCCGAGGCAGAAGAAAGAGTCTGTGTGAGATGAGGTGACTGGTGTGGGAGCCTCTGGCCCCACATGGATGGAAACCGGGAGGATCCCCACCCTGGGCTGCAGGCAAGTTGTCACTGGAGCCACCTTCTCATCACCTCAGGCTCTCCCCTGAGGCCAGGAGACCAGGCCAGTCCTCGGAGGAGGAAGGCCATGGCATGGGCAGCCTCCTGGGTCACAGGAAGTGGATGTGCCATTTGCCACTTCCATTTCCATTTCCAGGGCTGCCACAGATTTTGAAGAGGAGAAATGGGAAAGGAGGAGCAGAGGAGGAAAGAATGTTCCAGAGCTGGTGGGGGATTGTTGTTAGGAACACAATCCAGCTTCAGGGCTTCACCACGCAGGAAATGCAGAGAGAAAATGAGCGTGGCTCTCAGTGACAGCTAGAGAGGCTTCTCCATGGAGATGGCCACAGACATGCAAGAGACTCAAGACTCATCAGAGCTGAGAAGTCAGAGGCTGCAGAAAGCTCTACATGAAACGAGACATCTCCATCTCCATCTGAGAGCCAGAGGATGGGAGGAGAGCTTTGGGACACTGTCCTCTGGTCATGAACCTCCTGGGGCAGTCATGACCTCACAGGGCTTGTCATGGACACCACAAGACCTGCACAGTTCTGAGCCACTGACATTTTGATGTAGAGGACAGAGGAAGACAAAAAGATTGAGACATCAATACTTGAAGGGGGTTGCTCAAGGGAATAGAGGTGCAGGAGAGGGGGGCCCAAAAGAGTGTAACAGGGTCAAATCACTGTATGGTGATGTGTTAAAACTTTCAATGAAAATGTTTTTTTTTTTGTTAATTAATTAATTAATTAGAAAGAAAGAGAGAGAGAAGCAGATGTATAGAGAAGGGGCACGCTAGGGCCTCCAGCCACTGCTAATGAACTTCAGAATCCTGAGCCATCTTGTGCATCCGGCTTACATGGATACTGGAGAATAGAACCCGTGTCCTTAGGCTTCACAGGCAAGCACCTTACCTGCTAACCCATCTCTCCAGCCTAAATTATTATTTTTTTTTTAAGAGAAAGAAAGGCAGTCCCAGAGATTTTGTAATGAAGAGGGCAGTGGTTGCTTTATGAAGGAGGGATGAAATGCACAGCAGAAGGAGCCCCCTGTGGGGCAGCAGAGCTCATGGCTGTGTAGAACTCAACACCAAGAGGACACCTGGCCTAGGTGATGACCGCCCAGAACCTCTTTCAAAGAACACAGGGCTCCAGAATACACTGGCCTTGCCTTTTGTTGGGTATAACCAGCAGTAAGTGGCACCCCCTCATTTCTGTTCATTCCCCACTCAACGACTGAATAGGAGATCCTCTGAGTGGCTGGGGAGAGGTATAGGTTCATGGTACAGTGCTTGCAAGAAAGACCTGGGTTCGATTCCCAGTACTGCAGAAACAAAACAAAACATGAAACAAAAGACCTCGTGTTCAGGCCAAGAGGTGTGGTAACTTGTGCCTTCGAACAGCCTAGAGCCACAGGAAAGTGAGGCCTTTGATCCTGAGAGGAAGGTGAGCTGACCCACTTCTCAAGTCCCCATTTTTTAAGGAAAGATTTCAGTCTCCCCCATTCCCATGTAGCTGGTGATTTGTTTTTGTTTTCTTTTTTTTAAAGACCGGTTCTCTTTGTGTAGATCAAGCTGGCTTCCAACCCATGATTCTCCTGCCTCAGTTCCCAAAGCACTGGAGTTACAGTCATGCACCACTGTGCCAAGTTTTCACTGGGAAATTTTTGGGGTGCAATGTGGCAAATCCATGTGTGTACAGTGTGAAATTACCAAATCAGAGTAGTTAATGTTTCTATCTCCTTAATCTTTTTAAATATTTGATCATCACATAATAATTGTATATATTTATTGAATACAGCATAATGTTCCAATACATGTACATCACTGATCAAATCAGGGGAAGTAATATTTGCATGTCCTGATTGTTACTTTGTATTTGGTGCCCTTGAGTCTCTTTCTTCTAGTTACTCTGGTGACATGCTTTTAAAGGAGCTATGCTCAAGTCCCTTTCACTCCTTGGGAAGTGTGTGTGTGTGTGTGTGTGTGTGTGTGTGTGTGTGTATGTGTGTGTGTGTATGTGTGTGTTTAGCAAGGGAATTACTAAGGCATATGACCTTTTTAAAATTTGGAAAAATAGGACTGACTTGGCTGTTAAAAGTGCTTGCTTGCCTTAACTGCCATCCCTCTAGCCCAAATATTTTATTTTTAATTATTTATTTATGAGAGAGAGAGAGAGAAAGGGTGCACCAGGGCCTCTAGCTATTACAAACAAACTCCATGTTGTGCATGTGGTTGACATGGGTACTGAGGAATTGAACCTGGGTCTTTAGGCTTTGCAGGCAAGCTCCCTTTTGAAGAATAGATCCTCTCTTCCACTTGTGTTAATGGAGATATCTTCACTTTAGATTGAACTGATGGTTTGTCATGGTGGCATTTCTGGCCAGAGCACTGCAGAAACAGGACGCCCTTCTCGAGAAGCTCTAATGTCCCTCTGTCCCTGTTGGAGTCACGGTCTGGTTGTGGGACACTCGACCAGAAGCAGCTTAGGGAGGAGAGGGTCTGTTTCAGGCTCACAGAGTCCAGTGGAAGCTTCATCGTGGGGAGGAAGCCGGCTCGCCTCATCTCACATCCACAGCAGAGAGACAGCTGCCAGGAACAGCAAGCACGAGCTGCCTCTGAACAAGACCCAGGGCTGAACATGGCTCCAGGTCGGCCCCTGGTGACGCGCTTCCCCCAGCAGGACTGAGTAGGAAACTTCATCATAAAATGCCTAAGGCTATGGGGACGTGTCACACTCAAATCATCCCTCTGGGGCTGTTTCCTGCAGTTGACAGATGGCCTGTGGGAAACACTTAGGCACGTTCACAGTCTTGCTCTTCTTTCAGATTTCTTCTTCGGTTTACCTTCGTTGGTGCTCCTTGTCTCAGCATAACATTGCTGTAATGTTGGAAACAATGAGAATTTCCCAAATATAGTCCTCTCCCCTCTTGCTAGCTTGTCCAGCTTGACATTTTATTTCCCATGAACTCATTTAGTTATTCATTCATTATTGCTGAAGACTCAGAAATCCCGATTTCTTCCCAGTGATTTATAATTCACCCCTTGACTTCACTGATGTGGCCAGTGGAGTCCCTCAGATCTGGCTCCGCATCCCTGTGTTGACCTAACAGCCCCTCCTGCACTTCTCTCCTTACTTTGTAGCATAATGAGTCACTGAGGCCTTTGTGGGAACCGCATTGGGCCTTTCTCCATCCTGCCTCCTTCCCTCTTTGGTACCTTGAGCAAGAGCGTCTGCTTGGGCACTTCCTGTAGACTGCTGTGTGCACTTGTGTCCAGCCAGAGGAAGCATCCCGAAGTTGACCAAGTGCAGGAAACTACAGGCAAGACAGGCTAACAGAGAGTGATTTTTCCTAGGGGGTCAACTGAGGAGAAGGCTTAGGGAACTTCAGGCTCAATGACAGTGTTCTGTAACCCTTTCCTGTCCTGTCTAGTAAAGAGTAGGTGCAGGCAGGGGCATTCCTAGCTGACACTCTCCTTCTGTATGGGCAAAATCTTTGTACAGAAGGAAGAGGCTAGGACAGGAACAGCCCTTGTTCCTGGGCACTTGGTCTCCTTACCATGTGTGACCTGCTCCACCATAGTGGACTGAAGCCATTTGAAACGATGAGCCAAAATCAATCTTTGTTTTCTTTTAATGCTACTATCAGCTGTTTGGTCACAGGGGTGTAAATGTAACAAATGCATATGCACTTTGCCTGTATTCTTTCTTAATCATGTGGATCCTAAGAGGCAGACACTCTTGTGATTCCAATTTTATTGATAAGGGGACCGAGGCTTACATGGGTAAAGGGCTGTGAGACTCTTGGCCGCGTGTACTACAGACTCCTTGGGGACAAAGAACGTGAAGGGAGTACAGAAGAGAGATGCTAAGTCCAGAGAGGTTGTGACCTGTCCCCAGATGTCCATGGGACCTGCCCCCACAGTTTGTGCTGCTGCAGGCAGCTTGCCTCAGGGAGGTGTGAGATGGGCCTTGGCCTTCTCCACTCAGGGCCGCAGTGTGAAGCCGAAGTGTTCAGGTATTAGTGAGGAAGCTGTGGCTCCAAGGCTGTAGACAGTTGTCTCTGCTGCAGCCAAGGGGAACTGGATAGACGAGTTTTTCTTGCCTTTGGAAAAGAAGCATGAAAGCAAAGTGTGGCGATCAGGCAAACAGGCTCCCCCAACCAGGAAACTGAGGGTTGAGGAGTGTGTGCGTGGTGAGGTGGGCTGGGCTCTAGGCCCAGGGGCTCCCTTGGAGGCTCATGTGCTTGTCGTGGGGGGCCAAGCTTATTTAGGTTCTTACTGACCCTGACCCTGTCTTCCTTTTAAGCCTGTTTGCTCATAGATTGGTACCTGGGATTCTGCATGCTCGTGGTTCAGAGACATCCAGGGGATGAGAGGGTCCACTGTCCACTGGCACTCCATCCTCCCTATGTTGGAACACTGGAGTCCATGCCATTCTCTTAACATTCAGGACTAATACCAAAACCAGTGGTCTGGGCCTTGTTGGTGAGAGGTCCCTGCTAATCCCACTTCTGTTCCCCTTGGTCCCACCTCTAGTAGGAGTGGGAAGATGGGCTGAGCCGGCCTCGCACAGGGATCAGAAACCGCTTTGGCAGGAGGAGCGTGAGCACTTTGGATGCGGGAGCCGAGGACAGTGATGAGTTTGAGGACAGGCTGGAATAAATACACAGAGACACCGTCAGAAAGGGTAAAAAACAAACAATCCAAAAGTGGGGTGTAGAGAGAAGACTCAGTGTTTAAGATCACTTCCTGTATAAGCATGAGGTTCTGAGGAGGCCTGAGAGAGAGATAACTGGAACTTGATCCCCAATAACTACGTAAACAGCTGGACGTGGCCATGCATGTCTGTAACCCCCGTCCTGTGCAGAGAAGAGACCAGGACAGTGTTGGGGCTGATAGAACAGCAACAACAACAAAAGAAGGCAGCTCTGGAGTTAGTAAGAGACTCCAGCTCAAATAAGAATGTGTGGAAAAGCAATGGCGCTGGACACCCGATTGTCCCCTCCAGCCACACTGCAGGTGAGTGCACCCCGCCACAGGCAAGCGCAAGGGACACTGCATGGGCACATACATGTGCCAACGTTACACACCACGCATTCCACACCCTGTTACACACGTGAAAAAAAAAGGGAGAAGGAGGGAGGGAGGAAGGAAAGAAGGAATGGGAAACAAGGCAGAGAGTGGGAGGGAGAGAAGTAGAAAGAGAGGGAGGAAAAGAAGGAGAGGGGAAATAGGAGGCAAGAAGTCTACTTTGGTGACCTGCTTTCTATGCAGCCAGGGAGTTGGTGCTGGTGGTGGACTGGGGGCCCCAGGGCCTGCTTCGGGGAGCCATGGTCCCACCTTTCCTAGGACGATGCTCTCTGGCTCAGGTCTTGGGTCACAGAACACCGCAGTCCAGGGCAGAGCAGGGGCTGGAATCCCAGCGTGGCCTCCTTCTACCCTGAGGCGCTAGACAAGTCACTTAACTTCTTGGAATCCTTCTTTTCTCTCTCTCTCTCTCTTCTGTCCAGCAAGCTGGGTATAGTGCCGTCCATAATTCCCAAGGAGGATGGGAAGACTAAATAAGAAATGTAAGAGAGGTTCAGACCTGCTGCAAACACTTAATAACCATGGGCATGCGATCAAGATATCAGATCTTAAATGGATATAAAGTGATCTCAAATCAAAGAAGTTACTGTGTTTGTTTGTTTTTGGCTTAGTAGTGAGGGAACTGAAAAAAAAAAACCCAAACATCTCTGTTCTCAAGAATTTTTGAGAGATTCGGGTTGTCATTTTACTGAGTGTTTTGTTATTTGTTTGGGGGTCCTTCTCTTCCTCCACCTTCCTGTTTTTTGGCAGGGTTTCTCGTAACCCAGGCTAGATTCAAACTCTCTGTGTAACCAAAGATGACCTTAGAGTTCTTGATTCTCCTGTCTCCACCTCTGAGTGCTGGAATGACAAGCATGTTATAAGGTTTTAATGACAATGCTGAACGCTTGGAGTTGCAAATACTAAGCTTGTGGTGACTGCGTGGGTAAGAATGGGCTTCGCCCACACGTGCCCAGGCAACTACAGAATGAGGCGAAACCAAATGCTCAGTGGGCAGGTGGGAAGTTTTTCAGAACACTTCATAGCGGGGTGTGCGGTAACCGCCCGGGCACTTCCTAGGGCTGTGAAGACCATTTCCCAAGCAAGGTGAAAAGCACACATTCGTTCACCTTCGGAGGTACAACCTTGAACCAGGAAATTTCCACTGGAGGAGAGCCACGGCCTCCGCTTGGAGCTCCCTAAGCCATAGACCCAAGAGCGCGGGCGCCAGAGTCACGGAAGGCGGAGGACCATGCGCTTCCACCCGCCCCTTTGTGCGCGGATGCAGCGAGAGGATGCGCCCTGCGGGGCGGGCAGAGGCGCGGGGCGAACCTCCCAGCATGAGATGGAGGAGAGCCACCAGATCTCAGCAGACAGGGGATTGACACAGAAACAGGAATCAGGCCGCCCAAATCATTTTGACTTGTCCTGGAGGGCAGGAACAGAGTAAACCTAGGTGGTTGTTCTAATTCTGTACTAATTTTTCCCGCTGTCCCTATATTAATTCGCAAATTAATACTTTTGTATGGTTTGCCATATATTGTGGACTTGGTCCTTTAAATAAAGATTTGGGGGCTGGAGAGATGGCTCAGCGGTTAAGCGCTTGCCTGTGAAGCCTAAGGACCCCGGTTCGAGGCTCGGTTCCCCAGGTCCCACGTTAGCCAGATGCACAAGGGGGCGCACGCGTCTGGAGTTCGTTTGCAGAGGCTGGAAGCCCTGGCGCGCCCATTCTCTCTCTCCCTCTATCTGTCTTTCTCTCTGTGTCTTTCGCTCTCAAATAAATGAATAAAAAAAATTAAAAAAAAATAAATAAAGATTTGGTTGGTGTGCCCCTATAAGTATGTCCAAGGAGAGGACCGAACTGGAAAAGTCCCTTTGCTGTGAAAGTTCCCTGGTGCCGCAGGGGCTTTTTATTTTTATACAACAGAGAGAGAGAGAGAGAAAGAGAATTGATGCACCAAGGCCTCTAGTCACTGTACTTAAACCTCAGACGCGTGCACCACCTTGTGCACATGTATGACCTTGGGTACTTGTGTCACCTTGTACACCTGGTTTACATGGGATCTGGAGAATCATGGGTCCTTAGGCTTCACAGACAGATGCCTAAACTGCTAAACCATCTCTCCAGCTGTAGAATTAGATTTAAATCCTACGAAAGACCTCCTTCCCAGGAGGGACCCAAGTTGTTTGTAGAAAAACAGGTCTCAGAGCCAGGCATGGTGGTGCACACCTTTAATCCCAGCACTTGAGAGGCAGAGTTAGGAGGATCACTGAGAGTTTTAGGCCACCCTGAGAATACAGAGTGAATTCCAGGTCAGCCTGAGCTAGAAAAAACAGGAAAAGCAACAACAACAACAACAACAAAAAATCAAAATAACAACAACAAAACCAACCAACCAAACAAACAAACAAAAAAGAAAACCAGATCTCAGGAAGAGATAAGAAGTCAGATCACACTTTGATCTCTAGCAAAGTGGAGACTGCAAGGACACTTTCAAGGACTCAGTCACCCTAACTGCCTAACAAAGCTACCTGACTCCCTCTCAGTAATGCTGAGAAGAAGTGACAGGAGTGCTCAGCACTGAGACATCCCTACCACACCTTCCAAGGCTCCGGGTCCCTTGCGGAAGAGGTGGCAGAAAGAACCAAAGGGAGGAGGGTAGGACTCCTTAAACGTGCTCCCCCCAGACACAAAATGGCCTGGATATCCATGACCTCACAGTGCCTGACACTACCTACATAAGACCCTCACAACAGGAGGAAAAGATGATGACATCAAAATAAAAGAGAGACTGATTGAGGGGAGAGGGGATATGATGGATGGTGAATTTGAGAGGAGGAGAATTGGAGTAGGAAAAGGAATTATCATGGTTTGTTGTCTATAATTATGGAAGCTGTTAAGGAAAAGTTTTAAAAATGAGTCAAAAGGTAATCAGAACCAATGCTAAGGCTACCCACTTACCCAGTTTAATCAGCAAATTTCTTCCTAGATTTTTTTTTTTTTACCACTGCAGCAGCTGCACCACCTCTTGGTGGGGCTTTAGAAAGAGGACCCTTTGACCCCGGGCCACTTGACCGCCTGCCTCCAACACTGTCGGCGTGGCCCGCCTTACTTCCTCCCGGCAGGGCAGTGTGCTCCTGCTGCATCAGAGGTGGACGTGGGGAGCACACCCCAAGGAAGATCCTCCGACTTGGGTTCTGATGGCTGAACAGGAGACATCTCTCAAGTCAGTGAGCTTGGGGTGCAAAGGTGCTATTCTGCTGCCTGCAGGGTGACCGTCAGAGCTAAATGTCACTTGGGAACCTCCCTTTACATTCGCTCGGTCACCGAAGCTAATCTTCCTGGGGCATCCTACGTAAAAAGTCATAGACTTGGAAAGATACAAAATATGAACACTTCTAAAGAATTCATGGTAACAATTACTCTTTTTTTATTTACTTATTAATTTGAGAGCGATAGACACAGAGAGAAAGACAGATAGAGGGAGAGAGAGAGAATGGGCGCGCCAGGGCTTCCAGCCACTGCAAACGAACTCCAGACGCATGTGCCCCCTTGTGCATCTGGCTAACGTGGGACCTGGGGAACTGAGCCTCGAACCAGGGTCCTTAGGCTTCACAGGCAAGCGCTTAACCACCAAGCCATCTCTCCAGCCCAATTACTCTTTTTTTTTTTAAAAAAAATTTATTTATTGGAAAGAGAGAAAGAGGGAGAGACAGAGAGAGAGAATGGGTGTATCAGGGCCTCCAGACACTGCAAATGAACTCCAGATGCATACACCACCTTGTGCATCTGGCTTACATGGGTCCTGGGGAATTGAACCTGGGTCCTTAGACTTCTCAGGCAAGTGCCTTATCTGCCAAGGCATCTGTTCAGCCTGCATCAGTTACTTTTAATAGTTATGCTGGATAGGTCCTTCCACTGGTACCTGCTCGGCACTGCAGGTGTGTGAGGCAAACTCCTCACACAGGGAATGTGTACCCCACTCACCTAGGACAAACCCGGTCCCAGTCCAAAGTCAGATGACAATGACTGTGGCTGATGGCGAAGGGAGATAAGAACCCACGGATGGACTAATGAGAAGGCAAGGTACCTCCACTAAGGACATCTCAAAGGAGGGGGGTTGTAAGTTACAGGAAGCATAGTGCATAAATGGCTTAAATTGTGTCCATGCAATCAGAGCTACCCTTAAGAGATAGCGGAGGATCAGCTGTGAGTGGACAATACTTTGAAAAGATTCTAACTCTGTTGTATTCCCCACCTGCCCTCATCTCGGCCTTTTCTGCCCATTTCCCTGTATACAGTCTGTCTCCAATGCTCTACTTTCTAGAAACACTCGGGTGAATGAGACATCCTCTTCTCCCGAGACAGAGTAAGTAAGGATCCATCCAATTTCCCCTGTTCACTAAGCTTTCTTTTATTTTAATTCTTTTTTATTTTTACTTATTTATTTGAGAAAGGCAGATAGTCAGAGAGAGAGAGAGAGAGAAAGAGAGAGAGAGAGAGAGAGAGAGAGAGAGGGAGGGAGAGAGAGAATGGGTGCGCCAGGGCCTCCAGCTGCTGCAAACAAACTCTAAGGTGTGCGCCCCCTGTGCATCTGGCTAACGTGGATCCTGGGGAATCAAGCATTGAACCTGGGTCCTTAGGCTTCACAGGCAAGCACTTAATCACTAAGCCATCTCTCCAGCCCTCACTGAGATTTTTGACCTGTCCTATCAAGGGCACTAATGTTTTACAGAGTCCTAAAGGTGGGAAAGTTCACAGTTCAGGGAGGTAAATTACACATGACCCATCCTTCATGTTGGGTAGCAAAGAATTTCAACTGGCCTCTGGAAGAGGGCTCGGTCTGTTAGTAACATAATCTCGTCCATGGGACTGCAATGTGATTCAACTTCAAAATCACTCTCTGTGGTAGTTTGAATGCATGTCCCCCATAGACCCCGATGTTTTCTTAAAGCTTGTCTCTAGCTGCCAGGCTGGAGAAGGAGTCACTGGGGCAGATCCTGGCGTCCAGCCCTAAGGTGTGTTTGGGGGCAGATCTGATTTCCAGCCCAAAGGTGTGCAGAGAGCTCTGAGCTCTGCTGGGGCCCCTGCTGCTTGCTGCCCCTTGTGCTTGTTGCTTTGGTTTTTTGCTGAGTGTTTGGTTGGTTTTCTCTGTTTGGAAGTATGGAAGCAGCTTCTTCCACCACTGATGGAACTTCCCCTGCATCTGTGAGCTTAAAATCCACCCCTTCACCCTCTAAACTGAGCCTGGTTTGGATGCTCATCCCAGTAACGTGAAGCCGTCTACTGCACTCTCCAAGACTTACTTTCTTCACCTTCCCCCTTGGCTCTGTGTGCCATCGTTTTGATGGGCTTAATGGAATCCCAAACCATTTAGAAATAAGAAAACCCAAGCCTTCGAAGTCCAGGAGGAATGAAACCTAACAGCTCCATGGAGATTTCCTGACATTACCCACTTACTGTGCACTCACTGAGCACCCCGCATGCCCCAGGCTTCCTGCTCAGTCCTGGAGCTACAACAGGCTCTGAATCGTGGACCCTATAGGCTAGTGCAGGAAACCGTTGTGGTTAAGATGCTTGTTCTGGTAAGGACCTCATGGTGGGTGGTATCACAGTGGTGTGTGTTTGGGAGAAACTTCACGTAGTGACCAAAAAATCAGAAAGAGATAAATGTTAGCCAGTAATGATCTCCCACGAGGAAGCATGTCTTAAGCATCCCACCACACTTTATTATTGTGGGATAATCCAGATATATTAGGGCATTAAAATCTTAAAAGGATACACATGTGCATACATGTGAACATGTGTGCATACACACGCACATTTAATTCCAAGAAGAGTTCTGTGTGCTGACATTTGACTTTTAGAAATATCATCTAGGGGGCTGGATGGCTCAGTGGATAAAGCACTTGCCGCTCAAATGTGATGATTGTGATCAAGGGAGACACTTGATGTCAACCTCTGGCTTCCACACACACATGTGCCCAACACATGTGAACATGCATATACACATGTGCGTGCACACACACACACACACACACACTAAAAAACACTGTTGTGTCATTCTGCTTTTGCCCTAACTTGAATCCATTCCTGTAACTTGTATGCTATAAAATGTGTGCAGAGTGCAGTACAAAGATGTGTGTAGAAGCTTGGTGCATCTGAGAAGCCAGACAGACCCACACAACACACAGGAAATGGTTACGCCACTCCTGGTCACTCCCCTCACCCCAGCCTCCCTGAAGATGGCACCTGACTTGGTAAGGCCTGAGGTGACAGTGGTTTGTCGGGATGAACAGAGAACCACAAGATGGAAAAGTGAAAGTTAATTCAACCAGGAAAGAGTTTTGCCCAGAAAACAACTTTGCTGCAGAGACTCTTGTCAACAAGTTCTAGCAGATCTTGGGCTCCAATCTAAGCTCACTTGGGGCCTTATAATGAACTTCTTCCTGCCACCAGCTGGTCATACTTCCTGTATGCCCCTTCCAGGCCTTCGTGTTGTCTTGAATGTGGTCGCATCCTCTGACTAAGTGAGTCCAAACTTTGAACTAGATCCTAAGGAAAACGTCGAGGCAGAAGCAGAAGCTGAGGGCAAATGTTTATTGGCACAGTCTGTATGATAGTAGTCCTGTTTTTTGAGGTAAGGTCTTGTGTAACTCAGGTTGGCCTAGAATTCACTATGAAGCTAAGGGTGACCTCGAACTCCTGATTCTTCAGACTGCCGGGAGCTGCCAGGCGTGATTTGATAGCAGCATTGGAATCTCCCTCTGTGCTGGAAATGTGTGGCTCTTGGTGACTTACGGCTGTATAGTATACTGTCTCACCAAAAACATGTAGATGTGTGTGTATGAGTGTGTGTGTGTGTGCATGTGCATGTGGAGGTCAAAGGACAACCTCAGAGCGTTGGCCCTGGCCTCTCACTTGGTCTGAGACAGGGTCTTTCTTGTATTTTTGCCGCTGTGAAAGCCAGGCCAGCTGGTCTGTGAGCTCCTTCCAATGCCACTTCCCATCGCCATAGGGTGTCGGGGTTACAGATGTTCACTGCCTGCTTCCAGCTTCATGCGGGTTCTAGGGGTCCCCACTCCAATGATCAGGCCTGCACAGCAAGTGCTTTTAACCACCGGCTCCTCTCCCCAGCCCAACATCCCTATGTTTAAACTAGGAAGCTTTCAACTTTTCTTTTTCGTCCTTACATTTTCAGCCTTATCACTTCCAGACTGCTGAGACTTGAAAATTGACACCACCATCTCAATTGTTTCAATAACCTCTGAATGTTTGCATCAGTAAGAATGAGCTTGGTCACGCTGAAGTAGCAAACATTTCCAAACTTTCAGGGCCTTAAGTAAACAAGGACTTGCTTCTTGTAAATGCTGTAAGTACTATCTGGGCTCACTCAGACCCAGGTAGACACTGGATACCATTCCTCCAAGTTCTTTGAATGGTTATTTCTTTAGACTTTGGTAAGAGCAATGATGGTTAGCACGATATGATATTATTGTTTCATTTCTCCTCTCTTACATCTTACATGTAAATCTCAGATGAGTTGAATAACTTGTCTGAATTCAATCACCTAATCACGTGTCTTAGTCATCATGGGTTGTCATAACAAAATCCCACAGGCTAAGTGGTCTAGACAATGGGCTTTATTTTCTTTCATTTCTGGAGGTTGGAAGTCCAAGACAGAGGCACTGTCCAGGTTGGGTGCTTTGTAGATCTCTCCCCTTAGCCTGCCTTTTGCTAGAGACCTCCATGCCTTTCCACGTACATGCAGACATGGGGGAAGGGAGAGGGACCAGGGATGCCTGTGCCTGGTGCCTTTTACACTTCTTGTAAGGGCACAGTCCTGCTGGACGCAGGGCCTCAGGTATCCTTAAGCCATTTAACTATCTCCTTACAGGCCCTCCATCCAAATGCAGTCACGTGGGCAAGGGCATGATTGTGTGGAGTTTGAGGGTTGATACAGTGCAGTCTGTACCCTGGAAGAGTCAGGAGTTGAACTGAGGTTGGCGTGACAGGAGATCTATGTTCCCGCTCTGCTTCTGCGTCCCAGAAAGGAAGCACCATTAGCTTTTCCAGTTCTGCCAGACCTGAGCTATGGTGTCTAAGCTTAGGTCCATCCATTCTGGACACCTTGTCTGCTTGACCTTTCCATTAGTCTATTTTTGGCTCATCACTTCTTTCGGAAAGGCCGTATTATATATGCTTTCTCTACCAGTGTGTGTGTGGGTTACTATTGAGGTGAATGAGACATAGTTTAACTTTCAGGGTTTCATTTCCTAGTGACATGGTCAGTGAGAACAGAAAATGATTCGCTGGGTAAATGGTTTGCCTTGCAGACATGAGAACCCGAGTTGAATCTCCAGAACCCAGAGCCAGCTGTAGTCATGTACACATGAGGTGGAGGCAGGGGGATACTTGGGCCTTGCTGGCCAGCCAACAAAGTCTAGTTCCATGAGAGACCCTGTCCTTAAAAAGGTGAGTGGTGGACTGGAGAGATGACTTAGCGGTTAAGCGCTTGCCTGTGAAGCCTAAGGACCCCGGTTCGAGGCTCGGTTCCCAAGGTCCCACGTTAGCCAGATGCACAAGGGGGCGCACGCGTCTGGAGTTCGTTTGCAGAGGCTGGAAGCCCTGGCGCGCCCATTCTCTCTCTCTCCCTCTATGTGTCTTTCTCTCTGTGTCTTTCACTCTCAAATAAATAAATAATTTAAAAAAAAAAAGGTGAGTGGTGCATGGGGGGAGCGGGCATTACATGTGAGGTTGTCCTCTGGCTTCTCACCACACACATACACAAGAGCATGCCCTTGCACACGCACACACACACTTCCCAAAGGCTTTGTCACAAAGAGTTGGTTACTCAGGCTTTCTTTGTTTCTTGAGATAGGGTTTCACTACATAGCCCAGGCTTGCCTCAAGCTCACAATCCTCCTGCTTCAGCCTCCTAAGAGCTAGGACTGTAGGTATGTACCCCCATGCCCAGCTCCAATCAGGGTATGTACCCCCATACCCAGCTCTAATCAAGCTTTGGAAGCAGTTATTAGCCTCTTTATTTTTACTTTTGGCAAATAAGAAACCTAAAAATTAAACAACTATAGTGTTTACTAAAGGGTTACAGAGGGTTATTAACCAATGTGAGAGGATTTTAATGGGATTCTAAAGGGGAAATGTTACTGATGCTCCTTGATCGTCCTACATGTAGTGGCGTCAACAGTCATGGGACAATGTAGCCTAGGAAAAGTGAGGCTGGAGAGAAAGGTTGATTTTTCCAGAAGGAAAGGGCAATGCTAGGACTTCATCTCCAGGCTATCTTCCTGAAAAGCCTCACCTTCACCGCTGCCCCACATTGTCACCTGCAGCTTAGCCAGCCACTCAAGCCACTAGCCCCGGGCTGAGAACACTGCTGGGGGACAATGAGCTCAGGTCCACCAGCCTGCCACCTCACGCTGTCGGAAAGGCAGGGTACACCTGTGTTAGTGCCTTTCCAATGCTGCCCTAAATCTCTGAAGACAAACCTCACAGAGAAACTTATGACTCTCCCTTTACAGCCAGCCTTTGAAATGTCTCAGTTTCATGATGATTGGGTGCCCCTTTTAGGCCCTGCCTTACTCTGCTCCAGGCCCGGAGGCTACGGAGAAAGGTGTGTCACATCAAGGTCTCCACACTTAGGATGACAGAGGACTTTGTCTTGCTACAACCATTTTTGTTAGATATTGCTGCAGTTCCATTAGACTGTCAGTTTCTGGACATCTGGTATACCTTCGTACATCTCCTCAAGCTTCCAAATGAGTCAAGAGGTGTCTATGTTTAAAAATCAAATAACCTGGCTGGAGAGATGGCTTAGCGGTTAAGTGCTTGCCTGTGAAGCCTAAGGATCCCGGTTCAAGGCTCATTTCCCCAGGACCCATGTTAGCAAGATGCACAAGGGGGCACATGCATCTGGAGTTTTTTTTTTTTTTTTTTTTCATTTTCAGTGGCTGGAGGCCCTGGTGCACCCATTTTCTCTCTTTCTCTATCTGCCTTTTCTTTTTCCCAAATAAATAAATAAAAATAAACAAAATTTAAAAATCAAATAACCAAACAGCCAGGCAGGGGATCGAGTTAAGTGGTTGGCATTTGAACAAGGCTCCAGGTTTGATTCTCTAACACCCAAGTTGTGCAGCCCTTGGAAAGTTGCTCATGAGCCAGTAAATAAGTGCCCTTGTGACCACCCATGCTCACATAAGCAACTCCAATTAAGACACAGTAGATCACAAAGAAAAAGATGTGAAAATAGGAGGGAGGGCTAGTTAGGAAGAAGGAAGGGTTCGGTGGGAGTGGAAGAAGAAAGGGTAACAAGGGTTAATATGATCCAAACACTATGTATATGAAATTGTCAAAGATGGGCAAAAAGGTGGATATATTATTAAGGTGGTCTGAACTAATGGAGGGTACTGAGATCTTTTTGAAATATTATGAGCAAATTCTAGGGAATCTCTCTATAAATTTTGGAGGAAGGGAGAAACATGGAGAGAGATTCTGCTTCATACCAAGATGTTGAATAAGCTGTACTCCTGCTTGACAGTCCTATGGGAAAACAATACGTGAGGTATTAAAAATAAGTCTTGGGGCTGGAAGGATGGCTTAGCAGTTAAGGCCCTTACCTGCAAAGCCAAAGGACCCAGGTTTGATCTTCCAGGACCCACGTAAGCCAGATGCCCAAGGTGGCACATGTGTCTGGAATTGTTTGCAGCAGCTGAAGGCCCTGGCATGCCCATTCTCTCTTTTTCTCTCTCAAATAAATAAATAAAAATAAAAATGTCTTGAAAATACTGATAGCAAGCAAGACATGAGAAAAAGTGATGATAAGATAAAAGAAGCAGAGATAGTTCTAGGAGGATACAGGCTTATGGACATAAGAAGTTCTCTGCCCCTGGCTCAGGTGAGGAGAAGCCAGGGAGAGCCCAGCTAATGAGCAGAGCTGAGGCAGCCTCGGTGGGCAGGACAGTGGGCAGGGCAGGGAAGAGGGAGCTGCAGGAAGAGAAAACCCCAGGATGGGGCTGGAGAGATGGCTTAGCGGTTAAGCACTTGCCTGTGAAGCCTAAGGACCCAGTTTCAAGGCTTGATTCCTCAGGACCCACGTAAGTCAAATGCACAAGGTGATGCATGCGTCTGCAGTTTGTTTGCAGAGGCTGGAGGCCCTGGCACACCCATTCTCTCCCCCCTCTCTCTCTCTCTGCCTCATTCTCTCTCTGTCTGTCTGTCGCTCTCAAATAAATAAATAAAAATTAACAAAAACAAAACAAAACAACAAAAATTCCCAGAATGTATGAAAGTCTCCCTGAAGTTTTAGCAAGAATGATCAGGCGTGTGGGGAAATGACCCGTCTTCAGAAAGAACCACTCAAAGTGCTTTTAGAGGAACAGTCCCCAGTGCCCACAGAGGGCTAGAAACAGCCCTGATCCTTTCAACCACGTAGGAAGAGTGCTCAGCTCTTGGTGCATTGAGTAGACTACTTAAAGTGTTGCCTCAGTCGTGAGTAATTAACCTTATACTGAGCATTGTTCTGAATGAATCATAAAGGCAAGACCTGAAAAGATCACACTGTTTCCAAGTGACTAAACCTGAAGTGCATGTATCACAAGCCAAGGACCTAAGTTCAATTTCCAGTGCCACACATGTAAAGACATTGGGTGCGGTGGTTTGCACCTGTAATCCCAGCACTGTGAAGGTTGAAACAGGCGGATTCCCTGGGGCTCACTGGCTGGCTGGTGTAGCTAACTGATGAGCTCCAGGCCAGTGAGAGATGTGATCTCAGACAAAGGAGGATAGCATTCTTGAAAACGACACCCAAGTCTGTCTTTTGGTTTCTACACCCATTCACACACATATGTGTGCACATCCATATTCAAATACATGCACATAAAAGGGGGGAAGAATGTTCATAGGAAAATTAAAACAACTGGGATCCAATATGTCAAACTTCACAATATTTAGCATCCAGTTAAAAAGTTCCAAAGAGGTGAGGTAGCCATGTGTTAGAGTGCTTACCAAGCATTGAAGGGTCTTGGGTTCCATCTCAGCACAGAACAGAAACAAATTTTAAGAATATAAAGAGGTAGAAAGCAGGCTGGGGAGATGGCTCAGCGGGTAAAGGCATTTCCCACACAAGCATGAGGACCTATGATCACCTGAGTTCAAGTCCCCAGCACCCACACTAACAGCTGGGCATGGCCACACACATCTCTAACCTCAGTCCTGTGGGAAGCCATGACCGGATGATCACTGGGCTTGAAAAAATGGCAAGCTCCAAAATCAGTAAGACTGTCTCCAGGAACCATGTGGATGAAGGAGGGGTGGGGCATCCAGTCCTGGCCTCTGGCCTCAGCATGTGTACGACACATACTGCCCCCCCCACAAAGTAAAAGCCCAGGGCTGGGTAGATGGCTCAACAGATAAGGCACGTGCTTGCAAAGCCTGAAGACCCAGGTTCAATTCCCTATCACCCACATAAAGGCAGATGCTGAAAGTGGTGCATGCACCTGGAATTCATTTGCAGCAGCAAGAGGCCCTGATACTCTCTCCTTCTCTCTCAAATAAATAAGTTTTACAAAGTCGACATAATCCCATTCCATATATTTGAAAGGAGTTCAGCAGAGACATGGAAGCTTCTAAAAAGATAAACTTCTAGGGATGAAAATGACAAAGAATGGCATGGGGGGAAAATGCTAGACAGGCTTAATGATAAATTAGAGATGACAGAAGCCAAGCTCACTGACTGTGAAGCCATGCAAAACAAAGCTGTCCAGGGCTGAGTACCACCGGCAGATGCTTGCCTAGCATTCACCGAGCTCTGGGGTCGATCCCCAGCACAGCGAGAACTGAGTGTGGTGTCACCCATCCATCATCCTACCACTTGGGAGGTAGAAAGTCAGAGTCATCTGTGGCTACATAATGAGTTCAGGACCAGCTGTCTGGAACACATGAGTCCTCGAGAAAGAGAGAAAGAAGGAAAGGGAAAGAAGAAAGATAGAAGGAAGGAGGGAGGGAAGGGAGGGAAGGAGAATCACTATCTAAAATAGAAAACCATTAAAAGTTAAAATAGTGACTCGTGGGACAACTTGAGATCTAATAAATTGGCTAGACCAATAAAGAAAACAATATCTGTAATATCTACAGATATTAAAAGCCTGATAAAACAATATTGGGAATAGCTTTATGCTCATAAATTTGTACTAGAGATCTTTGCCTGTACACTGAGGCAAGAAAAAAACAACATTCAGGTGGAGAACACAAATGCAAAATTTGTTTTCTCATAGGCAACACGCTAGTTTATGCCAAACATCTAAAGAATTCTCCAGAACAAGGTGATCCAACAGCTGATTTAGTAAGATTGCCAGATAGAAGATCACCATTCAAAGACTACCTTTTGTATGTGTGCTTGTTTTCTTGGAAGAGGATTCACACTGTTGCCCAGGCTGGTTTAGAACTCACTAAGTAGTGTAAGCTGCCTTAGAATTCACTAAGTAGCCCAGGCAGACTTTTAGTTTTTGACAATCCTTCTTCCTCTGCCACCCAAATGCTGGGATTACAGGCATGCACACCAACACTCAGTTAAAAAAAATAGTTGTTTTTCTACATAGCGGTAACAAATAACAGTCCTATGTATAATTGAGAACAAACTGAGAATCACAGGTAAGACCTGTGCACTTGAACTTGAAGAAGGCTCCAGAGAGAACTTAAAGAGGATCTACATTAGTGGAGCGCTGCTCCTTGTGCGTGGGGCAGCTCATATAAGAAGATTCTAGCAGGTTGGTTTCTTGGTAAAAATTAACAAGAAACTTCTGGAAATAATGTGGTAGTCTTAAAGATGTAGAACAGTCAAAATAGCTTGGAGAAGAGGCAAAGCTAGTCCCCAATAATACCCCAATAATACCTGATTTAAAAACATGCCACATTGTAGTGGGGCGTGGTGGCACATACCTTTAATCCCAGCACTTTGGGAAGCAGAGGTAGGAAGATCGCTGAGGTCACTCTGAGACTACATAGTTAATTCCAGGTCAGTCTGGACAAAAGGGAGACCCTACCTCAAAAAACAGATAAAAAATAAAAAAAGTCACAGTGTAATGACAAGTTCATAGTACTGGCACCAAGGTCCTCAAATAAATGGGACCGAATGGAGAGTATGTAAGTAGATGTAGGTATCAATAACTAATTTGATTTTGTTGTTGTTTGTTTTGCTTTAGTTTGTTTTTTTTTCTTTTCAATTTTTTAGATTGTTTTTTGTCAATTTAATTAATTAGTTAGTCAATTAATTAATTTTTAAAATTATGTAATCCAGGCTGGCCTCAGACTTAGAATAAACCTCCTGCCTCAACCTGCTGAGTGTGGGGTTATAAGCATGGACCACTACACCTGGCCAAAAAAAAAAAAAAATCAAAATCAACTAGCAGGATAAGAAATATACACTTGTGCAATAGTGGCACACAGTCTGTTTAGGTAACCAACTGTTCTCTGATTGGACATGAAGCCCTCTCAGTGGGAGAAAACTCATATCTGGTACTGGAAACCAAGTCAGATGCCCATAGTTAGGAAACTCAAACTTCAGAGAGAAGCCCCCTCTGTCTCTGGAGGATAAGAGTGGGCTTGCACACCAAAAATCTCTCAAATAACTTTGCAGACCCCCTTTAGCCCAAGATGCTCTCACTCTTGGTTGGAGACTCTGTTTTATTTTACAGATGGCAGAGAAAACAAACGGTAAGACAAGGAGATAACTGACTGTCCACCATGAGATTTTCCACCTCTCTCACATCTGCCAGGGCTCAGAAGAACTTGCAGTGGAAGCTGGGCCATGAACGCTGCTCTTACTGTTCACCTGACAACCAGCACCAGGGTGACAGTGCCAGACATGGTGATTGAGTACAACCAACCAAAGCAGAAATCCAGAGGCTACAAAGAACTCAACACTAAATTATACTGCCAACCTGCCCTGCCATGTCTCAGGGAACATTGCATAAGATGGGGTGGAAAGAGTTTAAGAGTCACAGAGTCGGGGGAGGAATTCCTGAGGCACAGTCCCTCCATTGTCCCACTGGGACTGACTGAGGCCTTCATGACCCCACAGTAATTCCCATAACCCCACAGAGGAGGGTCCCATGGAAAAGGGAATAGAAAAGAGGGAATAAAAGAGTATAATATGCTAAAATAAATACATGAAAGTAAAAACCTCCAATGCATCCTTCTCAGTATATGCAAAGTTCAAACTGAGTTAAGCTTTTATAACCTAAAACTCAGACTCCTAGGAAAATAAACCTTGGAAAACTTCTGCTAAACTGGACTTGATCTAAATTTAGACAAATACTCTCCAAAGAATAAAAAGGCATGCCATAGATCTAGAGAAAACACTTGTAAAATAAATAAATAAAGCAATATGTACTTGTTTATGATAGCAGACTTGAACTCTTGAGAAGTAGAACCATCTGGACCTTTCAAAGCTCAATAATAAGAAAGCAAAGCACCACGTTAAAGGTAAAAGATTAGACTAGACATGTCACCAAACATGACAAATAAACACACAAATGATGCTCAGCATCTCAGGGAAATACAAATTTAAAACCACACTGAGAAAATAGTGACACTTACGAAAGTCTTTAAAGCTTGACTGGAGAGATTGTTCAGTGGTTAAGTGTGCTTCCTTTGCAAGCATGAGGGCCTGAGGAGACCAGAGTTCAAATTTACAGAACCAGTGTCAACAACTGGGCATGGTCATGCACATCTGTAACCCCAGTCCTATGGGGAGCCGAGACTAGAATGGAGAACTCTCAAGCTCTGGAATCAGTAAGACACTCCATCGCAAGGAAAAAACAGCTGGTGAGTGATGAAGAGAGACACCTGACATTCTTCTCCAGCTGCCTCAGGTGAGGCCATGGTGCACTGAACCAGCCCATGCATGTCATATACCACACATGTGTGCACACACACACCACAACACAGAACACACATTACAAACATTAAAAACATCTTTTAACATCTTTTAAGCCACAAACCAAACAACCTCCCCTCACTAGATGAAGAGAAACTGGAAGTCTCATACACATTTTTTTGTGGGGATAGAAAATGTCACCAAGACTATAGAAAATTTAATAGTTCACTGAAAAGGAAATGAGTGTCTCTGAGACATTCCATGCCCACAGATATGAGAAAGAATGAGTCCTCATACAGACTCAAACACTCATCATTGTTTTTTTTAAAAATATATTTAATTAATTTATTTATTTGAAAGTGGGAAGGGGAGAGAGGAAGAGAGAGAGAGAGAGAGAGAGAGAGAGAGAGGGAGAGAGAGAGAGAG
This sequence comes from Jaculus jaculus, assembly GCF_020740685.1. Taxonomy (NCBI): domain Eukaryota; kingdom Metazoa; phylum Chordata; class Mammalia; order Rodentia; family Dipodidae; genus Jaculus; species Jaculus jaculus. The sequence goes on from NC_059104.1 coordinate 179,906,290, forward strand.
AAAGAGAGAGAGAGAGAGGGAGAGGGAGAGGGAGAGAATGGGTATGCCAGGGCCTCCAGCCACTGCAAATGAACTCCAGATGCATGCGCCACCTTGTACATCTGGCTAACGTGGGTCCTGGAGAATCAAACTGGGATCCTTTGACTTTGCAGGCAAATGCCTTAACTGTTAAGCCATCTCTCCAGCCCAGCTTGTTTTATTTGTAGTAGTTCCAAACAGAAAGTAGCCCAGAGGTTCATCAGTGAATAGATAAACATCATAGTATGCCCATACAACAAATGCTACCATCCAATAGCAAAAGAGAATGAATTCAAAGCATGAATGAATCCCAAAATTTTTTATTTAAAATAAAAAAACAGTACATTTTTTATTCTATATAGATAAAATGCCAGAAAATACAGAATTGACTAGCATTGTAAGACTCATCAGTGGTTGCCTTGTGATGGAGAGGGAAGCATGGAGAAAGGCAAGAGGCAGGCATTACAAAACATAAGAGAAAAACAACTTTTAGGTAATGTACATTTCCATTATCTTGACTGTGTGATGATCTCACAGGTGTGTATATTAAAAGGTGTTCAATTTAGCCAGGTGTGGTGGTATACGCCTTTAATCTCAGCACTTGGGAGGCAGAGGTAGGAGGATTGCCGTGAGTTCAAGGCCACCCTAAGACTCCATAGTGAATTCCAGGTCAGCCTGGGCTAGAGTGAGACCCTACCTTGAAAAAAATCAAAAACAAAGCAAGAAAACAAAACAAAACAAAAAAAGTATTCAATTTAAATACATGTTGTTTACCAAATGTCAATTACACCTTATCAAGCTCTTCTGTAACTAGAGAAATTTGGTTTCTCTCCAGCTACAGCCTATTATCAGGGGTTGGTTGTGACAAAGGCAGGTGACACCCAAGCCCTTGCAAGCCAGTGTGTTAGAGATACAACAGTGGGCAAAGACACACACACCCACATGTACACACACACACACACACACACACACACACACACACACACTTACACAGCAACACACAGGCATCTACAGTGTCATTCTGATTCCTTGTAAAGAGACAAGACAAGAACTTGTTTTCATGTTTGAAGTTAAGATTTAGGGGCTGGAGAAATGGCTTAGAGGTTAAGCGCTTGCCTGTGAAGCCTAAGGACCCCGGTTTGAGGCTCGGTTCCCCAGGTCCCACGTTAGCCAGATGCACAAGGGGGCGCACGCATCTGGAGTTCGTTTGCAGAGGCTGGAAGCCCTGGCGCACCCATTCTCTCTGCCTCCCTCTGTCTTTCTCTCTGTGTCTGTCGCTCTCAAATAAATAAATAAAAAATTAAAAAAAAAAAAGATTTAGTCTCCTCTGAGATTGTGAAAGAGCTGCTATTTCCTGGCAGCCAAGCAGCCTTGACTGCTTTTGTTTAAAGGGAGCCATCATTCTTTTTATTTTCAATTTTTTTTATTAACAACTTCCATGATTATAAAAAATATCCCATGGTAATGCCCTCCCTCCTGGGAGCCACCATTCTTTAGTGACATGGCGGTAAGATCTGGGACTTTCATCCACCCAGGCAGCTAATTTTTTGACCATCTTCTACATACAGAATGTTGGACATCCAAGTCATTCTGATGAATAGAATGAGCCAAGGTTCCCTCTTTTTGAGGCTTACAGTGTCCAGTGTGACGTAGTGTGTGTGTAAGTGTGTATTATGTGTGATGTAGTGTGTGTGTGTGAGTGTGTATTATGTGTGATGTAGTGTGTGTGTGTGAGTGTGTATTATGTGTGATGTGTGTGTGTGAGTGTGTATTATGTGTGATGTAGTGTGTGTGTGAGTGTATTATGTGTGATGTAGTATGTGTATGTATTGTGTGATGTAGTGTGTATATGTATTATGTGATGTAGTGTGTGTGTGTACTATGTGTGATGTAGTGTGTGTGTGTATTACGTGTGATATAGTATGTGTGAGTGTGTATTACGTGTGATGTAGTGTGTGTGTATTATGTGTGGTGTAGTATGTGTGAGTGTGTATTATGTGTGATGTAGTGTGTGTGTATTATGTGTGGTGTAGTATGTGTGAGTGTGTATTATGTGTGGTGTAGCATGTGTGAGTGTGTATTATGTGTGATATAGTGTGTGTGTGTATTATGTGTGATGTAGTATGTGTGAGTGTGTATTATGTGTGATGTAGTGTGTGTGTATTATGTGTGATGTAGTATGTGTGAGTGTGTATTATGTGTGATGTAGTATGTGTGAGTGTGTATTATGTGTGGTGTAGTATGTGTGAGTGTGTATTATGTGTGATATAGTGTGTGTGTGTATTATGTGTGATGTAGTGTGTGTGTGTATTATGTGTGATGTAGTATGTGTGAGTGTGTATTATGTGTGATGTAGTATGTGTGAGTGTGTATTATGTGTGGTGTAGTATGTGTGAGTGTGTATTATGTGTGATATAGTGTGTGTGTGTATTATGTGTGATGTAGTATGTGTGAGTGTGTATTATGTGTGGTGTGGTATGTGTGAGTGTGTATTATGTGTGATATAGTGTGTGTGTGTGTATTATGTGTGATGTAGTATGTGTGAGTGTGTATTATGTGTGATGTAGTGTGTGTGTGTATTATGTGTGATGTAGTATGTGTGAGTGTGTATTATGTGTGATGTAGTGTGTGTGTATTACGTGTGATGTAGTATGTGTGAGTGTGTATTACGTGTGATGTAGTGTGTATGTGGGGCATATGCACATGGGTGTGCAGATGTGCATGCCCTATGCATGCATGAGAAGTCCAGAGGATAATATTGGGTGTCCCCCCTTCACTGCTCATCCATATGTTTCCTTGAGATGGGATAGTTCTGTGATTCTGAAGCTTGACACTTTGGGGAGCCCCAGAGATTCTCCAGTCTCTGCTCCCCACAGACCTGGGTAACAGATGTGTATGGTCATACCCAGTTTTTTACATGGGTGTTTGGACTTGAACTCAGATGGTCTCAGGCTCTCATACTTGCATAAGAATCTCTCTTATTTGCTGAGCCATCTCTCTAGGCCCAAAGCCAGATATTTAAAATCAAATTTTTGTTTAAATAATTGGATGTTTTAAAAGGCAGAAGGCTGGGAATGTAGCTCAGTTGGTAGAGTGCTTGCCTAGCATCCATGCAGCTCTGTGTTTGATTCCTAGCCCTGAACAAACCAGGCATGGTCATGCATGCCTATAATCCTAGCACTTGGGAATGGAGGCAGGAAGGTCAGAAGTTCAATGTCATCCTTGAGCTACAGGAGAGCCTGTCTTAATAACAGCAGTAGTAGCAATAGTAATAATAATAATAACAAAACAATAAATAGATAATTGGCAGAACCCATTCAAGAAACAGATCTAACATACAGGACCTAAAGCATGAGCAATATAAGAAAAAATAGATAAACTGACTTCATAAAATTTAAATTTTCTGTGCTGGGAACATTAGTATGGTAGCTTGAATCAGATGTCCTCCATAAACTCATGTGTTCCATGCTTGGTCCCCAGCTGGTGGCAATTTGGGAGCCTTGCTGGAGGAGGTGTGTTTCTGGAGGCAGACTTTGGCCCTTGTCAGATCTTGCCTTACTTTCCTGCTGCTATTTACCACCTTCTGTGGCAGAGGTGATGTCCAGCCTCTGCTCATGCCATGCTCTCCCCTGCCACCATGAAGCTTCCCCTTGGGACTATATGCCAAAATAAAAACTTTTCTCCCATCAGCAGCTTTTGACTGGTGCTTTATCCCAGCAATGAAAAGGTGACTACAATAATTAGCATTATGAAAAGTAAGCATGATGACTTCTGCTTTTAATTCCAGCATTCAGGAGGTTGAGGCAGGAGTATTGCCAGGAGCGTGAGGCCAGCCTGGGATACAGACTGAGCTCCAGGTCAGCCTGGGCTAGAGTGGGGCTGCCTTAAAAATGTTAAGAAAATTAAATGATAATTTATTTATAGGGGGGAAGAAATGTTTGTAAATCATATGACTGATAAGAGTCATGTATCAAAATATATAAAGAACCCTTACAATTCACCATAAAGCAAATGATACCAACTAAAAATGGGTAAGGGGGGACTGGGGATATATCTCATTGGTAGAGCACTTGCCCAGCATGTGTGTGGTCCTAGGCTCAGTTCCACACATCACAAAACAAACACACAAAACATAAAATAAAGATAGGTAACAGATATAAATATTTTCCAAAGAAAACACATAAATGGTCAATAAGCCCACAAAAGATGTTCATACTAAGTTGTAATAGTTAACTTTTCATTGATCTGACCAAAGAGCTGAAAAGAAGCAACCTAAGGAAGGCAAGGTTTATTTCAACTTACATTTTAAAGGTCCAGTCCCTTTCAGCAGGGAAGGTGTGATAGCAGGACCTCAAGACAGCTGGTTACACGCATCTGTAATTAGGAGGCAGAGAGAGACGCATGGCGGTGCTCAGCTCACTTTCTTCTTTTTATTCAGTTCAGGATCCCCAGCCCATGGAATGGAGCCACCCACCCACAGCTAGGGCGGCTCCTCCAATTCCATTAACTTAATCTAAAAAAATCTCTCACTGACATTTCCAGAAATTTATCTCCATGGTGATCCAATCCTGTTACAATGATAATCAGAGATTAACCATCACACTAGTCATCAGGGATATGCTAATTAAAGCTACAATTAGGTACTAGTTCATACCCCTAGGATGCCTATAACCAAAGGGACAGGTATCAGCAAGTGTGGATGAAAGTGTGGAGAAACTGGAAGCTTCATTAGCTGACAGTGGGCATAAAAAATGGTGCAGCTATTTGGGAAAATAGTCTGGGGATTCTTTGAAATGTTACACATAATTCAGGTGTGGTGGCACATGCCCCATCCTCAGGAGTATTGACAAAAGTCTGAGGCCAACCTGGCATATATAGTGAGTCCTAGGTTAGCCAAGGTGGCAAAATGAGATCTTGTCTCTAACAAAAGGAAGATGGGGGCTGGAGACATGGCTTAGTGGTTAAGGTGATTGCCTGCAAAGCCAAAGTACCCAGGTATGATTCCCGAGGACCCACGTAAGCCAGATGCACAGGGGCACACGTGTCGAGTTCATTTGCACTGGCTAAAGGCCCTGGTGTGCCCATTCTCTCTCTATCTGTCTCTCTTCTATTTCTCTGCTTGCAAATAAATAAAATTAAAAAAAATAAAAAAGGAAATGAAAATTATTTTTAAAAAAGGAAGATGGCTTGGAGATATGGCTCAATGGTAAAAGGCACTTGCTTGAAAAGCTTGACCACACAGGGCTCGATTCCCTACACCCATATAAAGCCAGATGCACAAAATGTCACTTGTGCCTGGAGTTTGTTTGCCATGGCGAGAGACCCTGGTGTGCCCATACATTCCCTCTGTCTCTCTGCCTCTGTCCTCTCTGTAGCAGTCAGGTTCACATTGCTGTTAGAAATCACCCAACCAAGATCAGCTTGTGGGAAAAAGTGGTTTATTTTGGCTTACAGGCTCGAGGGGAAGCTCCATGATGGCAGAGGAAAACAATGGCATGAACAGAGGGTGGACATCACCCCCTGGCCAACATAAGGTGGACCATAGCAACAGGAGAGTGTGCCCAACACTGGCAAGGGGACACTGGCTATAATACCCATAAGCCTGCCCCCAATAATACACCTTTAAGAGGTGTTAATTCCCAAATCTCCATCAGCTGGGAACCTAGCATTCAGAACATCTAAGTTCATGGAGGAAACCTGAATCAAACCACCACATTCTGCCCCTGGACCCCATAAACTGATATCTATACATGATATAAAATGCAATGCACTCAGTATGACTTTAAGAGTACCCAGGGCTGGAGAGATGACTTAGCGGTTAAGCGCTTGCCTGTGAAGCCTAAAGACCCCGGTTCGAGGCTTGGCTCCCCAGGACCCACATTAGCCAGATGCACAAGGGGGCGCACGTGTCTGGAGTTCGTTTGCAGTGGCTGGAGGCCCTGGCGCGCCCATTGTCTCTCTCTCTCACTCTCCCTCTTTCTCTCTCTGTCATTCTCAAATAAATAAATAAAGTAAAATATTAAAAAAAGAGTACCCATAATTTTTTATCAATTCCAATGATTTTCATACATCTCATAGTCTAAGATCTTTTAACTGAGCCATAATACCTAAAAATCCTGCCCCCCCCCCCCGCAAAACCCCATAATGGCACAGAATGGACATTCACACTGCAAATGATGGGCATAGAAAAGACATATTGAACCAATACAATATTTGAAACAACCAGGGCAAACATTAAACTCTATAGCTTCAAATCCAACAACCATAGCCACTGACAAATCTCCAAATTTGATAATTCTAACCAGCAACAAGTCTCTGGCATCCCAATTCTGCCCCTCCAGCTAGGCTACTCACAGTCCTGGAAAACTTCATTGGGGCCGGCAGCTCCTTAGCAGCCATCTCGTGGTCCTGGCATCTCCACTGGGTCTCCACTGCAATCCATGGCTCATCCTCATGGCTCCATGGGGTCCCCAGGCAGGCAACCAGCAAACCTGTTTCACACTGCCCATGACCATTTCCAAAACACAAGACCATGTTGCAAACTCAATGTCCCTCTCTTTCCTGCTGTTCATATACTCCACAATACCAGGTAGGGTGCCAATTTGTTAATACAGGGGACAATAAAGCAGACTTTGAAGAACAGGACACTTCTTGAACACTCAGGCCCCACAAAAGAGTCTACATTCTCCCTGTTGCCCCAGGGAAGGTCAGCTAGCCCAGTCTCAAAGGTTGTAATCTTTCAATTGCAGCTGAACAGATAGCAGTTCACCCAAAGATTTTTCTTTTTTTCTGTGCCATATCCCTCTTCTCACACCAGTTCATTTCTACACAAAGCAACTCTGCACAACTTCTCAGGATCTGGGCATAACAGCAAGCTTCATACAAATTGCTAGCCCAGTCCAAGAAAAGATCTTTCTCGTCCTCATAAGCCAAACCTCACAGTCCATAGCTCTTACTGCATTCATGTCTTTCAACTCTGGCTAGTATAGTCCATCAAACTGTTCTTACAGCACTGCAAGACATCTCTTAGGCCAAGGTTTCAAATTCTTCCACATTCCTCTTGAAAATCAGCTTCAAAAGGCCAAAGCCACACAGTCAGGTAGCTAGCAACAACCCCACTCCTGGTACCACTTTACTGTTGCAGTCAGGTTTGCATTGCTGGAAGAAATCACCCAACCAGCTTGTGGAAAAAAAGAGGTTTATTTTGGCTAATAGTCTTGAGGGGAAGCTCCACGATGGCAGGGGAAAACAATGGCATGAGCAGAGGGTGGGCATCACCCCATTGCCAACATCAGGTGGACATCAGCAATAGAGTGTGCCAGACACTGACAAGGGGAAACTGGCTATAACACCCATAAGCCTGCCCCCAACAATACACTGCCTCTAAGAAGTGTTAATTCCCAAATCTCTATCAGCTGGGAACCTAGCATTCAGAACACCTAAGTTTATGGGGGACACCTGAATCAAACCACTACACTCTCTAAATAAATAAATGAAAATAGTTTTTAAAAGAAAGGGAAGAAGGAAAGACATACAGACACAGGTTTATATAGAGAGCTATCAGATGACATAGCAGTTCTAATTCTAGTTAAACACCTAAGGGAAATAAAAATATGCTCACATAGAAGCTTTTACATGAATGTACATAGAAACATTTTATATAATAGAAAGTGGAAATAAACCAATGCCTCTCAATTGATGACTGTATAAATAAAACATGTTTTATCCATAAAACAGAATGTTGTTCAGTGATATAGAGATATGAGTGACTAAGTCATGATACAACATGAGTTTACCTGGAAAGCCTGCTGTGTTAAAGAGTCGGTAACACAATGATTAGCGTGATTTCTCTTTTATCTTTTAGTTTTTAGAGGTGCTGGGGATTGAACCCAGGGTTTGCACATGCTAGGTAAGTACTCTACCATTGAGCTACATCACTGAGTTACATAGTGTTTGCTTATAGGAGGAGCAAGAGTGATGAGATAGAATGGGGAGTGAATACTAATGGGCATGCTTTTTTTTAAAACTTTTTTATTTTAGAGAAACAGGGGCAGGGAAGAGATTTGGTGTACCAGGGCCTCAGCCACTGCAATAGAACTCCAGATGCTTCTGCCACCTAGTGGACATCTGCGACTTTGTGCTTGCCTCACCTTTGTGTGTCTGGCTTATGTGGGACCTGGAGAGTTGAACATGGGTCCTTAGGCTTTGCGGGCAAGCTCCTGAACTACTAAGCCAACTCTCCAGCTTGATTTTTTTATATTATTATTACTTTGTACATGACTGTGTGTGTGGGGGGGTGTAGGTGCATGTGTGCCTGTAGAGACCAGTGGACAACCTGTGGTGTTGTGGTGGTGTTCTTCAGAAGCCATAACCCCTCTTTTTGGTTTTGTGTGTATTCACATATGTGGGGGTGTGTGGAGGTCAAAGTTGACAGTAGGTGTCTTCCTTGATTGCTGTCTACCTTATTAATTAGGTCAGGGTCTTTCATTTGAACTCAGAACTCGCTGATTTGGTGAGTTTAGCTAGCCAGCTTGTGCCAAGGATCCCCCATGTTCACTTCCACATGCTGGAATTGTAGGAGCAACCACTGGGCATTCCCTTGGGTGCTGGGAACCTAATCACAGGTCCTCAAATATGTTTGCATAACAAACGCTTAGCCAGCTGAGCCATCTCCCCAGCCCTCAATTTACCTTTTTATTTTTTATTTATTTACTTTTGACCTGGAATTCACTATGGAGTCTCAGGGTGGCCTCGAACTCACGGCAATCCTCCTACCTCTGCCTCCTGAGTGCTGGGATTAAAGGCGTGCATCACCACGCCCGGCCAATTTACCTTTTTTAAAAAAATATGATTTATTTATTTATCTGAGAGAGGGAAAGAGAGAAAGAGAGAGAAAGAAAGAAAGAATGGACATGCCAGGGCCTCCAGCCACTGTAAACGAACTCCAGATGCATGTGCCCCCTTGTGTATCTGGCTTATGTGGATCCTGGAGAGTTGAACCAGGGTCCTTTGGTTTTGCAGGCAAATGCATTAACTACTAAGCTATCTCTCCAGTCCTCAAGTTACCTTTTATGAGACAGGGTCTCTCATGGACCTGGACCTCACTGAGTGTGCTAAACTGGCTGGCCAGGAAGCCCCAGTGATCCTCCTGCCCCCACGACCCCAGCACTGGGATTGCAGATGCATGCCAGGTTTTTTTCCCCATGAGTTCTGGTGATTCAAATCAGGTCCTCTTGCTTTAAGGGCAAGCACTTTGCTTATTGACGCATTGTTCCAGCCTGGTTTTGGGCTTTTAGAAGAAGGAAGAAAATGTTCTAGATTGTGATGATGGCTGTATCTTGGGAACATCCTTAACACACACACATGTGCATGCACACACACTGAACTGTAGACTTTAAGTGGGTGAGTTGAATAGTTTGTGAATTTTATCTTAGTGAAACTGTTTTGAAAAACATGGTTGGGTCATTAGAGTCTGCCATGCAAAATAACTAACCCAGATTCTTGGCACCATCAGCAGGTCAGGCAGAGGAAACTTCCTGAATGGAAAAGCGAGGCAGCAGTCACAACGCTGGCCGCACTATTAGCAGTAATAACCGATCGATAGGATCTTTATAGCTTGCAAAGCACTTTTACGTTGGTTAGTCTGATGAAATCTTTCCACTCACTTGAGTCCCACGAGGCAGGCAGGCAGGCATCGCCATACGCATCTCAGACCTGAGGGAACTGAGGTTCAGAGAGTTTATGGGCAGGTGAGATCATCCGACCATCATTAATGGGGCTGAGAGGCCTCGTCCACCTGCCTACAAATCTGTCACTCCATGAAGCCTGAACGGGCAGGGGCCATGTTCAGTCTTGTTTCCTGTGGCCTCTCTGGTGCCTGGCAGGGCGACTGGGTGGATGAATGAGTAATAGGATGCCACTCTTGGAGCTCCACAATTGAGTACTGCAAAGCATGCCTACTACATGTAAGAGATATTTAAAGACAGTTTTAAAAGGGTGTTTAAGGACAGTTTTAAAAATTAATTTTATTTATTTATTTGAGAGAGAAATACACACACACACACACACACATATATATGGAGAGAGAGAGAGAGAGAGAGAGGGAGAAAATGAGCACATCAGGGCCTCCAGTCACTGCAAATGAACTGCAGACACATGTGCCACCTGGTGCATCTGGCTTATATGGGTCCTGGGGGAATCAAACCTGGGTCCTTAGGCTTCACAGGCATTAACTGATAAGCCATTTCTCCAACCCTAAGGACAGTTTCAAAAGAAGGCACATGCTGGGTTCATCACAGTGGGTACTAATCACCAGTCCATCTTCAGAAGTCATTCTGACTTGATCCCTCTCCAGGGTGGGTGCACATGCTTGGACTTTGTCCAAACATAAATATTTCCGTCTTACAGGGGCAACCATATCATGTCAGCCCATTTCCAGAACCTTGCCATCTTGCATTCTTCATTAGTATTGACTCAGAAAGGTGCTGCCATGGCCCGGGCTGAAGCCCTCGCATAGCCAGTCTGTGCTGACCCAGGTCCTATCAGGATGCCACGTGATTTTTATCTAATGGCTGGAAGGGACGAAGATGGCTGTTTCCTGGCTTCATGAAGAGCAAGTCTTTCTCCCAGCGCAGAGTTGGCCGCGTGTTGGTTTGGCGGCGTTGTTTTGGATGGGAATAGGAGAAGCAGTAGAAGTGCTCTGGCTGTTTGCTGAGATCTGGCCTTCTCCTTGCACCAGAAACAGGACTCAGAGATTCATCAGAAAGAGCTTTTGGTTTGGAGTCACACAGACCTGGACACAATATCTGCTTCTGCCATTTACCTCAATGGCCTCCCTGAGTCCTACGTCTTTGACTACCAAATGCAGAACCCACAGATTTCACTTACCCAAAGCCCATGGCCAGTAATGACAGATGTTCGATGTGACTGAATTAACTCACAGGGGAAAGAGATGTGTGACCTACGGGCAGAGGCACTGGCTGGGGTCCCCCAGGACACTCTTTTGGGACTTGGGGCTGGGAGGGAGGGATGGGGGTAGGTGAGGCTGTGTCTCCCACTAGTCAGGGCAGAGGGTGTGTTCCACACTTCTCAGGCGGTTTGCGTCTTGGAAGGGCTCTTGTACTGAAGCCCCGGCCTTGCAAAAGCTGGGCAGGTGGCTCAAAGAGCAGCAGGTACACTCCTTAGGCACTTCCTCCAGCCCTTTCGTTTCACAACCCAAGCTGCATTTGGGCCACACCAGGAAAAGTTATGATGTAGTTCCCTCAGCATGGCCAGTTAGGAATTCTTAAGGCTGGAACACACTTTGTTCTTTTTGCCATTCCCTTTTGGAAGGCCACACGACCTGAATGGCTTGTTTAAACAGTTAACCCAGTAGGGATAAGGCCTGCCAAGCCAGCTCTTGCCCAGCTCAGAGGTTTTAGGAGGAGGTGGTGATTAAAAGTAAAGGCCCAACCTTCAGAATCACACAGCCCCATTTAATCTTGGTCTCCCATGTTATTTCTGTGTGACTTTCACATCACATTTTCAGTGCAGTGAGAACAGCAATGTGTCAATCTAGGAACACAGAGGTTCTGCGAGGCAGCAGTTCCTGTCTCCCTCGGCTTCCAACCCTCTTCTCTCATTCTCACACTCAGCGATGTATTTGATACACCCACTAACCATCACAGCTCAGTCACACAGTACTCTGTGGAGTCTTCCTTTGTGACTTTGAGGACATCATTGGGATATTCCTGACCAAAAAATAATGGATTTAAGGTGTGTACTATGATGTGTGTGTACACACGCGCGCGTGTGCGTGCGCGCACACACACACACACACACACACACACACATGTATATAGTGAAATGTTTGCCACAATCGAGATAATGAACTTATCCATTATCTTACGTAGTTATCTTCTTTGGGTTGTGGGACGAGTACACAGATGTACCTTCAGCAAATTCCAAGTATTCAATACAATATTAGTGACCACAGCTTCATGTTGTATTATTGATCTTCAGAACATTCTCATCCTAACTGCTGAAACTCTTGGTGCCCTTTGATCAATAGCTTCTCATCCCCCATATCCCCATGCCAGAGCCCTGCAGCCTCCGTGTGCTTTTCTGATTTTCTTTAGATTCCACAAATGAGTGAGATCATGTGATCAAGTGGTATGTGTCTTTCTGTATCTAGCTTCTTTCACTTAATGTAATGCTTTCCAGTTCTACATTGTCACAGATAGCAGGATATCCTTTGGTTTCTGTTTTCTTGTTTCAAGAAAATGATTTTTATTTTATTTTATTTCTGATTAACAACTTCCATAATTGTAAACAATATCCCATAGTAATTCCCTCCCTCCCCGACTTTCCCCTTTGAAACTCCACTTTCTATCATATCACTCCCCCCATCAGCCTCTCTTTTATTTTGATGTCATGATCTTTTCTTCCTATTATGGTGATCTTGTGTAGGTAGTGTCAGGCACTGTGAGGTCATGGATATCCAGGTCATTTTGTGTGTGGAGGAGCACGTTGTAAGGAGTCCTACCCTTCCTTTGGCTCCTACATTCTTTCCACCACCTCTTCCGCATTAGACCCTGAGCCTTGGAAGGTGTGATAAGAGATATTTCAGTGCTGAGCAGTGCCTTCTGAGTCATCCCAAGGTCACTGCCATCTGAAAAGAGAAGGTTCTCTAACCAAAAGTGAGAGTAGCATTAATATATGGGTATGACCATTAAGACAGGTGCTTACTGGGCAGTTTGGTGAGCATAGTATATACATTTAGCCAAAGAGCAGCAGACATTATACCCCTAGGGCTCATGACTACCCCTGTTGTAGGTTTTTAGTATCAGGGATGTATTCCCTCCCATGCAGCAGGCCTCCAGTCAAATTAGAGAGTGGTTGGTTTCCTCCTAACAGACATGCCACTATTGCACCCATTTGTCATTTGTCTTGGCTGGCCAAATATAAGGCTTACAGTGTCCACTGTTGGGTATCTTCACTGGTGATTATGTGTTTTTGTTTTTTAATATTTATTTATTTATTTGCAAGGAGAGAGAGAGAGAGAGAGAGAGAGAGAGAGAGAGAAGAGAAGAGAAGAGAAGAGAAGAGAAGAGAAGAGAAGAGGAGAGGAGAGGAGAGGAGAGACAGATAGGAAGAATGGACATACCTGGGCCTCTAGCCACTGAAAGCAAGCTCCAGAAGCATGTGCCACTTTGTGCATCTGTATGGGGTATGGGGGATTGAACCTGTGTCCTCAGGCTTCACAGGCAAACATCTTAACCTCTAAGCCATCTCTCCAGCCCAAGGATATCCTTTTGATGACTAAATAATATTACACACACACACACACACACACACACACACACACACACACACTTTTTCTTTCTCTCTGTCTCTCTCTGTGTGTCTTCTCTCTTCTCTCTCTCTCTCTCTTTCTCTTTGTATACTGATGAGGTCTGATTTTTAGACTTTGTCACCGAAAGTCAGTATCAGGTCTGTAGAAACCATATTTTGCAATGTAAATTATTTCTGCCCCAGCTAGTGATATGTGGCAGTCTTCCCTTGTGACATTGAGCAGTGACAGTGAGACACAGTTCCCAGCCAGCCACCAAATCACAAGCAAGTGCCCATGGAGTGGCTCAGCTGTGATGGCTGGCAATACATCATCAAACGCATTGCTGGTGATATCGCTTACAGCCTGCCAGTCCTCTGCGGGGCATCTCTCCATTGCAAGGTGTGTGGCTCCAGACAGCTCTTCAGCTGGATGCCACTATGCTACCCATTCTTAGGCTCGTTCTGAGGGTGGGGCTGATCCACAGAAGGATCAGACTTTCATGGCGGAAAGCTAACATGGCTTGTTCACAGTACATATGGGAGGGATGTAACAGTGTCTTGGGTGAGTCTTAAAGGGAAAAGGAAGACTGGGAACTCTTAAAGTCTTCAAGGCAAGTAGAGAAAAGAGCCAGGTAGATGGACGGAGTAAACATAATAGTGACAGTGGTGACCACAGCCTTGTCTAGTTAGATATTATGTGACAGACACTCTACCAGGAGCTTACCATGAGTGGCTTTACTTCTCCCTCTCACCATTATCCCCATTTCACAGATGACACAATTATCCAACAAGTTTGGTGAATACTCATGGAACAGATTGGAAGGACCCCATCACTCTGCTACTTTGGGCAAAGTGGTGAGGCTTTGATGCAGAATCTTGGGGTGGCTTGTCATGGGGGAATCTCTTCCTGGGTAGCTCAGGGCCTCTGTTGCTCTTAGATCACGTTGAGACCAGAAGTACGGGGCTTCCTTAGCAGAGAACCTGCCTAGCCAGGACAGGAGAGTGCTCCCAAGGCAGGGCCATTCCTGCCCTCTGCATTCTGGGTCCGTCGGGTGTGAATTTGTTAATGCAAGTGGTGGGTGCTACCATTCTGGCTTTCTTGTACGACTTCAAGATGGATAATATGTCCACACAGAGAGCTCATCCCATTTGACAGCATGCTCCATCCATCGCTGGACACCTAGTTTTGCCAAGATCCTCGCTGCTTCTTGCCTGCTCCGGAGCAGTCTGCACGTCAGGCCGCTTCCACCAGCACAGCTGGACTCACCTGGTCCTCTCGCTCCTTCCCCAAGGCCACCATCTGGATCCTTCCCACCAGAAATCTTGGACTACTCAGACCTCTTGCTTTGCCCTGAACTGCATCCTACTTTTCCAGCAGAGTGATATCTCTGAAACAGAATAATGCCAAGGTCTCTCCTCCATGCCCTTAGGTCAAGCACAGCCTCACCTTCAGGGCAGCCCCCCACCAACCCTCACAGTCCCAGTTTCCCTCTCTTCCAGACCCCTTCTGGCCACAGCACTCCAGTGACCACTGATGCCACAAAGGCTGAGTCACGTGGAGATGCTCCAGTCACATCAAAGGGCGGGACAAGTGGGGCCCAGGGCATTTCTCTCCCTCCCTTCACGTCATCCCTTTGCCAGCACAGGCACATCTGCCTCAGCTGGTGATGTCACTGTCCTGGATGCATACGGGGCCACAGAAAATGGTTGGCACCAGGGCTCCCAGGGAAGGGAGAAGGATCTCTGTCGGGTGTCCCTTTAGAGAGAGATGATTCGCTGCAAAGGATGGAGAAGCTAGACTTGGCGGGATGCAGAATGTGGACTATCTTCAGGCTCTTTGTTTTCTAGACACCAAGCCACCTCCCGGCCTCTTGAGTAGAAGTGAACATGCAATCTTTGGTGAAGAACGCCACTAATAACAAACAGCATTTGTTAAATATAATACTTGTACAACACTTTCTACCAGTCACTGTTACAAGCAGCTCACATGAATCTCTCTGATGTTAATCCCCATGACAACTCCATAAAGATGGCTCATTATGATCCCATCTGACAGTCAAGAAAACTGAGCCACAGACTTAGCAAGGAACTTCCTTAAAGCTACCCAGTTTGGGAGCAGCGGGGCTGGCATTCAGCTCCCTGGTGTACTCAGAACACCTGTGCTCTTTTGCCAATGTGCCAGAATCAGATGTCACTTGCCAATGGACGTGTCATTGTCTGGAGGCCCTGTGGCCCCTGGGGCTTGGGAGCTACCTGCAGGAACTCCAGCCCCAGCCATGCCCTCCTGGCCTCACTATGGTGGGGCCTCATGGCATTTGTCAGCTAGTTTTACCATTACTATTTCTTTCTCTTCCTCCCTCCTTCCCTTCCCTTCCCTTCCCTTCCCTTCCCTTCCCTTCCCTTCCCTTCCCTTCCCTTCCCTTCCCTTCCCTTCCCTTCCCTTCCCTTCCCTTCCCTCCCTTCCCTCCCTTCCCTCCCTTCCCTCCCTACCCTCCCTTCCCTCCCTTCCCTTCCCTTCCCTTCCCTTCCCTTCCCTTCCCTTCCCTTCCCTTCCCTTCCCTTCCCTTCCCTTCCCACCCTACCCTTCCTTCCCTTTCCTTCCCTTCCCTTCTCTTCCCTTTTCCTTCCTTCCTTCCTTCTCTTTCTAATCTTCTTGCCTCCATTTCCCAAGTAGTGGGATTTCAGGTTCCTCTCACCACACGTGGCTGATGCAGTGCTAGGGTTCCAACCCAGGGCTTTGTGTCAACAAGACAAGCATCTGGCCAACGGAGTCCCAGCCCCAGCCCTCCTCACCACTATTTGGAGCCTTGTGCCTACCAACCATGCTCCTAAGACTTCTAAGAACCAGTTGGGTGGGTGAGCAGATGTGCCCACAAGGCAATATATCCAGCGTTGTAGGACTCGAAACCAAATCTGCCCATTAGACCCATGCGTTCTCCAACATCTTCGTCTAAAGCGAGCCCAGGTGGTCGTCAACAATTCTGGGACATGTGGTGCCATGGTGGCGCACAGGCTACCCAGCCTGCTCTGTGGCACTGGAAGCATGAGCTGCTGGTGGGGGTGGGAAATTGCAGGCTATGGATGATCATTGGAGGGGGGGGCAAGAGAAGCAAGGACAGTCACAGTGGTAAGGAGAGGACAAGAGCCAAGGGCATCCCTCGGGAAGGTGATCCAGAGAGCAGGATAGAGCGAGCGGGAGCAGCCAGCGTAGTCGCACGAGACGTGCTCCTGGTGGAGCTTGCCTGAGGTTCACAGCAGATCTCCCATTCCTTATCATCCTTGCAGAATCACACACACAGCCATTAGTGTTCTTGCCAGTTTACAGATGGGGAACTCAAAATAGGCAAAAGGCACCCCCTAGATGCTGCAACTGCTGAGGACCAGAACTGATGTGGGAATCTAGGTGGGTGTCTGCCAGGCTTCACAATAGGTTGGGATGCCTCTGCAGGAGAGGCAGTGGGGAGGGTCTAAGTGTCAAATCTGGCATTGATTGACAGGCAGCTCCCCACAAAAGGGCCACCTGGCCACCCATCGGGCTCCTAGAAACCTTAGGAGCAGGGTTCATCGGCACAGTGGTCCGAGCAGTGGGGAGTGGAGCTGGGCATGTGGCTCAGTTGGTAGAGTGCTTGTCTAGAATGCACACAGCCCTGGGTTTGAGCCCAACCGGGGGATAAACCACCCGAAACCAGGCACGGTATCTGAAACCTGTAACCCAATACTCAGAAAGTACAGACAGGAAGATCAGAGTTCAAGGTTATCCTTGGCTAGAGGGAGTTCAAGGCCAGTCTGGGTTACATGAGACTCTGTCTCACAAACAGAAACCAAGGCATAAAACCAAAAGGACTGAAGGAAGGAAAAATGGAGAAGAAAAGAAAGAGAGAGAGAGAGAAAGAAAGAGCAGTGGAGTGGGGCGGACATCCAATGTGGTCAAGAGAATTGGTGAGGGGCAAGCAGCCCTCCACTCCTGCTTCTGCCTGTAGTCTTTACCCACGAGCTGCCTCCTCTGCTCTTTTGGTCAGCCTCAGTGTCCTGTCTCTGTCCCTGCTTCTATCCCCTCCTCTGTTTTCACAGGTCCCACTCGGTGCCCCTGCTCTTTTCCCTCCCTCTCACTCCCTTGTGGTCCACCCCGCTCCAGATAGGGAAATCTAGTAGTGTGAGGTTTACTCACCGAATAAAGTTTAATGCTCTTCTTTCCCTACTTACACAGCAGACTGCCTCTCTGGACAGAAAAGAATGGAGCCCTCCCCTCTCACTTTTGTTCCAAGCCAGCAGGCTCTTTCCTTAGGATGAGATCACCCAGCATGCCCAACGAGGTACTAAAAAATAATTGCCCTCGATGAAGACATACAGATAAATCATCCTTCTTGGCTGTGAAAATTCTAGTGTGTAGGCAAAAAAACGTGCAGGGAAAGTTTCCCTGCGGCTACTGAGCAGTGCTCCAACCCACCCAGTGAATTCTGGGTAGGAAGCTTTTGGGGACCCGAGTATTGCTGCCGGGGAGTGCACCCTTGGGACAGCACTGCCCCCACCTAACTCATTCACGGACAGAAATGGAAATCGCCCCACATTCCAAACACCTACACTCTCTGGGTGAGTTCCAGCCTTCACCTTGTACAGGAGGGGCTGTCACAGAGTGTCTCTGGCATGATCATCTAGGCTTTTTATTTTATTGTTTTGGTGCTGGGATTGAACCCAGGGCCACCCGCTTGCTAAGCTTGTGTCCTACCACTGAGTTCCAGTGCCCTGTGGAGTGACTATTCCTGCAGCATCTATTTATTTCTTGCATGCTTTTCTTGTTTGTTTGTTTTGGTTTTCCCAGGTAGCATCCTGCTCTAGCCCAGGGTGACCTGGGATTCACTTTGTAGTCTCAGGGTGGCCTCAAACTCACGATGATCCTCCTACCTCCGCCTCCCAAGTGCTAGGGTTAAAGGTGTGTGCCACCATGCCTGGCTCATCTATTTATTTCTATCCACTGCAGACGAGTGGCCAGTGACAGGCAAAAAAAAAAAAAGAAAGAAAGAAAGAAAGAAAAGAAAAATGATTTGGTGAGCCAGTGAGTTTAATTGGATTACTTACAGACACGTGGGTGGGGAACTATTTATAGGAGCATGGGCAATTTAAGGGGAACTCTACCACTGAAGATGAACCCTGCCACGGCAACCCTTCCAGGCAGTTGTTAGCTCCATGGAGAGGGGCAGGGTCTCCTGAGCCTCGTGAGCTCCCCTTTCCATGACGGGATATTGGTGGCTGCGAACTTGTGAGGATCCCATGTGGGTGATCACACCTACTCTGATCTCAAGACAGCAACAGTCATGTCATGCCCAGAGGACAGAATCCAGTAACACTCCATCCCTTCTTTCTCTCTACTCACTCTTGTGTTTCCTGAGCCTTGGAGGGGATGACATAGATGTATAACTATTTTCTTCCATTTAAGGCTAAGCATTGGGCCACTATGTCATGGCAATGGGCATTTATTCTCAGTGCTTCAATCAGTTCCAAGTCTCTGCTATCCATGGCAAAAAGTAGCTTCCCTGACTGATATTCATAATCTGTGGACTAAATATACATATTTGTCCATTTATCAAGCAGTAGCTTCCCACTAGAATTTATGCTAGCCCCAGCCATAGGTCTCTGTCCTGGATCACAGCTCCAAATAGGCTCCCTCCTATGAGTCAGACCTTAAAGGCAGAAAGTAGTTGGTTGCATCTATGTTGGTCATACCACTATTTCACCAGTGTGCACACCATGCCTGGCATGTTACTAATGGAACATATGGGGCCCGTTGCCAGGTGACGATTCTCCCCATCACCCTACCTGGCTCACTCTGCCACTGTAAGGAGGGTGCTTGTACTTAAGTTCAAGCCTGATTTTCCCCTGTTCTGCAATCAAAGCATATGGTGTCTTCAGCCATAGGAATTTGCTCTCTAGTCCATGTGTATAACCAACAGCAATAAATGTATTGGAAAGAGGGGGCTCAGTGTCCTTCTCGGCCAACAACTTCTATGGAGGTAGCCCATCCCTGCTACTTGGTGTTTCATTCAAAAACTTGATGTATTTGACATATACCTTTTCTTTTTTTTAATTATTTTTTATTTTTTTAAAGTTTTTTAAAAATTATTTATTTATTTATTTGAGAGTGACAGACACAGAGAGAAAGACAGATAGAGGGAGAGAGAGAGAATGGGCGCGCCAGGGCTTCCAGCCTCTGCAAATGAACTCCAGATGCGTGCGCCCCCTTGTGCATCTGGCTAACGTGGGACCTGGGGAACCAAGCCTTGAACCGGGGTCCTTAGGCTTCACAGGCAAGCGCTTAACTGCTAAGCCATCTCTCCAGCCTGACATATACCTTTTCCCACCTACACTTTCTGAGTTTGAACTGCTTAGGTGATGTGTTTTGCGTTTGTAGGTGCAGACTATAGTGTAATGTTTTCTCAACCATCTTGTTGGGTATCATTTGTACCTTACCCAACTCCTGAGAATTTCATAGCTGCACCTTGTTCCTGAGCCCTGTGTGGAATGATTTCTAACCTCACTCCTTTAGGCATGCTTAGATGTCTTTGTGATGCCTGTATAAATCAGTAAAATGCCCAAAGGTTAGGATTTATATAAAGAAACCTTTTAATAGACGATTCAAAGCAAGATCTCTGGAGTTCTACTGCCATCTCTTCTAAGCAAGTGAGACTTGGTCTGAGGGTTTATCAGCTAAGGGCCACTGAAGAAGAGCTTAGTGCTGGAGAGATGGCTGAGTGGTTAAGGCAATTGCTTGTGAAGCCTAAGGACCCATGTTCAGCTCTCCGGTCCCACGTAAGCCAGATGCAAGTGAGCAAGGTGGCGCATGTGCACTAGGGGGCGCACACCTCTGGAGTTCAGTTACAGTGGCTGGAGGCCCTGGCGTCCCAGTTCTCTCTATCTCTCTTCCCGACTCTTGCATAGAAAAGCCAGTCTGTTGGGCTTGCCTCAAAAAGAAAAAGAAAAATGTTAGCAAGGTCCAATACAGCATAAAGAGATCCCATTGCTATGATCAATTGTTTCCCTAAAAGAACCATGTTGGGTACCATGGTGGGCATGGAGGCACTAGCTTACTTAGCTCTACGATTTGAAATCATTCCCCATGAGCTGTCCAGCTTCCTCATTCTGGGGCCGTAACGTGGGGCTGCTGTGCATCTCCCCACCCAGATGGGTGGGCAGGGGCTGGGCTTGCACTGCTCAGCCTGCCCTGAGGCCAAGGGGACCCAGGCTGTATACTTTTCTCTTGCACCAGGCGCTCAGCTCCAGCCACATCTCTAGGTTTGGCAGGCTCTTGGCCAGTGCTGTGGCTTCTGCCTTTATGTCAGCCACACCCACCTGGCTGTTGAAAGTGCTCAGGGCTGGGTTAATATTTCTCCCAGAGCAAAATGTACACAGCGTACTCTGGGGGCGGGGGTAATTGCCCACCCTTGGGACAGGCTTACTCCTTCATTTGAATCCCTCTGTAATCCAGGTCTGGCCACAGGTGTCTATTGCCCTCAGTGCTCCAGGAGGCCACCAGGAACCAAGGTCCTCCTAGACCTAGCCTCAACTCAAGCTCAAATACATTTGTTGGGGATCAACAGATCTGCAACTCAACATGGTGCTTCCAATTGCCCTACATGGTCCTCACGTGCAGGCAACCTTGATTTGAAGCAGCTCCTTCTTCCTGAGAGCTCCTTCCTCCACAAGGCAGGCACACTGCCTGCACCTCTTTCAATCCCTCTGAAGAGCTGCTGTGTAAAGCCTTTCAGAAGCTCTCAAGCACAGCATTTGGCTTTCTGTCCGTTTTGTTCCTTCTTGGAACACCAGCCTGCCAAAAATCTTGCAGGCACATGACCCTTTTTCTGTCCTTTCTATTTCACATCCCCTCTCTGATGGCACCTTATAAGCCTGGCCTATAGTCTGTCACTCAGATCCACTAGAGCCTCTCCTGCCTCATAAAGATCCTGACAGCTGTGGGGCTCAGAAAAGTCGCAAAAGCCCCACACAAGTCCCGAGGTTCCTGCCAAATTACCTT
Source organism: Jaculus jaculus (assembly GCF_020740685.1). Taxonomy (NCBI): domain Eukaryota; kingdom Metazoa; phylum Chordata; class Mammalia; order Rodentia; family Dipodidae; genus Jaculus; species Jaculus jaculus. The sequence goes on from NC_059104.1 coordinate 179,927,645, forward strand.
AAGTCTCTTGTAAACACATTTCTAACTGTTGCAGAGAGTTCGACATCAAACACTGCCTCTCATGCACAGGTATCTCGTCAATGTCTGCCCTTCTTCTGTTGGCTTTCAGTGCCTCGTATTTATGGGGACTTCATATGGTGACAACTAAGGGTCCCTAATGGTTCCTAATGAGCCAGTCAGCCAGGGACTGTGGGCTATGAAGCCTTTGTATCAAAGAAGAGTGTGTAGAGTGTGTAGTTATTCACTCAGTTTCTCCATTTCCATGGCATTCAGGGAGAGGTCACCACCCTCGTGTCCAGCAACCTCATGAGCCAGGCTGTGAGAGTCTCTCATTTCTTGTTGAAAAGTCTTTCCCAATTCAAGCAGCTCATATTCAGAGTGTTCCCTGATTACCTTAGTTTCCTTTATGGAGCCATTATTAAGGACATCATCTGCATGCTGAATCATGGACTTTCCCTCCCTGAGGGGACCCTCTGTCACTTCTGCCCATTATCTCCCTCCTCACCGCCAAAAATCTAACCCCATTTTTTCCCTTATAAATCAGGATCCATCAGGGGTGGAGGATGGTCACACGACTCCCCCCCCCCCCCCCCCGAGATTCCTCCTGTACGTGGGAAAGTTCTTTCTGGGTTGGCAGAGGAGCTGTAGTTGCATGGACTTTCAGTCACACGCCTGTGGCTTACAACTCTGTCCCATAGTGCTATGTTCAGGGGTTGCTGTGTATTTTTTTTTTTTTTTTGTATATTCTAGTCCATCAGCCAACCTGGGGGCATCCTCATATTCAGATGCCAAGCCACCGTTCATCAAGGAGGCATGGCACTCTAGACCATATGGAAGAAGGCAGCCTCTCTGCGATGCCTCACATGGCCATCCCACCTCCACACCAAGAAACTGCATTTGCCTGTCTTATCACTCACCGTGGCGCAGTACAACTGCAAGGAGCCAAGCCACTGCACTTCTCAGGGGCCAGCGCAGCCCCGTCAGGCTTTCCCCTTCCACACACTCCACTCTGGGCAGATTAGCTTCAGTCGCATGTCTTGTCACCCAGTGCAGAGCCCATGCCACTGCTCCTCACAAACTCGCCTTGGGTTCTGTCAGATCCCCGTTTGTGCGCCAATTATTGCCCAACTTTTCCTGGGAGTCTATTTCTGTTTCTCTTTCTTTCCCTCCTTCTCTCTTTCTTTTTCTCTCTGTATGTCTTTCTTTTTTTATTTATTTATTTATTTATTTATTTATTTATTTATTTATTTATTTATTTATTTGAGAGCGACAGACACAGAGAGAAAGACAGATAGAGGGAGAGAGAGAGAATGGGCGCGCCGAGGCTTCCAGCCTCTGCAAACGAACTCCGGACGCGTGCGCCCCCTTGTGCATCTGGCTAACGTGGGACCTGGGGAACCGAGCCTCGAACCGGGGTCCTTAGGCTTCACAGGCAAGCGCTTAACCGCTAAGCCATCTCTCCAGCCCTCTGTATGTCTTTTTTTCTTCTCTTCTTTTTTTTTTTCTCCAGTCTATTTCTATTTACCTACCATTGAGTGGGCAACAATAGACCAAAGAAATTGTTTCCCCATAGTCTATCATAGTGAATGAATGAATTTATTTAGAGTTACTTACATGAGGATGGATGAGGGATAACTTATAGAGCAACTTACAGGCAGACATACCATCAAAGAAGAGTCATTTCTTCTATCATCCCACCCTGGCCATTGTTAATGGCTTATATACCCTCGGGAATGGGAGGGGCTTGTGAACCACATAAGAGGGTACTAATAGTCCTGGCTTTGTGAGGGCCTTGTGTGGAGAATTACAGATGCTAGGATGTCAAGACAGCAATGCCAGAGTTATGCCTTGGATGAAAGATCCTGCTCCTATGTTCCTTTATACCTGAGCCTTGGGGTTATTTTTAGTTATTTTTAATAATTATATATTTTACTTTATTTTTATTTATCTGAGAGCAAGCGAGAGAAAGAGTCAGAGAGAGAGAGAGAGAGAGAGAGAGAGAGAGAGAGAGAGAGAGAGAGAATGAGCATGCCAGGATCTTTAGCTGCTACAAACAATCAAACAGATGCATGTGCCACCTAGTGCATGTAGCTTACATGGGTCCTGGGGAATTGTCTTTGCAGGCAAGTGCTCCAGCTACCAAGCCACCTCTCCAACCCAGTAACAGTGATTTTTAATGGGTTTGGTTTTGATGCAGGGACAAGACCTTTACCTTCAGACCACACTCTTCTATTCAGAAAGTAGAATTTTACATAATCTTATGCATGCAATAAAAGAGAATTTCCTCACTCAATTCAGACAGGCTTAGAGGCGGGAATGGGGCAAGCTCTCCTCCTGTACCCATCACTGCTGTACTGCACATTTTCCTGGATTGATCAGAGGCCCTGAAGCTGCTTTTGCCAGTATTCAGTGACGAATCCGTCACCATCTTGACGGACACAGCTGACAGAGATAAGAGGCCTCCTGTGTGTGTAGGCTTGACTTTGGATTTATTTCCTGGGAGCAGTCTTTCATCTGAATGATTTTGCTGACTTCCTTCCAAAGACCTGAGACAATGATTGTTGGCACAGAGGAGTGGGCCACAGATGTTGGTAGGCTGGTCCACAGAGCCAGACATGGGAGAATCCCCTCCCCCCCCCAGACACCTAGGCAAGTCAGTACTAGGTTGAGAGCTGGGAGTTGAGGAACAGTGGCTGGGTCATAGAGCCAGACAGGAGATAACTCCTTAGGCAGATAAGTACTAATCTAGAGACTATCAATAGAAGGAGAGTGATTGAGTCACGGACCCCAAGGTCAGCCTTTAGAAGTGGGAGCAGGTGAAAGAACAGGAAAAGGAGAATGTGGATCCAAGAGAGAGTAAATTTCCTTGCCCTTTCTTGGTGGCCTGCTTCTAGACTGTTCCTCTGAACGAATTCCTGCCCACACACAGCCTTGCACTGCTGACCTGAGCTGCAACCCTGTTTTGTCCCCTGGAAGTCGCTCGATCTCAGCCCAGATCTGTAGGTCCTTGTCCATCTGCCCATGATAATTTCATTTCTGGCTTGGAGACGTTCAGTTTGGGTTCCCACAGAAGCACGTCTAGAGGCGGGACCGTGACGGCCGGAGGAGAGGGGATAGTGTGGCTTGGGGGGCAACACCCCCTTCCTGCAGCTCTGGGAGCTCAGCGCAGACTTCTCACCCAAGGAAAGGAAAACGGGTGCTTTAACCAACCGGCCCCATCCGTCCCTGATGGAGAGCAGCTGCTGGGGGGAAGGAAGGGTGTTGATTCCTTGCACCTGGGCTACTCCAGCCATGGTCTCACAGCTGGAGGAAGCCGCCAGGACAAGGCGCTGTCTTTGGAAGTAGCTGGCAAGACCACAGACAGAAAGGGCTGCGGGTGGGACGCACGCACAGCCTTTTCCAAGTGACTAGGTAGGTGAAGCTCCCATGAGACAGGAAGCGGGTCACGTGGGGGTCGCAGCTGGTAGACAGCTCAGAAACGTAGATGAAGGCAACCCCAGAGGGAGACGCTCTGAGCAGCTGGCAGAGGCTCTAGGTGGCATTCAGCCCAGGATATTTATATTTCTCTTTCTTTGCCTCCCATCTTTTCAGCCTTGGCTAAATCCAAGGAGAAATGAAGAGCTACTACAAAGAAAAGTAGACCTTCAACACGTCTGTGGCGGGATAATTAGCATGAAACGAGTCAGAGCAATCCCAACACAGTCACAAAGCCTACTTGGTTGAGAAGCTCAGGCAGCAGACTTGGGCTCTGAGTGGCTCAGTGGGACACAGCCACGGTGACCAGGAACTGAGGTCACTGTGTCCATGTATATCCGTAGACAAGACACAGTCCTTGTTTGCCAACCTAGGATAAGGTTCTAAGCTAGATTTCCTTGTTTGAGGGCCCCAGGGATTTGGATCTGATACCATAAGAAGGTGTTAAATAAAACTCTTTGTTGATCCAAATATTTGGCAAAGAACCCTAAAGTTGAAACCCTGAGGGAGAAGTCCTCACAGACACTGGAAGGAAATGTTTAATGTACCAGTCCTTGCCGAGCTTCCCAAAGGTTATCGGAAAGGTCCAGCCACTGTTAACCCATACAGGGTTATGCACAAAACAAGGAAGGCGAAGGGAACCATCTAGAAGAGCCATTGCAGCAAAAGCCTGTGGGAAGTGCTGGGACATTTCCATTTCCTGACAGTCCACACCCAGGGAGGCACTGATAGAAACTGACACTGGAAACAAAAAGGGAAGACTGGACTCTTGTCCCCAGGAGCTGTGGAAAAGACAAGGAAGCCAGCACAGAGTGGCCCGGAACAAGTGACAGCCGGCCTGGAGGCAGGGTTTGCTTGTACGCAGAAGTCAGCCCCTCCTCACAGCGTGGCCCCTGCTAAGCCTGAGGGCAAGTGGATGGCAGAAGTTTCTCAGCAAGGTGACCTGAAACCATGCGAGCTTTTATGTGAAAGGCAGCGAAAGTTTCTTGTGGGATGAACTTAGCGCAGGGGCTGGAGTGCTTGGAGGCCTGCCTAGCGTACGTGAAGCTCTGGGTTCAATTCCCAGCACTGCATGAACTGAGCGTGGTGCTAATCCAGAACTCAGTGGACAGAGGCAAGAGGATCATAAGTTCAAAGTCATTCTTGGCTGTATAGTGGGTTTGAAACAAGACTGGGATACATTATACTCTGTCCAGGGAAGGAGAGAGGGAGAAAAAGGAAAAAAAGAAAAGAAAAATTTAAATATGCATATAGTTCTCTCCTGGGAAGACACTGGGCATGGAGTTGGGACCTGCCGGTGCAGAGGTGACAGGGAAAAGCAGCGGGTATTGTTGGGGAAAGTTTGCGAGATGCTGGCTAGAAAGTGTACCCCCATATCTGAAACCCCAAGGACCAAGCAGCCTTTGAATACCTGCAGCTCTCAGAGGTGCCAACATGCTGAGGAAAACGCTTTGCAGTACAGGTGAGAATAAAGACGGGGTCCTTCCCTGGAAGAATCGGCCCAGGAAGTGGGGAGAAGGGGAGGGAGAGGAAGAGACACAGCACTCTTCCCTGCTTTCGACCCCCAAGCTGACTCCACATGGCTACAGCTCAGCTCTGGGCTTTAAGGATGGAAGGAAGCAGGAGTGAGGCCCCTTGAATTGAGCGTGTGGTTGGACATTTCAGGTTTCAGATCAGATCAAACCCTTTATGTCCACAGAAGTTGCTGGAGACGGGGGAGGGGAGGGCGGTATGGTTGAAGGCAGTAATAAGATAAAAACTGGCTTCCTGTTGTTTGTACAACCATTAAACTCAACCCTGTCAATACGCTGGTTTGCAGATGTTGACATTAGTTTGACATGATGGCTGGGCTTTGTTACTGGTGTGTGCGTGTGTGTGGCTATGGGTGTGCATGTGTTTACAAACACTATACATAGCTTATCATTTCTTAGCAACTTAGAGTTTGTTGCCTTTAATTTGAGGTGCTCAATAAAGAATCCTTCTAGGTGTCATTAAGGGTAGGAACTTGAGCCAAGTAAAGCAATCTGTACTGCGGTCTCTGTTTGGAATCTCAAGTGGACAGAGTGGGGCAGCACTGCCCACGTGACCTGCTAGTACATATTTAGGAAAGTAAAGTCTTATGTTTTTGCGGGGGGGTGTCTATAGGAGTAAAAATAAATGGCCTTTGCATTCTACTTGGGAAGAAAAAGCCCACAGCCCTATTCTGACATGTTTATTAATAGACCCGAAGGACTCTGACTCGGCAGGAATCCAGGTGAACTTGTCCCCCTGCCTTGTGAAACCTCTCTGTGCCATGCAGCCGTATGTACCTTGCCCACATCAGGCTGATGATAACCGTATGCCCAGGCTTATGGGCTCCAGAGACTCTGAGTGGTAGGCGATCCTGACATTCAGTCACGGCATGTTCCCATCCAGGGCTTCTTAAACCACTTACAACCCCTATTTGCAAGAGAAATTGTTTATTTATTATTATTATTTTGGTTTTTCAAGGTAGGGTCTCACTCTAGTCCAGGCTGACCTGGAATTCACTATGGAGTCTCAGGGTGGCCTCGAACTCATGGTGATCCTCCTGCCTCTGCCTCCCGAGTGTCAGGATTAAAGGCGTGTGCCACCACACCCATCTTATTTATTTATTTGAGAGTGATAGGCAGACAGAGAGAGAAAAATTCAGAGAGAGAGAGAATGGGTACATCAGGGCCTCCAGCTACTACGAACGAACTCCAGATGCCTGCATCACCTTGTGCATCTGGGTTACATAGGTCCTGGGGAATGGAGCCTCGAACCCGGTTCCTTAGGCTTTACAAGCAAGCTCTTAACTGCTAAGCCATCTCTCCAGCCCCAAGAGAAATGTTTATATGAAGTTCTGTATTTACATATATTGGATGAAGTACACAAATTAAACATTTATCAATAATTACAAAGAAATTTATTTTAAGATAATTATTTAGTGTACAAGTAATTTTACTGCTTATTAAACATGAGAGCAAATTTGCATATTCAGATGAGTGCGCATATTTATTTTTGCATTTTCAATCTTGGGGCTGCGAAGACGGCTCAGTGAGTTTGGATCCCCAGAACCCATGTAAAGCTGGGCATAACAGCACGCATCTACAGTCACAGGACAACTGTTGCAAGATGAGGCGTGCACCCCGGAGAATCCCAGCTAGTTTGGTGTTCGCAGGGGCAAGCAACCAGGCGGAAGGCAAAGACTGATAGGCAAGGCTGTTCTCTGACCTGCACACGGGTGCTGTGGCAGTATGAGCCACACTTCACATGAGCGTCCAGCTTGCTCTCTCTCTCACACGCACAGTTTTAAAAAGGACCGTATCTCGGCCGAATGTGTGATATAGCAGAACATAGAACATCTTCAATGTTTTTCAGAGTTGATCAATATTTTGGTTTTATAATCATCAATGCTGAGAGTGTTGCTTTGTATAAATACATAGTACAACCTGGCAAAAGTATGTTTAGAAGCATGTCAGAAAATATTGGAAATCTGTCCTAATCCCAAGCCAAAGTTTCATTTAATGATTTTCTTTTCTTTCTTTCTTTTTGGTTCTTTTTTAAAAAAATATTTATTTATTTATTTTAGAGAAGGAGAGACAGAGAGAGTGAAGAAGTGGGAGCGAGAGAGAGAGAGAAAGAGAGAGAGAGATAATGGGTGTGCCGGGGCCTCCAGCCACTGCAAATGAACTTCCAAATGCATGTGCCACCTTGGGCTTCTGGCTTACCTGGGTCCTTAGGCTTCACAGGCAAATGCCTTAACCACTAAGCCATTTCTCCAGCCCCTTGTTTTGTTATTTTTTTGAAACTCAAATCAGTAACTAAGTTTTTGTTTTTTTGAGAGAGAGAGGGAAAGAAGCAGAGAGAGAGAGAGAGAGAGAGAGAGAGAGAGAGAATGGGCATGCCAGGGCCTCTAGCCACTCCAAACAAACTCCAGATGCATATGCCACCTTTTACCTTATGCATCTGGCTCACATGGGTCCTGAGGAATTGAACCAAGGTCCTTTGGCTGTGCAGGTGAGCGCCCTAACCACTAAGCCATCTCTCTAGTCCCAGGAACTAAGATTTTAATGTGTGAAAGTGAACATTCTAAAATAACACAATCCAGAGATATCCTAACTTGATGCATACATACTGAGGAATAATGGTAATGATGTTTCTATGTTTCTCTTTTGTAATTAAGCCATTGTTTCCATGAGAGCAGCAAACTGTATGCGCAATGTAAACACTGCCATGCCGAACATGCCATCGCCTCGAATCTCAGCAGCAGTGTTTCAGGCAGTGTTGGCTGTCATTGGGTGGCGTGAAGGCATGTTCCATGCACAGGGCACACGGGCGTGCTCTGAACCAGGGCTGCAGCGAAGTCACACCATGCGGCACGAGCAAGCACTCCCAGGAAGAAATGCCTCAGTGCCATGGCAGGCTTGTTTTGGGTGAAATTTGGGTTGTTGAGCATTCAGAAAGATTTCAGTGTTGCCCGTTTGTCTTGCCACGTCCACATTCACTACAACCCACAGTTTGTGAAGATGGGGTTCACTGAGTGTGTGCAGTGCCATGCACATTGGGGCGGCCCCGTATCACGTGATGATGATGCTGTAGGGATGACAGTGATGGTGCTCAGTGTCTCTGTTTGGTTCACGTCAGGTGTCTGAGGCAGGTGCTGCCCTTGACTGAAGCTTCCCGATTACCCACCCCAGCAGGGTCCTCTGCGCCTCTGATTATGGTAATAGCACAATATCCACGTTAATTCTAAGGAAGCTGATCTTCTGCACTCAGGGGCACAGGCTGCTGTGAACGGCTGGGTGTGTACCATTGCTTCCGGGCTCACCATCTGGGCTGGTCCCTCCACCTGTCTTCCCTGGGGTGGGAGAAGCGCTGTTACAAGCCCAAGTAGGGCCAGGATGAGAGGCAGCCCAAACCTCATGCCTGCCGTACTCCTCACCATTGACATCTGTGAGATGGGCTGAAGTGCGTCTCTCCTGGCAAGTATAATAACAGCCCTGGCAAGCTGTGGAGGGCTGCTGCCAGCTAGGCTGAGGGCTGAGCAAGCTACGTCACAGCTCATCCCCGACACTGGCCTGAACAGGGTGGAACATGAGGGTGGAGGGACACATGGCTTTGGCCCTGCCCAGGGGAACCATCTGGTTTACTGCCTGTGCCTTTCTCCCTGGGTCACCCCACCCTCATTTTCTGTGTTCTCACCGCCGCTCCCAGCGTTTCCCTTCCTTTCTCTTCACGGTTGGCATTACTGTCCATAGTCTTTAAGTTGAAATCCCCCAAACAATGCACTTTTAGTCTGAAAGTTAGTTGGACCCCTCTCCCAACCCCCGCACTCTGAACAGTGCCCCAGAGCCTGGGCTCTTCCTTAACCCCTCAGAGCACTTCGATTCCCCTTTGGGGTCTGAATGCTAGTTGGGGAGCAGCGAAGTTGGTGGAAAAGGAGGCATCAGCGCAGGTGTCGAGGGAGCAGTGAAAACCAAGGTGTCCCCAAGAGAACAAAGCTCCTTTTGTCACAGTACTTCATACCCTGTGACCCTGGCTTTTTATTGACGGCCTACTATGTGCTGGGCATCAAACTAGTTGGCACGTGCTCCCTCATTTAATCCTCACATTAGGTCCACGACGGAGACCTTATTTTCCCAGTCCACGCTAGAGAAAACAGGAGCATCTAGACACAGTAAGTTAACTTTCCCAAGACCATACCATGAGCAGGAGTGACATTCTCAAAATCCCAGATATCTGCACTCAGGGGGTCTGGAGCTGGAGAAACTGCCCTGATACAAATCCAGTGGGGCTCAATCAGCCCCAAAGGAAACAGGGGAACTATGGAGAGAGAAAGGCAACTTCCAAATTCATCCTGACCAGTGGGCAGGACAGCTCTAACCATGCACCCAGGTCTAGGATCCGTAGGTAGAGGGATGGGAAATACTTCAGCCTTGAGGAGGAGGACCCAGAATCTAGGTCAGGAGTTGGGCAGCGGCCACCGGCTGAGATGCAGAGGAGGGCCTGTGGTGTTGTCCAGGGAGAAGGTGACCCTCCACGAGAATGAAGGTGCCAATAGGTAAAAGATCATGTGAAGAGCTTGGAGGACATACATGTGCCTAGAACCATTTCTGACCTAGTGGTCCTTGAATCCGGTCTGCATAAAGGGAGACAGACAGGGGCATAAGTGTCTCTCGCATGTGAGACAAGATACCAGCTCCAAAGCTGGGCTAGCAACTGTGTCCTAAGCCCTGCAAACTGGAGAAGACAGGAAGAGAGCTTGCCATGTTTTGGATGAGGTCATGCACTGGAAACACATGAAGGTATCCAGACCAAGAACCTGAGAAGAGCAAGAAAGTGGTTTATGCCTGCTAAGATCCCAAAGAAAGTTCCTCTGAAAGTCTGTTTTCTCTCTAGATAACTGACAAAGCCCCTGGTTGGAACAGAAACCAAAATAGAAAATAGCTTAAACACGGTTTAGAGCATCTCAGTTGACATAGGAAAGTCTAATATTTTTCTCTTTCTTATTGCTTCATTGGCTAAGACTTCCTTATTTCATGGTGGGAAGTGGCTGAATCCCAAGAAAATAAAGCAGGATATTACTTAGTACATGCTGAACAGGCCCAGTGTGTGGCTACACATCGCAAAATGCTACAAGTTGGGTCCTACTCTCATTTTTCTCATGAGTAAACTGAAGCTGACAGAATCAAAGATCAGGTCAAGGTCCAAGAGAGCATAAGTGGCAATCCTCAGAACTGGAATCAGGCCTAAGTCTACGCTCACTAGCCTGAGAGTCTTTGCATAGACAGCGTTTTAGAAATGATGTTGTGGGAACCTAGGGAATGGCTGAGCCTTAAGGAAGCTGAAAATCAGTCTCCACTCCTAGGAGTGGGCTAGGTAGCACATGCAGGGTCCGGGCTGCATCAGAGAGACAGGCCACGAGGCAGTACAACTGCCTAGAACTTGTGGCCCTTGAAGCCCCATCTTGGGAAGAGCCACACCATGGCAGACCAAGCGCCGAGGAGTGCTCAGAGGCACCTGTGCATGATGTCTGGGAGAGAGAAGTGATCTCAGGATGCACGCTGATGTCGCTGAGCCAGAGGATGGGGGCCAGGAAGGAGAAGTCAGTGGCTGCTGTGTAACTGGGTTAGGATTGCTGCGTGGCCTGGCTCCTTAAGCTTCTTGCCGGAGTGTCCCAAGGCTGGATGGGAGAAAGAAGGCACCAGGGTGGGCTGGAGAGATGGCTTAGCAGTTAAGGCATTTGCCTGCAAAGCCAAAGGATCCAGGTTCGATTCCCCAGGACCCATGTAAGCCAGATGCTCAAGGGGGTGCATACATCTGGAGTTTGTTTGCAGTGGCTAGAGGCCCTGGTGTACCCATTCTCTCTCTCCCTCTTTCTCTCTTCAAATAAATAAATAAAAATGAAGTTTGTTTTTTTGTTTTTTGTTTTTTTAAGAAGGCAGCAGGGTGGAAGAGGAGAACCTTTTCAGTTGAACACTCCTATGTGCTCCTCCTCTTCCTTGACTTGGTCTGACGTGGGGCATGGTCAAGCCTCGCTTCAGAAGCCTCATTCTGCGGACAGGTTCTGCGCGCTGTCGGTCTGTTCTGTAGTGCCTGTGAGCCTGCCTCTTGCCAGCTCTCTGCTGGCTTGGGGGCTCCATTCTGCCAGCCCTGTGTTGGGGGACATATTACGGTTGTGGAAAGTGTGTTTTATACCTCTTTAGTTGGGAAGGGAGCTTCAATTTGGAGCAAGCGGCGTGGAGCTTTCTCCCGTAGCCGAATCCCCTAACACTTCTTGTAGTGGCTCTAAACAGATCCCCGACCCCCAGAGCTGGCAACGTTGCAGCCCTGTTCACTCACTTCTCACCCAGGGTGGCAGGCCATGCCAGAGTGCCCAGCTGCTCTCCCCTGGCTTATTTCAGAGGGCTGGTTGCATCTTGGGGTGTCTTTTCCACATATGCCCTTTACCAGGTAGAATGGACTTGGGCATTTTCCCTTCTCACCATTGTCAGGGACCTGGGATGCTGAGTTGTGTTGTCAGTAAGTGTCTAAGAGAAGCAAAAGACCCTCCCAGTGTCCGTTGCCAACTCTATCCGGGTCATCTTTCCTTCTCCCTTCTCCCTCTTTCAGGCTGATTGGAGAGTCCATTTTCAACCCCACCATTGCTCACAATTTACAGAGGATGCTGCTTAGCTGTCTGTGCTCTTCTGTCTGAAGCATCCCATCTGGTTGTCTCTTCCTCCCTCTCTCCTCCTCCTACTGGGCGCCTGACCACCCACGCATAGCATGAGGCTTCTCTCGCAGCTGGGTGGCGGGGAGAGCTACCAGGGCCGCCACCTGTGGGAAATGAAGCCGCGGGAAGGAGCTCAAGAATTTTCAAGCTCGGCAGTTTTGTTCTGTTTTGCTTTACAGCTAATCGTCATATCACTGGATTGGCTGATTTACTAATTCCGATACGATCCGGTTAATTATAGCCTGTGCTATTCAGGTCAAAAGGCACGTAGGGAATTGAGGTGTTGGGCGCTCTTTCTATCTCAGACCTGTTACTGATTCCAAACAAGCTCTCTTGCATCGCTGACTCCACCGCCTGGTCTTGGGCCAGTGGGAGGGAGTCTTCCTTTCTACTTTCTGGGTCAGTGCAGAGGCATCCGTGGGCTGCCAAGTGCTCAGAAGAAGGACTAGAACTTTCTAAGGCACTGGAGAGTCTTTACCTCATTGGTGCCATAACTTGACTTTCTTGATCATGGCAAAAAAAAAAAAAAAATCCTTTTGCAGCAGGATGGTGGGAACTTTCATTAGGGGGATGCCATTAAAGATTATACAATCTGGGAAGTGATGCCTGGGCTCAGACCTTGAATTGGTCTCAGGCCTGGGCAGGACAGACGCCTCGATTTTATCTCAGCATCGAGGAGACGCCTGCCTGCTTGTCATCCTGGGTCCTTGCCTGACCCACTTTCCAAGGTTCCCTGACTGTGCATGCATGCCTCTCTTCTCTTCTCTTCTCTTCTCTTCTCTTCTCTTCTCTTCTCTTCTCTTCTCTTCTCTTCTCTTTTCCTTTCTTTATCTTCCCTCTCCCACTTTAGGCTACCAGCTCACTAATTATTTTTTCTACTTTGTTAAGACTAAGAACATTCTAAATATGTTCCCTTTCTCTCTCCCTCCTCCCCCAGCAATAAAGCAACAGCAGGGAGATGAACCCAGAACAAGAGCCATCGCATTTGTACACAGCCCTTGTTCTTTCTCCCTACAATCCCCTCTCCTCTTCCACAGCTGCCCAAGTCACCCAGGCTCTAAGAACCTCTGGGGTCAAGACAAGACCTCTGTCCATGCCTTCCCTCCTGCTTCAGAGTAAGGTTGCTTTCTCACTGCTACAAAAACACTTTGCCCCTGTGCCTGAAGAAGTGTGGGTCACCTGAGGTCACTATAATATGTCTCTGTGTGCTGTGAGGGCCCAGAGAGAGCATGTTGTCAACACACTGGGCATTCCTGTAATCTCAGCATTTGGGAGGCAAAGGCAAGAGGATTGATATTTCAAAGCACACAGCAATATCCTGTCTCCAAAATAAAACAAGAAAGCCAGGCATGGTGGTGCACACCTTTAATCCCAGTACTCGGGAGGCAGGGGTAGGAGGATTGCTGTGAGTTTGAGGCCATCCTGAGACTCCATAGTGAACTCCAGGTCAGCCTGGATGAGAGTGAGATACTACTTTGAAAAAAAAAAAACCCAAAATTAAAAAATATAAAATAAAAATTAAAAGAGAGGGCTGGAGGGATGACTTAGTGGTTAAGGAGTTTGCCTGCAAAGCCAAAGGACCCAGGTTTGATTCCCCAGGACCCATGTTAGCCAGATGCACTAGGGGGCGCACAGGTCTGGAGTTCCTTTGCAGTGGCTGGAGGTCCTGGTGCACCCATTCTCTCTCTCTCCCTCTTTCACTGTCAAATAAATAAATAAATAAAACAAGAGAAAATAAAATGAAGATGAATTACTGAATTGTAAGTTAGGATGAAAATCTGCTGGAATGGTAGAAAGAATCACTGTGGAGAGGAAAGGGACTGGGTAGAAAAGGAGACCAGATGGAAAGGGAGGGGTGGGAAGGGCTTAAATCTACTCCCTCCTGGGAAGAACATGTGCAGGAGTTTCTGCTAAAGGGATTCCCAGAGACCTTGGATTTGTCCACCAGGTCCTGAGCTCCAGGACCTTCAGACACAACCCTGACAGCCAGGGCTTCCTGGTGCTGGAAGCCGTCTCTCTGCCACCAGCTCTTAGCCAAGGCCTGCCTCCCTTCACCAGGGCTCACTGCTCAGGACCCTCTGCCTGGAAGATGGATATTGTCAAGTGCCAGTGTGAAGCTGAGGCTAGGATTTCATTCATTTCTTGTGTTAGAAGTACAAAAGCCAGAGAAGAAAATGTTGGTTTTGGAATCCTCAGCATTTACCGAGTACCCCATCTCAGCCCCAGTCCAAGAACCTCCCCAGATCTCTTGCCTGATGTTCATTGGAACCCTATCAAGTCTTTCCAGTTGCCCTCATTTTAAGATGAAAAGCCAAACTCAAAGAATTCTGGAGTCTAGCTTGTTTGCGTTGCCCTGCATGTGGCCTCTGCTCTCTCCTGAATCTTGCTGTTACTTGTCCTCCTGGCCCAGAAATGCCCAGGTCTGGGTCAGGAGGCTCAGGCTTTAGAGGCAGCTTGGTGCACAGAGATGGAGCGCCCATGGGTGGAGCTCAGCTCAGCTCTCTCCTCTTTGCCTCTTTTGTGGCTGTGGAATCCATCCACTGCGCCTGAGCTTTCGATTCCCCAGGACCCATGTAAGCGGTGGGCTGAAGGTATGTGATGACGTAGGGGTCAGGTCATGGCCTAGAACACACCTGGCTTTACGATGGAGAGCATATCCCAATGGTCTGGTGTGCTTAGTTGAGCCCTTGAAAAGCTGAAGCGAAGCATGTAACATAGGCTGAGGCAAGAGGATCATGAGTTTGAGTCCAGGCTGGGATACAGAATGAGCTCCTGTTTGAAAGAAAGAGAAAGACATATAAACAGACAGTTGGAAAGAAAGAAAAGAGAGAGGAAGGATGGAAGGAAGGAAGGATACATTTAAGAATCTGGTTGCAGGCCTATTAAAGTTGCTTGCTCACAAAGCCTGGCAGCCAAAGTTCAATTTCCCAGTACCCACATAAGGCCAGGTGAACAAAGTGGCACATTCGCCAATTGCCGTTGCAATGTCCTCTCATTCATTCATTGTCTCTCTTTCTGACTCCCCTCATAAATAAATAAACATATTTATTAAAATCTGGTTGCTAGCTGGAGAGATGGCTTGGTGGTTAAGCGCTTGCCTGTGAAGCCTAAGGACCTCGGCTCGAGGCTCGATTCCCCAGGACCCACATTAGCCAGATGCACAAGGGAGTGCACGCATCTGGAGTTCATTTGCAGTGGCTAGAGGCCCTGGCGCGCCCATTTCCTCTCTCTCTCTCTCTCTCTCTCTCTCTCTCTGTCTGTCTCTTTCTCTCTGTGTCCTCTCAAATAAATAAATAAATACATAAATAAATAAACACACACACACACACACATGCACACACACACACACACACACACACACACACACACAAATCTGGTTGCTAAAGATCAGGTCAGAGAAATTCAAAGCGCAAGAGGGATTCAACATGCAGAAGGTTCTCTGTTGCTCAGATGGAGGGGCTGCAGTCCGACTTACCAGTCAAGAGCCAGCAAGACTGCAGGCACTTCCCTCCAACACGTAAGAAACCGAATTCCGTCAGCAGGCAGAGGGAGCTTGGAAGCAAGTCTTCCCAGTGCAGCCTCCAGATGAAGACACAGACCACGGCCACCTTCAACTCATAATTGCATGACCCTGAGCAAAGGACACAGCTGATGTGGGCTGGCCTCCCGACTCATGGAGACTGTGAGGTGATAAACAGATGTACCAAGCTGCTAAGTTTCTGGTGAATTAGTACACAGTAACAAAAACTAAACCAGTGACTCTGAATAAAATATATTGCCTGTTAGTTGCTGGCTTGCAATGGTCTGTGTGGACCCACGACCAGTGACTCTGAGAGGTATGTGCCGTTGGCACGTTCTATAGAGAGCAACTTCAGGAGTTAAGCTTGAGAAGAGGGATGACAGCTACACACTTTACCCGTTCAACAAATATTTATTATGGGCTGGAGAAATGGCTTAGTGGTTAAGGAGCTTGCCTGCAAAGCCAAAGGACCCAGGTTCGATTCCCCAGGACCCATGTAAGCCAGATGCACAAGGGTGCACACACATCTGGAGTTTGTTTGCAGTGGCTAGAGGCCCTGACATGATCATTCTCTCTCTCTTTCTCCCCCCCCCCCACCTCTGTCTATTTCTCTCTCTCTCTCTCTCAAATAAATAAAGAAAAATAAAAAATATTTTTAAAAAAGTATTTATTACATACCTACCACCTTCCAGGCATTGGGCTAAGGCCATAGCAATAAACAAGTCAGGTAAAATCCTCTGATTTGATAAAGCTAAATGCTAGAGAAGGAGAGACTGAAAGTAATGAAGGGGATAAATAATTACAGAAGTATTTTACAAACTGAAGTTAAGAGGGCTCAGCAAGGAATGTCTGGGCAGGGCTGGGGTTACTAGTCCTGAATCCTTGTGTTGGGGGGAATCAGGGAGGCTTTTGTGGGGGCGGGGCTTGGAGCTGAGACCCGAGTAAAAAAGAACCAGCCACGTGAAAAGTTAGAAATAGTAAGTCTAGCACTTGGGAAGCCGAAAATCATGACGGTGAGGACAGCCTGGGATACACTGGGTCTAAAATATAAAATACTAAGAAGGGAGAGAGAGAGAGAGAGAGAGAGCGTGAGCTAGCTAGGAGGAGGAAGGGGTGGGAAGGAGCAGAGGACAGGGAGGGGAAGGGAATCAACTCCCAGGACAGGCAAGACTTCTGCCCAGTAATCTTGGTAGCAGACGGTTGGTGCCCTGACAAATCCAGGAGTCTTTGTGCACCCTGGGGGTCCTTTTGAGGCCTTAAGACCCAGCATACCATCCACGAAGCCCACCTGGTCCTCGCCTGGCCGTGCTAAGCTGGTCTCACTCCTGGGATCCCAGCTCCTGGTGCCGCCTGCATCCGCCCTCCCCACCTGCCCCCATTAGGTTACGACTTGACTCTCAAAAGAGGGCTCTCTCTTCTGAAAGGGTAGTCTGCACTGTTTGCTCTAGAGATCAGGTCCCTGCCAGACAGAAAGCGCTCTGTTCTCACGGTGACCCCGTTACCCCTGGAGAGATTTTCTTGGAAAGGGTTTGTTTTCGCAGCAGGCCCTGGGGTTATCTGGGCCCTGCCCCCTCCGTGTGAGTAGTCTAGGCACAGGCTGACCTCCCCAGGTCATCACAGGGCTCGGGTGAGCGGAGGGCAGTGTGGGCGTCCTCTCCAGACCTTCTCCTAGAGCTCAGCCCCCTCCAGGGGGAACATGGCCGAGGTGGCCATAAACGAAGGTCCACGGGCTCTGTGTCTCATTACTTGAAAGTTATGTACTGGGGTGGCAACCTGTATATAAAATGTGCTTTAGCCCTGCCTTAGTCAAATAACTTCAAAGCGACTCGCAAGGTCAAGCCAGAATTTAGACTTGTAGGTTTTTAAGCAATGGATGTTCAGGCCTCAGGATCCCACTGCAACCTGCGCCCTTCTCACCCCGTGGTGGCTCCACCCAGCACTGTGGGGGGGGGCAGAGCAGTGGTTCATCAACGCGTGCGGGCACCTTGGCATACATGGTAGAACTTCATGCCACCCCTACTACCCCAAGCACCTGTCCCTCCGACTGTGGGGTAAGCACATTGGGGTGCTACCTGCTAAGGAGAGTAGACCCAGGCACCAGTCACACACAATGAAGTGGCCAGAGCCTGGGGACAGACGTGGTCTCTTGAATGGAGTTGGTGGGCCCTGAGTGGGCACGTCCCTTTGGATGGGCAAGTTCCTCACACTGTGGCTGGAGGGGCACTGTTGGTGAAGGTCAGAAGGGACCCTCAATGTGCAAGGCCCGGGCAGGGCCATACATTACCTCCATGTAAGACCGTGATTGCTTAAGAATGGAGCCTTTCTAGCACTTTCCCACCATACTGCTTCTACAAGGATTCAAGGCATTTTAACGCATAAATTAAAAGCGATATTTCTTCTCAAAAGCTTTTAAATTTATAGAAATGATACCAAAAGAGCTCGATGAATTCTCACATGCTTTCTCTCCCTCTGTGAATGCAAACACATACATGTCCACCTCCAGTGACTGTTGGTGACCCACCTGAGAAACCGCTGACACTGCCCTGTCACCTCTGAATCCTTCAGAAAGCGCTTGCTACAGACAAGGGCGCTCTTAACCACAGCACGGTGGTCACAAATGGGAAACTTAACATAGAGAACATGACTGTCTATTATGTGCTGTGTGTTTAGATTTTTGTCAATGTTCTTTGTGACATTTTTCTGAAATGTGGCGTTTGATTGTTAAGTTTGTTTCATAAACTTTCTATTTTTAATGATTTGTGTGTATGTATGTTTATGTGTCTGACATGTGTCTATGGGCATGCGTGCATATGAGGAAGTTGGGGTACAAGTTGGGTTATTTCTCCCTCTCTCTTTTCTGTGGGGGGAAAGTCTAACAGGTTGACCTTTTTCATGAAAGAGAGAGAGAGAGGGAGAAAAAGAGGGAGAATTAGCACACCAGGACCTTCAGCCACTGCAATACAAATTTATACATGAGCACTCCCTTGGGAGCACCTGCGACATAGTGTGTTTGCATCACAGTGAGTCTGGCTTACTTGGGGCCTGGGGAGGTGAACATGAGTCCTTAGGCTTTGCGGGCAAGCACCTTAAGTTCTCAGCCATCCCTCCTGCCCCTTCCGACTTCTTTTGAGACGGGATCTCTCGCCTCTTGTGGCGCTGCTTCCCATTGCCATAGGTGCTCTGTGTCACTCTGCGCCCAGCTTTGTGTACCCGGGCGCCGAGGACGCCGGAACTTGGCTTGCCATGCTTGTAAGCAAGCACTTTCAACTACTGAGCTATCTTCCCAGCCCCCGGTGGTAAAATTTCTTTAAAATTTTCATCTGTAAACAGTTCTCATCTTTCTTTGCCTTTTATGATATTAACATAATGTGGGAAGTACAAGCCACTGTTTTTTAGAATGTCCCTAAGTTTGTTTCATCTGATGTTTCCTCCTGATTAGATTCAGGTCATCTATCAGGGCAGGAATATTTCCTGAGTGACGCTGTGTCCTCATCACTTCTCACCAGGTGGCCGGCTGCGTCTCTGCGCCCCCTTATCAGCATGTGTGGTGATCTGTGTGCAGTTTTGACCCATCAAAACACCCCGCTATGAAGTATTGTTTCAAAGCATGTGTTCCCCATCTTGTCATTTTCAATCAAGAATAATTTTGTCCAATAGGTATATTTGCTCAACCATGTTTATAGCTACTCAATTCATAACAGCTAGCAGCTGGAATCAGCCCAGCCGCCCATCACTGGACAACTGGACAACAAAGTTGTTGCACATGTACACAATGGAATTCTACTCAGCAGTAAGAAAAATGGATGGACTTAGACCAGATCACACCCAGCGAATGCACACGATCAAAGAAAGACAAACTAAACCAATAATGAACCTGTTCCCTAGAAACCTTTCACCTTGAAGGCAGACTAAAAGATTTAACCCTCATCAGGAGTCCAGGGCAAGCGCCTGAAAAGAAGGGCCCTTGAGATGGTGGCATGAAGCCTAACCTGAAAAAATTTTGGTTCTGACCTGTAAGTAACTTCCAGTACCAGAAATCAGTGCCACCCACATTGAGCAGTTGATTGGTGAGACCTATGAGATCCCTGAAACGAGACAGCCTTCTGTCTAAGCACTTGATTACCTGCCTGAGGTAAAAGGTGAGATCCTATTGCCAAAGACACCATGTGCTGAAAACACCAGGCACAGAGACCCGGCTGGAATCGGGAATGCAGCCAGTCCCTAGACAGCCGGTCTAATGCTGGAAAGCACTGCACAAACTACTGGCGGAAAGTGGCCAATAACGATCTGAGCAGCCAGGGGCCTAAGCCACTCAGGACCAGCCAACCTGACAAGCAGCACACACCAGTGCGGTGGTGACACACAGCCTTGGCTAAAAGACCTACTCCGGGGACAGGAACTCATATCTGGCCCTGAGGACCAGGTCAGGATCCTATGGAGACACAGACTATGCTCTCCAGTGTCTGTAACTAAAAGAGAGGCTACATCCATCAACATCTCCCTAAATGAGTAATGCCTATCCAATTTAGCCTAGGCTGACTTCACTCTCCATTGGAGACCCTGTTTGTTTTTTTCAGAAGGGAGTGAGACCCGAGGAAACAAACCACGCACCCACACCTCAGCCAAGGCCCATGGGAAACCACAGAGGAAGTGGGGGGACAAGCAAGAGCGCTGTTTCCAGGGTGAAGGAGACGACGCTGAGGATTCTCAACACCTACCAAAGCAAAGATCCAGAGGCTCCTCAGAGCTCATCACTGAAGTTCATTTAAAACTCACCCACCAAGGGCTGGAGAGATGGCTTAGCGGTTAAGCGCTTGCCTGTGAAGCCTAAGGACCCCGGTTCGAGGCTCGGTTCCCCAGGTCCCACGTTAGCCAGATGCACAAGGGGGCGCACGCGTCTGGAGTTCGTTTGCAGAGGCTGGAAGCCCTGGCGCGCCCATTCTCTCTCTCTCCCTCTATCTGTCTTTCTCTCTGTGTCTATCGCTCTCAAATAAATAAATTAATAAATTAATTAATAAAAAAAAAACTCACCCACCAAGGCTCAGGGAATTTTGCGGAAGAGGGAGCAGGAAGATTGTAAGAGCCACAGCTTGGGACGTCATGCCAGGCATTGCAGGCCCCTCCCCCAACCACTGACTGCTGTTCCCACAACCCCATGGAGAATTCCAGCAACCCCACTGAGGAGAGCCCCAGTGGAATGGGGCAGGGAGGAGAGAAAAAACGGTACCAACACATGATGTGTCCATGCAAAGTATGTTCTTAATAAAAAATAAAAATAAAGTAGCCGGGCACGGTGGCACACACCTTTAATCTCAGCACTCGGGAGGCAGAGGTAGGAGGATCGCTGTGAGTTCGAGGCCACCCTGAGACTACATAGTGAATTCCAGGTCAGCCTGGACTAGAGTGAGACCCTACCTCACAAAACAAAAAAACAAACAAACAAATAAATAAAAATAAGGTAATGAAAATCAAGTCAAAGTAATTTAGTAATATATTTTACTTATTCTATATACCAAAAATACTGTCATGGGACCAACATGAAATTATTAATGAAATATTTTCTCTTTTTCTGTCTTGCTTGATTTGCGTGTGTGTGGTGTGCAAGCATGTTTGTATGTGCATGGGTGCACTAAAGGTGTGTGTGTTTGCCTGTGGAGGCCAGAGGTCAGCATCAGCTGTCTTCCTCAGTCATTCTCCAACTCACTGTTAGAGACAGAGCCTCTCACTGAACCTAAACTTCACCAACTCAGCTGGACCAGCTGGCCAGCAGGTCCCAGGGAGTCTCCTCCTTGTCCCCAGTATTTGGATTACAGGTGCACACCTGCGCTCCTGGCTTTTACACGGGGGCTGGGGATCTGAACTCAGGTCCTCTTGCTTGTGCAAGAAGCATTTTGCCAACTCGATTGTCGCTCCTCATCCTATTTCTCTCTCTCTCTCTCTCTTTCTTTTTTTTTTGTTGATAAGCTTGCTTTTCCTTCCTTCCTTTCTCTCTTTCTTCCAAGTCAGGGTCTCATGTAGTCCAGGTTAGCCTGGAACTCACTATGTGGCCGAGGATGGTGTTGAGCCTCTGATCTGTTTGCCTCCACCTCCCAAGTGCTAGGGTTACGGGCATGTGCCCCCAGACCTGGTTCACGAGGTGCCAGGGTCAACCCCAGAGCTTCATGCATGCGAAGCCAGCACCCTATCAACTGAGCCACATTTCCACTCCCTTGACACTCACTTCTCCAAAATCCCACACGTACCGTGTACTTAACAGTCCATCTCAGCTCAGGTCATCCACAAGCAAAGTGTTCACTGGCCTCGTGTGACTGGTGTCTACCACAGTGAATGATTCTCTTACCTAGAACATACTTTCCATATGTACCATTTATTTAACCAACTCCCCATTTCTAGAAGTCGCAATTTTGTTTTCAGATTTTTGTTGTTGTCAATAATGAAGAAAAGAAGTGGGCTGGAGAGATGGCTTAGCAGTTAAGCACTTGCCTGTGAAGTCTAAGGACCCCAGTTCGAGGCTCAATTCCCCAGGACCCACGTTAGCCAGATGCACAAGGGGGCGCACGCGTCTGGAGTTCGTTTGCAGAGGCTGGAAGCCCTGGCGTGCCCATTCTCTCTCTCTCTCACTCTCTTTCTTTCTCTCCTCCTCTCTGTCTGTTACTCTCAAATAAATTTTAAAAATAAACAGAAAATTTAAAAAAAAAGAAAAGAAGAGTCTGCTCGGTCAGTTTCTCTGTGCATCTCTGATTATTTCATCAGGACACATCCCTTGCAATAGAGTTGATTTATCAAGGTTATCAAAGTCGTAGCGGTTTTAGAGATCTCAGTGCCACAAACTTCCTTTCCAAAGAGGCGCCGGTTTCTGTCTTCCCCACCGGGATACAGAACGTCCAGCTTCCATCAACACAGGCATCACTAAAAAGTGTCCCACCCTGTCCCCGGGGACTCTCAACCTTCCATTGCTTCACCTTTCCAAGTGGACAGCTGACTGCACACCACCGCTGTGACAGTTTCCTTCTGCCTGACTCTCCAGTGGCTCTGCCCTTTCCCCTGCCCTTGCCCTGGACTGAGTGGACTGCATCCATGGCCTCCTTTGACCCAACTTCCTACTGGATTCTGCCATGGAAAGGACTGGTGGTTAATGTGTGGAAGGAGGAAGGGTGACATCAGGAGATGTGTTTCTCGGTGTCCCTGGTTTCCAAGTGGCTGTGGGTAGTGCACATCCCTCTGAGAGAGACCACAGTTCCTGTCACAGCCCTCTTGAGGCAGAATACCTTCTTTTAAAATTTTTTTTGATTTTTTATTAATTTATTTGAGAGTGACAGACACAGAGAGAAAGGGAGAGACAGAGGGAGAGAGATAGATAGAGAGAGAGAGAATGGGTGCACCAGGGCTTCCAGCCACTGCAAACGAACTCCAGATGCATGCGCCCCATTGTGCATCTGGCTAATGTGGGCCCTGAGGAATCGAGCCTCAAACTGGGGTCCTTAGGCTTCAAAGGCAAGTGCTTAACCGCTAAGCCATCTCTCCAGCCCCAGAATACCTTCTTGGAAGGGCTCTTTCCTCTTGCCCTTCATGGTCCAAGGGAAGAGTAGTTGAAGTCCGGTATTTTCAGAGACCTTGCTTGTCTAGCTTGAAGACCTGGCACAGATCTGCCCTGTGCTGGCAGTCTCTCGCTCTTCCAGAGAAGTGGCCTGCCACCCCTGGGGAGGGGAGTCAGCCCAGCTCAGCCCAGCTCTCACAGTCCTTGTGACAATTTTCTGCCTTCCGCCTCAGAGAAAGGACAGTGTTCTGCTAAGGACATCTGTCCCTTGTATCCCACAAGCTTCCTGTCCTAGACATTGGAGAATAATACAGAGGAAAGAGTGCCAAGGGACAGCTTCCAGCATGACTTTGGAGTCCAAAGACAGGTTATTTATTTATTTTTTATTGTATTCTGCAAATATTCATGGATGGCTTACTTTGTACAGACCTGAGGCTGAACCTTGGAAATCAGTAGGATCATAGCAATGAGATGACTGCTCTCTGGTTGCCAGTGTGACAGAGTTTAGAAGCCCTGGAAACAAATCTCTGGGTGTGTCTATAAGGGATTTTCTAGATTATGTTAATTGAGGTGGGAAGACCCATCCTAACTGTGGACGGCACCATTCCATGGACTGGGGTTCCAGACTGAATAAAAAGAAGAAAGCTAAGCACTAGAGGTCATGTCTCCCGGGACTGAATGTGACCAGCTGCCTCAAGCTCTTGCCACCAGGCCTTCACAGCTGGACGCATAACCCGGACCGTAAGCCGAAATAAACCCTTCCTTCCTCACGTTGCTTTTGTCGGGGTATTAGATCACAACAATGAGGAAAGATATTAATCACAAAATTCTTGTGTCCTGCTGTAAAGCCTTGTTGATATTATAAATTAATATTCATTACTAATTAATATTAATATCTAGCACATATTATTAATCACCATATGTGCTAGACAGGAGAATTTGTTGCAAGGGTAGGTTTCCTGTTATCTATTTGTATCACAGTTAAGTATATGCATCTTGGGCTGGAGAGGTGGCTTAACGGTTAAGCACTTGCCTGTGAAGCCTAAGGACCCCAGTTCAAGGCTTGATACCCCAGGACCCACATTAGCCAGATGCACACACAAGGGGGCGCATGTGTCTGGAGTTCATTTGCAGGGGCTGGAAGCCCTGGCATGCCCATTCTCTCTCTCTCTCTATCTGTCTCTTTCTCTCTCTGTCACTTTCAAATAAATAAAAATAAACAAAAACAATTTTAAAAAAGAATATGCATCTTCCACTGGCAGTCTCAGTAAATATGCACAAACAAGTAAGACATTACATACTTTTTATGTCAGTTAAAAAAGAGCATTGTCACCGGGTGTGGTGGAGCACGCCTTTAATCCTAGCACTGGGGAGGCAGAGGTAGGAGGATCACTGAGTTCGAGGCCACCAGGAGACTGCAGAGTGAATTCCAGGTCAGCCTGGGTTAGAGCGAGACCGTACCGCAAACAAACAAGAAGAGCGTTGTCTGCTTAGCACCTTCATGGGTCATACAAGCCTGAGGGGCCAAACGTTACCACATAAGCACACAAACTGCATCACTGGAAATGCAGTGAGCCTTATGCAGTGCACAAAGCCTCATACAGAGCCTAGTTTGGATGAACGAGAGCTTTAGTAAAACACTTGTAAAGGCATTAACACTGGAGTTAAGGGCAAGGAGGTTTAAAGAGCGTTCTGTGCTGAGGAGGGGCGTTCCAGGCAGAGGGGAGAAAGAAGGACACGCGTGGCCGAAGGCACTGAGCTGGGGGTGGGGGAGGGAGCTCCGAGCACTCGAACAAGTGAGGATCACAGTGGAGGGATGACTGAGACAGGAGTACGTCACAACCACATTAGGAGTCTTGTCAGTCACTTAGGGAGTTTGCGCTTCTCCTAAAACAAAGTACAGGGCTTGAGAGATGGCTTAGCGGTTAAGCACTTGCCTGTGACGCCTTAGGACCCCGGTTCAAGGCTCGATTCCCCAGGACCCACGTTAGCCAGATGCACAAGGGAGCGCACGCATCTGGAATTCGTCTGCAGTGGCTGGAAGCCCTGGCGTGCCCATACTCTCTCTCTCTTTCTCTCTCTCTACCTCTTTCTCTGTCTGTTGCTTTCAAATAAAAAAAAAATTTAAACAAAGTACAGATGTTACAGATACATATGTATGCATCTTAGCACCGCGCAGGCAGAAGCAGGCGGACTGGCCATGAGTTTGAGGCCAGTCTGGGCTACATTGCAAGTACTTGGTCAGATAGGGCTAGATTGCAAGCTCCTGTCTCAAAATAGTAACAATAATAATAATAAATCAGAAGGAAATTTACTTTGCAAAGAAAACTCAAATTAGCATCATTAGAAAGATAAATGAGATTATATTATAGCAGTTATATATTTTAAGTTTAATCAAAGAGGCTGGGCTTGGCGGCTAATGCCTATAATCTCAGCACTTGGGAGGCTAAAGTAGGTGGACCAGGATTGCTGTGAGTTCAAGGCCATCCTGGGCTACAGAGTAAATTCCAGGTCAACTTGGTTTACAGTGAGTTCCTGCTTCAAAAAATAATGAAAAGTTAGTGGAAGTACATATATAAGTCTGTGTGTCTATATACATCTATATTACACATATATAATTGTCAGTGGAATGATGTAAAAAGAATATCTAGAGAAAGATTTTTGAGACTAAAAAGATTGCCAAAACAAACCTAAAGAATTAGGTTGTATGATAAAATCCAGAAAATTTACAAAAATGTAACAAATATTAAGTTAATAAATAAGACAAAAGAGTACAGAGGATTGGCCCAGATGGTCCAATGTCCCAGACATCCTAAAAAGAAGAGATAATAGAGAAAAACAAGGAGGGCTTGAGAGATGGCTCAGCGGTTAAAGCACTTTCCTGCAAAGCTTAACGACCTGGGTTCGATGCCCCGGTACCCACTTAAAGACAGATGCACAAAATGGTACATGCATCTGGTGTCCATTTGCAATGGCTGTAGACCGTAGCATGCCCATTCTCTCTCTCTTCTCTCTGTCTTTCTTTGTATGTAAATAAATAACTAAATATATTTTTTAAAACAAGGAAAAGGGAATTCATGGATAGTATAAGAGTATTTTCCAATGAAGAAGGAAGACAAGGTTTGGGGAGACAACTCAGCAGTTAAAGGTACTTGCTTGTAAAGCCTGCTGACCAGGGTTTAATTCCTCAGTGTCCATGTGAAGTCAGATACACAAAGTGATTCATGCATCTGGGGTTCATTTGCAGTGGTAAAAAGTCCTAGGGTGCCCATACTCTCTTTCTCTGTCTCTCTTTCCAGTGGTAGGAGGTCCTGGCGCATGCTCCCTCCTCCCTTCTCTCTCTCTCTCTCTGTCTTCTTGCAATCATATATATCTACACACACACACACAATTTAAATTCTTTATTTAAAAAGAAGGAGGAGGAGGCAGACAAGAGACAGCATCTGAAGGCCCTTAGAACTCAGAATAAGACGAAAACCAAATGCTGCATGTAGAGATGCAGTAAAACCGGCTGAAGAAATGAAATGTAGTAAAGAGTCCAAGCAGTGATGACTGGTCTCAAGCAACCGTGGATACTGGGAGAGGAAGGCTCCAGCCTGCGGTGGAAAGCTGCCCCAAAAGGTGCATGGAGAACACACCATTCCCACCCCAGTCTGACAATCCCAGGAAGTCAGTGACAAAAACATATCAAAAATTGACTTATTCTCACTCTCCCCACAAAAAGAATTTGGGACCAAATGTGAAACCTGATGTAGTGTCCATTATATGCCAAGAGCTGTGCTGGGGACACGGAGCTTACATAGCCTCTCTTGAGAACTCAGCCTGGTAGATGAGGTGTGACAGTTACCTTGACGTTGCTGGGACAAACATCCAACCAGAAGCTGTTTCTGGGAGGCAAGGATTTATTTCAGCCTTACAGGTTCCAGGGGAAGCTCCAGCCTGGTGCACAAACCTGGCTCACATAGTACATCCACAGCAGAGAGGCAGAATCCACTGTAGCACACACAAGCAGCTCATGCTCACTCACACTGGCTTTCTACACACCTCAGAGCTGGACTCAAGATCTGTCCCCGCTTCCCTGCCTTGGCACACCTCCCCCAGCAGGGCTCTGCCTGCTGAAGACTAAGTAGGAAGCTTAATCAAAAAACACCTGTGTGGTGGTTTGAGTCAGGTGTCCCCCATAAACTTAGGTGTTCTGAATGTTAGGTTCCCAGCTGATAGGGATTTGGGAATTAACACCTCCTGGAGGCAGCGTATTGCTGGGGGCAGCCTTATGGGTTTCATAGCTAGTGTCCCATTGCCAGTGCCTGGCACACTCTCCTGTTGCTATTATCCACCTTATGTTGGCCAGTGGGTGATGTCCACCCTCTGCTCATGCCATCATTTTCCCTGCCATCATGGAGCATCCCCTGACATCATGGAGCATCCCCCTTGAGGCTGTAAGCCAAAATAAGCCTCTTTTTATCCCCGCCACAAGCTGCTCTTGGTTGGGTGATTTCTACCAGCAATGCAAACCTGACTGCAACAACCTGAGTCAGGTTGGAGAGATGGCTTAATGGTTAAGGTGCTTGCCTGCAAAACCAAATGACCGAGGCTCGAATCCCCAGGACCTATGTTAGCTAGATGCACAATGTGGTGCATGTGTCTGGAGTTTGTTTGCAGTGGGTAGAGGCCCTGGTGTGCCCATTCTTGCTTTCTCTCTCTCTTCTTCTTTCTCTCTCAAATAAATAAATAAAATAAAAAATATTGTTTTAAAATTCCTGAGTCTATGGGGGACATACATTTCCATCCAAACCTCCACAGTAGGCGAACCAGGTAGGCAAAACAGATCATTGCATGGCAATGTGGGGGTGTTACCACACATGTCTGGAGATATTAGAATACAGAAGTGGAAGAATGGACAAGTCAGAAACAGTATATCAGGAAAGCTCAGGCTTGGGCTGACTCTGAAGGAAGAGTGGGTATATTTAGATTAGGAAGAGAGTGGAGAGGTTGGCAGGAGCCATTCCCAGGAACGTTAGAATTCCGTGCTCTGAACAATTGTTCTGAACGCCTAGGAACTCACACCACTTCCTTGAACTCACACCACTTCCTCCTTCGTGCAGGTCCTCTCCCCCATCTGTGACCCTATTGGTGACTTTTCTTGTCGTTGCAGCAGAGTACCTGACAAAAGCTATGTAAGCAAGGAAGGGTTTGTCTTGCAAGCAGATGCTTTAACCACTGAGCAATCTTCCAAACCCATGGAAGGGTTTATTTTGTTACAGTTCCTTGGAAGAGAAAGTATGGCGGCAGGAACGTGAGGCAGCCGGTCACATTGCATCTGCAGTCAGGAAGAACAGAGATGGATGCGGGTGCCCGGTCCTAGTTCTCCTTTCCGTTCAGTGTGGGACCCCAGCTCAGCCCACATTCACAGTAGGTCTTCTCACCTCAGTGAGTCCAATCTTGAAACTCCCTCACAAACATGCCCAGAGGCTTGTGGCCTAGGTCGTTCTAGATCCTGTGGAGTTGACAATCAGTGTTGACCATCTCAAGGATACTGACTCATATTCACACAGGTGAGCAATGACTCATTCTCTGGATGAACCTACCAGACATCTCCTATCAGCTTTGCACTTGAAAATGTACCCCTCTAGCAGGCATTAGGAGGGGAAGTTCTCTGTTGGCCTTGGGTCAATGGCTAGGTGGGTCTTTTTATTTTATTTATTTATTTATTTGACAGAGAAAGAGGGAGGGGGAGAGAGAGAGAGAGAGAGATTGAGAAAGAGAATGGGCGCGCCAGGGCCTCCAGCCACTGTAAATGAACTCCAGACGCATGTGCCTCCTTGTGCATCTGGCTAACGTGTGTCCTGGGGAATCAAACCAGGGTCGTGTGGCTTTGCAGGCAAACGCCTTAACTGCTAAGCTATCCCTCCAGCCCTGGGTGGGTCTTTTAATTTTTTTTTTTTTTTTGTTAGAGTCTCACTCTATAGCTCAGGTTAGCCTCCAACTCTAGATCCTCTCTCACAGCCTTCCAAGCCAGCCTCAGTCTGAAACTCCTACCTCAGACATCTGGAATGTAAATTTTGAAGAGTGGTTGTTAGTTCCTTTCTCATCTTGCTGTAAACAAACACATGACAAGAAGCAAGGGGTGCAATTAAGGGGGGAAAGCTTTATTTCGGCTTACAGTTTGAGGAACAGTATGGGGAAACCACCTTGAGGCAGCGACCAGTAACATTTGGTTCATATGAGGAAGCAGAAAGAGTTGAATTCTGGAGCTCAGCTTCCTTCTTCTTCTTGTTGTTTTTAAAATTATTTATTTGGGGCTGGAGAGATGACTTAGCAGTTAAGCGCTTGCCTGTGAAGCCTAAGGACCCCGGTTCGAGGCTCGGTTCCCCAGGTCCCACGTTAGCCAGATGCACAAGGGGGTGCACGCGATTGGAGTTCGTTTGCAGAGGCTGGAAGCCCTGGCGCGCCCATTCTCTTTCTCTCCCTCTATCTGTCTTTCTCTCTGTGTCTGTTGCTCTCAAAAAAAAAATTATTTATTTGCAAGCAGAAAGAGAGAGAGAGAGAGAGAGAGAGAGAGAGAGATAGAGAGAGAGAGGGAGAGAATGGGCATGCCAGGGCTTCTAGCCACTGCAAACTCCAAATGCATGCACCACTTTGTGCATCTGGCTGTATGTGGGTACTGGGGAACTCAATCTGGGTCATTAGGCTCTGCAGGCAAGCACCTTGACTGCTGAGCCGTCTCTCCAGTCCCACTTTCTCCTTTTATTCAGTCTGGAATCCCAGGCCGCCTGTAGTTACAGTGAGTACTCCTACTTCAATTTACTTAATAAAATTCTCGCACATTCACATGCCCAGAGATGTGTTTTCATAGTGATTCTGAATTCTGTCTTGTTGACAATTGAGATGCACACGCCGGCGCCCACGGGAAGGACCGGAGCCCCGGTGGTCGGAGGACTGTCCTCTTCAGCGGGCCAGCTCACCTTTGTCCGTCACATTTGCTTGAGACAGAGAACTGTATTGGGAACGATTCTCCTGTGGTGCACCTCCCGAGGCTGCCTTGCCTTTCAGGCCCGCCGAGGCAGGTGAGCAGACAAAACTCCCTTCTCTCACCTTACTGAGGGACCCCAGAGGGGCCTGGGAACCCCGAGGAGCTTTCCCATGTGTCCCAGTGCAAAGGAGGCGGAAAGAATAAGGACGGAAGGTGAAACCACTGCCCTGCCAATATCACAGCTGGAAAGAGTGTAGGAAGTATTCATTTTAATCAGTTCCTTTCTGACTCAACTTACTTTAAAAAAAATTACTTTGCTTTTGAACGCCTGTCAGTTTCATTGTGGAATGTGTTCATTTGAACTACTTGCCCTCTTTGGGTAAGAGCCATTCCTCAAGGATTTCTGGCTGCCTGCATAATGTTGCTTTTTTTTTTTTTTTTTAAGGTAGGGTCTCACTCTAGCCCGGCTGACCTGGAATTCACTATATAATCTCAGGGTGACCTCAAATTCTCTGCCATCCTCCTAGCTCTACCTCCCGAGTGCTGGGATAAAAGGCGTGTGCTACCATGCCTGGCACTTTTTTTTTTTTTTTTTTTTTGTATTTACTAGTTGCTTCCTACCATTTCTGTTTCCCCTTTCCCGTGCATTAGGGTTCTTCAAGGCTTTTCTATAAAGGGGTAAACAGTAAATGGTTCCCATTTCTGGTTACATTGCCCCTGTTGCTCAATGCTGCCGTAGTAAAGACAACCATGGGTGATAGGTACATGGGTGGTCACGGCTGTGTTCTAATAAAACTTTATTTATGAGAACAGTCAACAGGTCAGATCTAGCCATCTTTTCCCCACTCCAGCTTTAGAATGGCCCATGAAACTATGCACCTTTATGGAAATTCTCATTTTCCCAAATGCCTGTGCATCAAGGGCAGTGCGAGAACAGGCTCTGCTTCCCTAACAAGAATGGAAATTCTCTGTCTCCCCCGCACCCCACTTCTTTCTTCCTTTAACGTGATCCTGAGACTGGAAGAGCAGCAGTGACTGGAAGGTAACAAGGATGAGGGTGAAGGCTTGAGTGAGGGCCGGACGGGGTGGAAACACAGCAGGTTTGGACCCCTGGTGGTGCTGCAGCCCAGGACCAGCCCTCAGCCCTGTACCCCACGGCTTCTGATTCTTTAGACCAATAAAATTCTATATGCTGCAGTCACTGTTTCTGATATTGTAGGAGAACACACTTCTCACAGACACACAAATAAAAGTAACATCCGTGTGCTACAAACATAGGTCTACAGAGGAGTTGGGGAATGGCAGGGGAGATCCTACACAGAGTCACAATCCATGAACGTCCAATGTTATGGGGGGACATCCTCGGTTACCCTACAACTCAGTTTACCTGGGCCATCACAAGGCAACTCTAGTTATACTTCCCACGTATAAAGCACCAAAAAGATGAATTTGAGCCCTTACATCATTGTCTTGAAAGAAAGCTCAAGGTATCAGGCCCTAGATTCAGTGCACAGTGGTACTAGAGGAAAGAAGACATCAAGAAGCACGCTGCAGGCTGGAGAGATGGCTTAGTGGTTAAGGCGCTTGCCTGTGAAGCCAAAGGACCCAGGTTCGATTCTCCAGGTCCCATGTAAGCCAGATGCACAGGGTAGCACATGCGTCTGGAGTTTGTTGGCAGTGGCTAGAGTGCCCATTCTCTCTCTTTCTCTCTGTCTCAAATAAATAAATAAATAAATAAATAAATCCCCCTCCCTCCTTCCATCCCTCTCTTTTTCTCTCTCTTCCCTTTCTCCCCTTCCTGCAGGAGTGTGCATGTGGGAGGTGCATACACCCCTCCACCACCCACCACTCCTGTGGTGGGGAAACTTGCCTCAAGATGCAGAAAAAACCAGCAGACTGTTGGCATGAAGCAGACGCCTGGTGCCTGACAGCAGGAAGAGTGGGTGATGAAGAAGGGCAGAGGGACAGAGCAGACGAGGACAGAGCTGGGACTATTGGACGTTTCAGTGAAAGCATGAAACAAAATGCATACTCCAGCTGGGCGTGGTGGCGCATGCCTTTAATCCCAGCACTCGGAAGGCAGATGTAGGGGGATCGCCATGAGTTCGAGGCCACCCTGAGTCTACAAAGTGAATTCCATGTTAGCCTGGGCTAGAGTGAGACCCCCACCTCGAAAAACCAAAAAATAAAAAAGTTAAAATAAAACAATGCATATTCCATCCTTTATCCAGTGTATTTTTGGAAGGCTTAAAGGTCCTAGTATAAAACATAATCCTTTCAACTTATTAAAAGAAAACATTTGATAATATCTTAATGTCCTTTGGGTTGGGAAGAATTTCTTGACAAGATATACCACTGGGAGAGGAGTTATAAATATGACTATGTTAAATGAAAACTTTGGCACTTCAAAAGACATTATTTTTAGACTATGAAGAGATAAGCCTCAAGATAGGAGAAATATTTTCACATACTATACAGCTTACAAAATATACATACCCCGAATATATAAATAAGGCTTACAAATTAATAAAAAGACAACAATCTAGGAGAGCAATGTGCAGTTCAAAAAATGATTCACAGGGAGTCTGACGGGAGCATGTGAAAGGTGCTCACATCCTCAGCCAATCTAGGCAATGCAAACATCAATGAGTTAAGCACTTTTTTACCAACAGTAATGAAAGAGATGGGGCCTGGGGACACGCTCAACTGGAGCTTACTTTGCAAGCATCAAGACTTGAGTTCGATCCCCAGTACGCATGTCAAAAGTGCTGAGTGTGGTGCAGTGCATTTGCCATTCCAAACCTGGGGAGTTGGAGTTAGGCTGATCCCTGTGGCTTTCTGGCCAGCTAGCCCAGCCTACTTGGAACCTCCAGGCCAGTGAATTGAAGACTCGGTCTCAGAAATGACGGATGCTGCCGGAGAGAAATGACACTCAAGTTTGTCCTCTGACCTCCGCACACACGTGCACGCACGCACTCGTGCATGATACAGGCACACGCACGCATGAACATGTACAAAAAGGAAATGAAAGAAACAACACAGGTGTGGGAAAGCAGGAGCCGTGCTGGGAGAAGCCTCCACTGGCGTGCCTGTTTGGGAAGCAAATCTGTAATGATACCATTACTGCTCCACTGGACTCAGTGAGGTCTAAACAGATTAGCCTTTATTCTTCTCTATGACTCCCACTGAACTTGCTCTGCCATTCGCTTCTCTGCTCACAATAGCTTCAGACACTATGCCATACCAGAGGCAAACCCACCCTAAACTGTGTTCACCACAAATTCATATGCCAAAACCCTACCTGTTCTCCACAGGGCTCTACTTGAAATTAAGTCCTTGGGCCAGGCATGGTGGCTCACGCCTTTAATCCCAGCACTTGGGAGGCAGAGGTAGGAGGATTGCCGTGAGTTCAAGGCCACACTGAGACTACATAGTGAATTCCAGGTCAGCCTGGACCAGAGTGAAACCCTACCATGAAAAACCAAAAAAAAAAAAAAAAAAAAGAAAGAAAAGAAAAGAAAAGAAAAAGAAGAGAAAGAAATTAAGTCCTTGGAAGGTGCTGGAGACTGAATATCTGTGTGCTCTCTCTTCTAACATTATTGTCTTAAAACTTCACCCCCAGCATGGTGTATTGAGGGATGGTGGGTCCCTGGGTCCTTGGGGCCGGCCGTGGAGAGCAAGGTCGTGCCCATGCGGACGGACAAATCACTTTCAGGAGATAGTCTCTATGAGCAGCTCGCTTTAATCAATAGGGAAACTTGTCTATAAGCAGTTGAGGGTCCTAAGGGGATTGGATGTACAATGTTGCTTGCTGCTGCCTAATCAGCATATGGGGATATACATAAGCAATGGTGGGGTACAGGGGAAAGGCTGTGCAAAGCTTGCTGGCTGATACCATATAAGGAGTTTCCTAGGCAACTGGCCAACAGTCACAGGGCAAAACCTAAGTTCAGGTGTGCCAGGTTTGCAGAGGGAGTGGCCTCCTGTAGCCCGGAGGTCCTTAGCCATGCCTGGCAGCTCAGGCCCATCTCCTGAAGGCTCCAGCCTGTGCCTGGCAGTGCCCGACAGGGGATGAGGTGAAGTTCCCATGGGTGGGATTGGTGCTCTTGTTACATAAGATGCATTCCCATGTGAGGACACACTGAGAAGATAGCTGCCTATGACCCATGATGTGTGTCCTCACCAGACACCAGTTCTTCCAGGACCTTGACCTTGGACTTCTCCAGACCTGGGAAAATTTAATTTCTGCTGTTTAAACCAGATAATTAACATACATGGCCTGACATAAGAAAGTGACCCATCGTTCAGATGAATATAAAATGACAAGAATGGGCTGGAGAGATGGCTTAGCAGTTAAGCGCTTGCCTGTGAAGCCTAAGGATCCTGGTTCGAGGCTCGCTTCCTCAGGACCCACATTAGCCAGATGCACAAAGGGGCGCATGCATCTGGAGTACGTTTGCAGTGGCTGGTGGCCCTGGCGTGCCCATTCTCTCTCTTCCTCTCTCTCTCTTTGTTGCTCTCAAATAAATAAATAAAAATAAAAATAAAAAAAATCTTTAAAAAAAAATAAAATAAAATGACCAGAATAGCCCTGGATTGGGAGGGTGGGATGTGAGATGGCCAGTCTCTTCCAAAGTTACAGATAGTTAGTAGAATCCTATTCAACACTACAAAGGGCTGTTCTTGTACCCAGGCCAGTGAATGAAATAACTTCCCAAGAATATGAAAATAACAAATATTTATTTTATTGTTTTAAATTTTTATTTTTATTTATTTGAGAGCAACAGACAGAGAGAGAAAGAGGCAAATGGAGAGAGAGAGAATGGGCGCACCAGGGCCTCTAGCCACTGCAAACGAACTCCAGATGCATGCCCCCCCTTGTGCATCTGGCTAATGTGGGTCCTGGGGAATCGAGCCTCGAACGGGGGTCCTCAGGCTTCACAGGCAAGTACTTAACTGCTAAGCCATCTCTCCAGCCCTATTTATTTTATTTTAATAATATTATTTATTTGCAAGCAGAGAGAGAGAGAACAGAGATAGACAGACACAGAGAATGGGCATTCCAGGGACTTTCAGCTACTGAAAACAAATTCTAGACGCATACACCACTTTGTTCATCTGGTTTTATGTGGGTACTGGGGGATCGAACCCAGTTCATTAGGTTTTGCAAGCAATCACCTTAACCATTGATCATATGTATGTATGTATGTATGTATATATATATAATATGTATATATATATATATATATATGTATATATATATATATATATATATATTTGGTTTTCCGAGGTAGGGTCTCACTCTAGCCCAGGCTGACCTAGAATTCACTATGTAGTCTCAGGGTGGCCTCAAACTCACAGTGATCCTCTTACCTCTGCCTCCCAAGTGCTGGGATTAAAGGCGTGCACCACCATGCTCGGCCCACAAATATTTTTAGAGAACTAAAACAGTGAATGCAAGTGGGCTGTCTTTCCATATAGCAAACGGAGTAGACTTGGTGACTCGGGTGCACAGATGGAACATGGCTCCAGTGCTCCATGTGTGTGTGCCCGTGTCTGTGTGTGTATGTGCACATATTAAAGGAGGCATTTCAAATCAGTAAAAAGAACAATGACTTTGTCTAATGGTGTTCACATAATTTGACATTCATCAAACAAGGTAAGGTAAATCCTTGTGTAACACCACGCTCCAGTGTATCTAAGGTGACTAGACATTAACAATTTAACGAAACAATCGTGGTGATCATTGCATTTGGTGATCATTGCATCAGCCCTGTACCACGCAGACAATAATGGTTGTCAAGATTTCCCTGAGGAGACATGAGGCCAAGGTGTAAGAAGTTTGTTCATCTGTTGGGGAGAGACTTTCTTGTTTCTATGAAAGAGACAGGAAATGCAATTGTTTTATTTTTTGCTTCTTGGGATTTGCCAGGAGTCAGAACATGAAGTCTCTGTCTCAGATGTCAGGGGTCTCAAAAGCCCCTAATGCTAGCAGGGCCCACTTTCCTGCTACTTAATCCTATGCTGCCTGAATTCTGTGCACGGAAGATGGATTCACTAACCAGCGTGCCAGCAGCTTTAAAATGCCATTTCCCTGCCTCATCCTTATTACCTCAAAGCCCTTGCTTCCCTTCTGTTTACAGTCACCCGGCATATCCCAGCCAGCCTTTAATTTTAATCTTTTGGTATTATTTTAAGTCAACCTGGATGCGCAGTCTTTGGATTGCCTGGTGGATTTCACTCCAGCCCAGAGCTCATTACTGAACCCATTACTGAAGGGACTCCAACGCGTTGACATTTGTTGGCATGACCCGTGCTTCCCGCTGCTTCTTTCATCTCTCTTTGTGTCTTCACCTTCTCCCTGTTTACCTTCTAGCGTGTCCTCTGCTACGTGGACATTGTTCTGTTCGTGTTTATCTCCTGCAGGGATCTGCTTTCAACCCCATGAGCGCTGACTGAACGAGGAAATCCAAATGTGTCGGCCAGGATTCTGCCAGCAAAGTGATGATCCAGTTACTGGAGGACTGAAGGACTTAACACAGGAAGTAGGGACCGGCACACACTGAAGGACAGGATTGAGAAGGTCGCCATGCATCGTCGGCATCCGAGCCAGAAGGTCTGAAGCAGGGGATTCTCGGGGCTCACAGGGAAGCCTCCATGAGATGACAGAAAGGCCATTTTTCACAAGCGTCTCAGGAGAACAACCTGTCCTTCCAGATACCCCAGGGGTGTCTCTCATGGCTAAAAGCTAACCTGCAACCATATACCATAAGGGATCACCATAGGTAACCAGAAGAGCATAATCATTATTTTATTAAAATACAAATGCTGGGCTGGAGCGATGGCTTAGTGGTTAAGCGCTTGCTTGTGAAGCCTAAGGATCCCGGTTCAAATCCCCAGGATCCATGTGAGCCAGATGCATAAGGAGACACACGCATCTGGAGCTCCTTTGCAGAGGCTGGAGACCCTGCCACACCCATTCTCTCTCTCTCCTCTCTCTTTCTCTGTTTGTCTGTTGCTCTCAAATAAATAAAAAATAAGCAAAATTAGAAAGAATGCAAACGCGAAGTTCATTGTATGGAATGGGGAATCAAAAGTTTTTACTTCCTCAGCTACCTCCATTTCCAATAATTTTTTTCTTATTTATTTATTTATTTTTTATTTTCACAATTTTTATTAACATTTTCCATAATTATAAAAAATATCCCATGGTAATACCCCCCCTCACACTTCCCCTTTGAAATTCCATTCTTCATCATATGTTGTTGTTGTTTTTGGTTTTTGTTGTTGTTGTTGTTGTTTTGTTTTTCGAGGTAGGGCCTCACTCTAGCTCAGGCTGACCTGGAATTCACTATGTAGTCTCAGGGTGGCCTCGAACTCACGGTGATCCTCCTACCTCTGCCTCCAAGTGCTGAGATTAAAAGTATGTACCACCACGCCTGGCTCCACTAATTTTTAAAATGATTTTATTTATGCAAGCAGACAGAGATAGAAGAGAGAGAGAATGGGCACACCAGGGCCTCCAGCCACCGCAAACAAACTCCAGGTGCATGCACTACTTTCTGCATCTGGCTGTATGTGGGTAGGGAATCAAACTTGGGTCATCAGACTCTGCAGGCAAGTGTCTTGACCGCTGAGCCAACCCTCCAACCCCATTTCCAGTAATTTTAACTGAAGATTTAAAATATAGTTGCTCACTTCAGGCTGTGTTTTCATTCTCATTCCTGTAGCCACAGTTATGCCATTGGGACAGGTATAGAGGTGCATGCTTGTAATGCCAACACTCAGAAAGTAGACGCAGAAAGACAGAAGCTCAAGGTCATCTCTGGCTAAATAGTGAGTTTGAAGCTAGCCTGAGCTTTGTAAGACCCTGACTCAAAAATATATATGTATTTTGGAGTCTCTTTTCCATAGTAGTTATTTTTTTAATCTCTCATTTATATAACATTCTTCTTTTCTTCTGTGTTTAAGTTTTCTAGTTTATTCTCTGCTTACGTATGTTCTTCATCCATATTATCTACAGTGCCATCCTTATCATTCTTCATACCCTAAGAGGATGTCAGTGTGCACTGCATTTTAAACTCCACGAGGTCACTAATTTAGCTAGCTGTTTTTTCCATAGGTCATGTTTCCAGTTAGTAGAATAATTTCAGGATTAGCTTTCAGAAAACATAGGACAAACAATTTCTAGATTTGGATTACATACTAAATCTATGTTTCAATTCACACATGTGGCACACACCTGTATATTAGCACTAAGAGGTAGAGGCAGGAGGAATGTTGTAAGTTCAAAGCCAACTTGGTCTACATAGTGAGTTTCATGCCAGCTAGGGTTACAGAGTGAGTGAAGTCTCTCAAAACACTAATACCATCAACAACAACAGCAACAAAAACTAGTTCAGGGCTGGAGAGATTGCTCAGTGGTTAATGCACTTGCCTACAAAGCCACAGGACCCTGGTTTGATTCCCCAGGACCCACATAAGCCAGATGCACAAGTGGCACATGTGTTTGGAGTTGGCTTGCAGTAGCTGAAGGTCCTGGCATGCCTATTCTCATTCACTCTCTCAAATAAATAAATAAAAATAAATTAAAAAAAATCTAGTTCAAAGGGCACAAGTCTATTCTTTACTCCAGAATACTGGTCCATTTTCTCCTTCTGGGTGAAAATAGTTTTCAAAAGGTGGTGTTAATTCTTCTCTTTTTAGTCATCATTTTAGAATGGGGTATACCCGGGCTCATGCCAATGACCTAAATGGAACTCACCCAATTTCAGGCTTGAAAGAGAGAGGAAGTTTTCGACTCAGTGAAAAATAAGCACTGTAACATTTGACTTATTTTCAGGACTCTGAGACATAAAGACGCATGCTTAGGGAAAAGGCTCTCTAAGATATGGTCACATATGGGCTGGCAAGTTCTGTCCTAGAGAAGAAATAAAAATTATCTCGAGTGACTGAAGTTGGAAGAACGTGACCTTCCAGGAGGGTATTGCAAAAGATCTCCAGTTGCCTGGCCTGAGAGCCAGATGTCAACTCAGACTCACTGTAAGGAGATTACTTCATTTTCTACAGTCCAACAGCTGCACATATCTTGCCTGTGTCCACCTAGGACAGACTGGAGTAGATCAAATTCTTGAGTCCAATGGTGAAAAGATATGATTATTGTGAAAGCAATGTGTGGCCATTTATTCATGTTTCTGGACATAGAAACAAACAACAAAAAAAGGACAAATGGTATTAAGAACAAAAGTGGAATAATTTCCAGGCAGGGAATGAGCCAAGAAAGAGGCTGAGGTCCTTCCCTTTACCCAGAGCACCCTGCGGCCTTGGCATTCCATCCCCTGAATTAGAGTCCTTGTCTGGCTCTCCAGCAAACACTGGCTCCATTGTGATTCTGCAGGGACACAGCTCCACGTACCGCTTTCTGCCCGCCTGGGGCTTCTCTGGGTTTATCCCATTGAGCTGTGACTCAGGCAGCCAGCCAGAAGGGCCTCTATCCAGGGTGGGGCCTGGAGATTTGCGCTGATGGATTGCACAAGAGCTGCCAAGGTAAATCACTTTGCCATCCCATGGGAAATGTCAAGTCAGGGGCAAAGTTTGGGTGCTCCCTGCCTGTGTGAATCTCGTAGGGGTCTGGGTCAGGAGGGATGGTGGCCAGAACTGTTAATCCATACGGTTGCCTCCAAGCTTGTCTGGAAAGTTCTAGAAAAATTCTAGGTTCCATAAAATAAGTGTCCTAAAAAAGTTCTCGTGAAGTCTAAGGGGTGCCATAGTGCATTCTGAAATAACTGAGGGTAATCCCAAGTTTCTCAACCTTACTGCGCCTTAAATTTATCTATAGAGTTTACTGAAATGAAGATTCCTGAGCCACATATCCTGTGTTCTCATCCAGGAGGCCTGAAGTTGGGACTAAGAATCTGCATTGTTTTCTTTTATTTGAGAGAGAGAGAGAGAGAGAGAGAGAGAGAGAGAGAGAGAGAGAGAGAGAGAGAGAGAATAGGCATGCCAGGGCTTCCAGCCACTGTATATGGACTACAGACATACTGTGCTGCCTTGTGCATCTGGCTTACGTGGGTCCTGGGGAATCGAACATGGGTCCTTTGGCTTTGCAGGCAAACACCTTAACAGCTAAGCCACCTCTCCAGTCCTGCATTTTTTAAAAAATAAGTGTTCCAAAGTGACTCTAATGCAAGGGGGTCACGTAACAAGCTCTTCCTACTAACGACAGCAGGAACACGGACTTGGGCCTGAGAGCCCTGGGCTCTGTCCTCAGCGCCAAACAAGCACTGGTGAATGGGGTGAGTGCCTGGTCCAGGTTAGGTTCCTCAAAACTGCAGAAGGAACTTGCAGGCATTTTTCCCGTACCCTAGTCAGCACTGTCTGATACCACACTTCCTCAGCAACCAGGGCTGCAAGGCCTCAGGCACATGCGGGCATTGCCGTGGAATTAGGCGAGGCTGTGCTCTGTGCTCGAGGTCAAGGACAGTGACAAGCCAGGGGAGGAAACCTGCCTCTGTCAGGGTCAGACTGATGAGTTCACTTGGGAAACCCCAGCGACAGCGCGGAGTATTCCATATCACCAGTGCGTCTGGCCTCCTCCGGGGCAAACGCCCACCCACTGCCCTCAGCTCCAGGTGGCCGTCCTGCCAGTGCCATTGGGCTGAGTGGGCAGGCCAGGGATGGGCTGAACTCAAGACGGAGAATTGTCAGCTGGTGGCGGACGTGAACCGGCATGAAGAGCCGGGCTAGGCCAATCAGATTAGTTCTGCCGGGAATCTGGATTGGGAAATGAGAAGGGTTCAAGGCGCTCAGCGAAGGGTCACGGTTCATGCGAAGGTCATGCCGCAGTAAGGGAGGCTGAGAAGCCATGGCGGACCATAAGAAGATGTGCATCGATGGGCAGAAGAAAGTGGAAAACAGGAAGTTGGAGGAGCTGGGAGAAAGGAGAAACGTACTGAGTGGCACCAGGTACAAGGTGATAAACAAGTGCTCTGCAGCTCAAGGAATAAGGAACCTTACTCGAGCAAGCCCACGGGGGTCCCAGCTCTGGTAGTGATCCCCCTGTGAACGATATTGTATTGAGCAAGCCCGCCTGGTGCGCAGTGTTTCTTGTGTTCTTTCTCATTTACATTCTGGACTGCATCAAAACAGTCACGTTTATCTAATCAGCTCTTTCTTATCATCCTTACTTTACAAATAAGGGAAACAAACAGACTAGCTAGCCCTGACCTGCCCAGTGGTAGAAGCCATGTGGTAAGTCCGCATGGAGATGGGCTGTAAGCATAAAACACACACCAAATAGATTACAAAACCATAGCACGGGGCTGGCGGGATGGCTTAGCAGCTAAGGCGCTTGCCTGCAAATCCTAAGGACCCAGGTTTGGTTCCCCAGGACCCATGTTAGCCAGATGCACAAGGGGGCGCACACGTCTGGAGTTCGTTTGCCGTGGCTGGAGGCCCTGGTGCGCCCATTCTCTCTCCTCTCTCCCTCTCTCTCTCTCTCTCTCCCTCTCTTTTTCTGTCAAATAAATAAATAAATAAACATTTAAAAAAACATAGCACAAAGATAAAACAGAACATAGGATGTCTTTATAATGTTTAATTAATACTATATTGAAATTGTACATATTGGATACAATGGACTAGATTAAATTAAATATTAAAATTAAAG
Source organism: Jaculus jaculus (assembly GCF_020740685.1). Taxonomy (NCBI): domain Eukaryota; kingdom Metazoa; phylum Chordata; class Mammalia; order Rodentia; family Dipodidae; genus Jaculus; species Jaculus jaculus. The sequence continues at coordinate 179,969,035 of NC_059104.1, forward strand.
TGTTGATTGAAGCTACTAGAAAATTGAAGATGACATACCTGGGGTCTTATTTGTGACTTACTTTTGGAGAGCACTGGGCTAGGAGACAAGAGCGATTGACGTATGAAAGGAAGAAAGATCTAAGTGTCCTTACTGGGGCCATTCTCACCACCAGTCTTCATATGGTAAAATAAACGTAAAAAACATTAGCTGAGCGCCTTGTGGTAATCTCCTACGCAGGCACTGTGATGAGTTCACCACCTGGATAAGCATGTCTCTCTTCTCACCATTTTCCCTTCCCTTCACTCTGTGCTGGCCTTGTAACCCTCTGAGTCCAGTGGAATGGGATGGAAGAGATGCTGGGCTGCTTTCGACTGGAGCCCATAAGAGATCATCAAACTCTAAAGAAGTGTTGGCTAGACCGCTGGACGGAGAGAAGGAAGGAGAGGCTACGTGGAGGAACATGACATGCCAGGCGTGTGAGCGTGGCTTTCTAGATCTTCGGGCACAGCCAAAGTGACCTTAACACAGCCTAACGTGGGCAGCAGCTGGACACAACTCAGAGGGCAGACCATGAGAAATGACCACTTGTGATCATTGTAAGTCACTAGGTTTTTCCATGGCTTTTTGTTGTTGTTGTGCTTTATTTTTTATGATAGCGAGAGTGAGCGAGAGAGTGAGAGAGCAAGAGAGAGAGAGAGAGAGAGAGCGAGCGAGCGCATTGACATGCCAGGGCCTCCAGCCACTGCAATTGAACTCCAGACGTGTGCTCCATATGTGTGGTGTGTGACCTTGCGTGCTTGCGTCACCTTGTGCGTCTGGCGTGTGTGGGGCCTGGAGAAGCCAATATGGGTCCTTAGGCTTCACAGGCAAGCACCTTAACTACTAAGCCATCTCTCTTTTTAAATTTTTTGAAATATTTTTTATTTATTTATCAGAGAGAGGAAGAGATAAGGAGGTCGAGAGAATGGGTGCTCCAGGGCCTCGAGCCCCAGCAAACAAACTGCAGATGCGCGCGCCCCTTGTTCACCTGTGCTACGCCAGCTCTCCAGCCCTTCCGTGGCGTTTTGTGTCATGTGGGGACCAGGATGTGCCCTGCTTTGAGTTACTGCCCCGATCCACACTGTGCGGTACAGTGGTTTCGAGGCTGTGCCTTACACTGGGTGACTCCATCTTGCAAACCACCAGCTGTCTCCACTTTGAATGCCAATGGAGTAGTGGCATGACTGTGCATCTCCTTTGTGCACATGCACACCACCTGCCTAGCACCAACCACGAGGCACGCATTGATAAGTACTCATTCCTATGAACAAAAAGATGCCATCTATGATCATTGGCAGCACATGGACATAGTATAACCATATCAAAAAAAAAACAAAACAAAAAAAACAAACAGGTTAGGGGACTCATCCAATACACTACACTAACAGAGAGGGTAACATCCTCATGTGGACCCCACAAAAGGAGGAATACCCCTACATTGTCCTCTGACCTCCACACTTGCACCACATATAAATGAATGCATCATACACGCATATGTGCGTACATACATACATTCATGAACTTTTTTATTTTTGGTTTTTTGAGGTAGGGTCTCACTCTGGCCCAGGCTGACCTGGAATTGACTATGTAGTCTCAGGGTGGCCTCGAACTCTTGGTGATCCTTCTACCTCTGCCTCCCGAGTGCTGGGATCAAAGGCGTGCGCCACCATGCCTGGCCACACAAAATTTTAAAAAGGAGAGGCATTTCATACTATGATGTCATTGTCATCTAACACCATACACATTGTGTGCGCATCGAGGAACCAATAGGCAGAGAGCTCCTAACTAGTCCTAGGGCTTCAGCTCAGCATTCTCCCCACTGCTTTGCATGGCTCACTTGAATCCATTCATCCATCTATCTATCTATCTATCTATCTATCTATCTATCTATCTATCTATCTACCTACCTATCTATCCATCCATCCATCCATCCATCCATCCATCCATCCTCAGGCTTGCACCTCTCTTGGACCAACATACAATCTGTGTGCCTCAGTGGCTAGCTAGCCTCTCGAGTTGGCTTCCCCAGTACAGCATCTGTCCATCTACAATGAGTATTTTGTTGTTGTTGCGTTTGTATCAGTTCTGTGTCTCTGCCTTCAGTAAGGCCTCTGGACTCTGTAGCCCTTTAACCTTTTGTAAAAGCCTGCTATGGGTGCTGCTTCGCCCTATTTTCTCTCTTCCTGTATCTGACTGAGAGGAGCAGTCAGGCCCATGAATCTCTGATGGGGATGCAGAAGACATTGCTGGAGTGGTTGCCTCCCTTCTCATCAGAAAAGGGTCTCAAGGGCCAGGCCTGAGACACCAGATTGCAGGAAGTGGAAGATATGTTTTTTTTTTTTTTTTTAAAGCACAGATACCAGGTTTTTACAAAGCCTTTTATTATTTTTTTAAAAATATTTTTATTTTTTTCAAACAAATAAACATGGGTGTGTCAGGACCTCTTTGCCATTGCAGACAAGCTCCAGATGCATGCGCCACTTTGTGCACCTGGCTTTACATGGGTACTGAGTCCAGTCCACAAGGCTTTGCAAGCAAGTGCCTTTAACTGCTGAACGATCTTCCCAGCTTTGTAAAGCTTCATATTCTCTGGGCCAAACTTCCTGGCCATCTCCCAAACACCTAGGGAGGAACCCAGGGTTCACGTTCCCTCTGCCTTTCTGAATCTGCCTACAATTCAGCTGTGGCCCGGAGGCCTCGTGCTTCATAGGCAGTTACCAATGTGGCCCGACACATTTACAGAGGACAATGCCATGTTGCAATGCCACAAGGCTGCACATTCCAGGTCTACATCAAGGGTTGTCCAGGCAGCTTTCTTCCCTGCTGCTACTGCTTACCATAAAGTATCATCCTGTCACCACACACGTCCACTTTCATCTGGTCTTCTCCTTTAGGGACTCCCATTTCAGAACGCTTCATTTACATTTCCCCACAATAGCAAGTGGTTCACAGGCTATTGCCACACAATTGCTAACCAGTGAGTAATTCAGCCACAAAGGCAGCCCTTCGGGGCTTGGAGCTGAGCCCTTTTGAGCACTCTTATGTCTTTGACACCCCAGACCAACATTTGTAACAGTTACTTTCCCTTTGCTGGGACAAAACACCTGACCAGAAGCAGCTGGTGGAAAGAAAAGGTTTATTTCCACTTATAGTTTTGGTTCTCTTTGTTGTTTGGGTTTTTTTGTTTGTTTGTTTGTTTTGTTTTTTAGTAGAACTTGAGCCTATGACCAGTTTGTTTTTTTTTTTTACCTGTTTTTATTTTTATTATTTATTTATTTGAGGGAGAGAAAGAGGCATTGAGAGAGAGAGAGAGAGAGAGAGGGAGGGAGGGAGGGAGGGAGAGAGAGAGGGAGGGAGGGAGGGAGAGAGAGAGGGAGGGAGGGAGGGAAGGAGGGAGGGAGGGAGAGAATGGGCATGTCAGGGCCTCCAGCCACTGCAAACAAACTTCAGACACATCCACCACCTTGTGCATCTGGCTTATGTGTTTCCTGGGGAATTGAACCAAGGTCCTTTGGCTTTGCAGGCAAACACCTTAACAGCTAAACCACCTCTCCAATCCTTGGCTTATAGTTTTGAGAGGAAAATTTTATCGTGGCAGAGAAAATGTGACAAGAGCAGCCAGCCAGCTGGGCACTATATCTCGGGAGAAGCAGGAAGCAAGTGGTCTCTGCACTGGGCTTGGAGCTAGTTGAAATTACCCCACTGCCAGTCCCCAGAAACACACCTCTCCCAACAAGGCTCTTCTTCCCAAAGGCCCCATGACTTTCTCAAGTTGCTACCATCTGGAGACTCTGTATTCAAAACACATGAGCCTGTGGGGCACAGGGTGGGGGATAGACATTGCATTCAAACTACGACACTATGGAATGCAAAGACAGAACAGGAATCCCAAGAACCAGGGCAGACCCGGGTTCCTTAGTGAGGGAAGCCCAGTTCACCTGCTGCCCAGAACGCCAACCACAGAAGCCAAGAGTTTGTCCAAAGAGAAGGAATTTATTTGTGAGGCAGCCAAACATGGTGCGAGCTCCAAGACTCAAATCTCCTCCCCGAGGATAGGCTGAAGGATGTCTATGGGACAAGAAAATGAGGCGTGGAGAAGGGTGACTAGAACCTGGGGACAGTGGTGAGTGGCTTGTACATTCGTGGTAAAACTTCCCAGTTCCCCCAGGGTGCCTGCTCAGAAATGGTGCCACTCGTATCTGAAGATGGTGTTTTCCCACTCTTTACTTCAACGGAGCAGCTTCCTGGGCTGGAGAGATGGCTTAGTGGATAAGGCAATTGCCTGCAAAGCCAAAGAACCCAGGTTCGATTCCCCAGGACCCACATAAGCCAGATGCACAAGGTGGCGGGTGCATTTGGAGTTTGTTTTCAGTGGCTGGAGGCCCTGGTGCACCCATACTCATTCATTCATTCATTCATCCATTCATTCTGTCTCTTTCCTTCCCTCCCTACCTCCCTCTCTCCTCTTGCAAATAAATAAAAATAATATGAAGGGAAAAAAAAGAGCAGCTTCCTGATACCTGTGCAGGACAAACAGCGGCTTTGGTGGGTCTGAATATCATTGCTGCTGGAGCAGTGAATAGGCTGACCAAAGGAAATGAAGAGTCTGTGCGAGCAGGCTTGGGATCGAGGCGAGGCCCTTCCAGCCTTGATTTGCTTCTTCCCTGCTACGAGATGGCCTAGCGGGTAAGGCACTTGCCTGAGAAGCCTACAGGACGCAGGTTGGATTCTCCAGAACCACTCAGACCACGTGTGTCTGCAATTCCTTAGCAGAGGCTAGAGGCCCCGGTCAACTCATTCTCTCTCTCTCATAAATCAATAAATTAAATTAAATTTAAAAAAAGGCTAGACCTGCCACAGCACAAAACAATTACCTCTTGTCCTTTCCCTCAGCTTTCATTAACTAAACTCATATTGCAAGAAGAAAGACCAGTCCGTCAACCCACCTGGACAGACCTTCCTGACACGCTGTTACCCTCTCTTTTGATTCCATTGAGAGTCATTCACAAGCCGTTGTCAGTTCTATAAACCAAATAGCCTTTGGCCAAGGCCACTGTATGTCCTCCAAATTCATTAAACTTCCCTAAAAATCACTTCAGTTCCTCTAAAAATTGCTATATCACCTGTTGCCCTCATCTCCCGTAGGAAAACAAAAAGCTATATAAGCTGGTGAATGAAAATCTGTCTTTTCCAGCTTATTCCCTGAACACAGGAGAAGTGCCCCTCAGGGAAAGCGGAGAGCAAGTACAAGGCAGCTGGAGACTGATGAAACCACAGGGCTGTATTGCAACAGGCCATCATGTGGCCACTCAAATAGTAAAGGAACGAGGCCACTTTAAACAGACTGACTTTTAAGCTTCCAGTCTCTAAAGGGAGTTTGGTCTCTGCAGGGAGAGTGTGGTGCGCAGGGTCTTGTTACAAGCCTGTGTGGAAGGAGTCTGGGCGAGCTGAGCAAGCCAGGAGATTCACCTCAAGGTCCTCACCAGTGACACCCCTCCCCCAGCAAGGCTCCAGCTCCCAAGCTGGGGAATCCATCAGCTGGGGAACCACAGCACCTGAGGCTATGGGGGGGGGGGGCATCTCATTCAACCTGCACCACAAGGCAAATGCAGAGTTCAATAAATGGTAGTGAGAGATGGATGAGGCAGGAGATTTGGAAGAGAAGATGCCATGTGACCTTAGGCATAGCGGGAAGGGAATGTAGGGCAGGTGTGTGCAATGTCCTCCCGTGGCTGGCACAAATAGGAAGTTGATCAGGCATAGGAATTTTAGGCTGGAGTAGGTTAGAGCCAAGCCTAAGGTGTCTTCGAACTTGAGATCAAGAAACATCCTTGGGGTATGAGGTGCAGTCAGCCCTCCCTGTTCATAGGTTCCATGTCCATAGATTGAGAGAGAAAGGTTTCATCTGCCCCAAGCATGTAAACTTGTGGGCCTTATTTCCTAAATATATGGTATTATAACCACTTACTGTATTCGTTACTCTTCTTGTTGCTGTAACAAAATACCTGGCAACATCAACTTAAGGAGGGCTAGTTTCCACTTGGGGTTTGAGGAGATGCAGCTGTCATAGTGGAGAATGGTGGCATCAGGAACAGGAAGCCTCTGGTCACACCCAGTCCATCATCAGCACGCACAGAGACGAGTGCTGTGCTCAGTACACCTTCTCCGTGTTCTGCAGTCTAGGACTCCCGGAGCATGGAATGGTGTTTCCCACAAATTATGGTGGGTCTTTCTGCCTCAGTTAACCTAATCTAGCAAGTCTTTCAAAGATATGCTAGAGATTTGCTTCCATGGTGATTCTAAATCCTGTCAAACTCCCAACTGGGATTAAATATCATACTTATATAACATTTCATAGCACTATGTATCTATCGTAAGGAATCCACAGAACATTTAAAATACACAGGCATATGAGGGAGTACAGTTAGGGTGACTGGACCCTCGGAAGTAAAAAAATAAAAATAAAGGGCTGGAGAGATGGCTTAATGGTTAAGCACTTGCCTGTGAAGCCTAAAGACCCCGGTTCGAGGCTCGATTCACCAGGAGCCACGTTGGCCGGATGCACAAGGAGGCGCACGCATCTGGAGTTCATCTGCAATGACTGGAGGCCCTGGCGTGTCCATTCTCTCTCTCTCTCTATCTGCCTCTTTCTCTCTCTGTCTGCTGCTCTCAACTAAATAAATAATAATAAATAAATTTACAAAAAATAAAAAATAAATAAAAAATAAAAAGGCAGGAAATCCTGCACTTGCTAAAAACCAAAGGTGATCTGACTCCTTATCTCTTGCTTAGTTCCCTACACCCATTTTTCCACAAACAACCAGAACCCCTCCTGGGAGGAAGGTCTTCCATAGGATTTGAACATTGTGGTTGGTCAAGTTCAGCCCCTGGCTGAGACAACCCCTAGCCCAAACCAACCAGCTGTCCTTCTGGCTCACATGAGCTGGAAGACAGCCCACCACTACAAGGTAATGAATACCTTTACAAGGCGGGGGAAGGTGCAGGCGGGCCTCTGACCGCTTGGGAACCTCTAGCTGTGGGTCAGTTTTTCCCTTAGCTGGGCCTGGGCCAGCCGAGTTGAGCAGAGGGGAGGGCTCCCTATGACTCTCCACATGGGCTGTTTACCCCCCTCCAACTGCCCATATGACAGGAGTTCTTTGAACTTTCTTTTCTCTTTTCTTTCCATGGTTTTCCCAGGCCCTCCACATGGGAACTCTAGCCACGTGGGTGCCTTTTCTTGGGTCTGTACTTCCCTCAGTAAATATAAATAAATATAATAATGAAATAATTATCCTTCTCAGTATTTTTTTTTTACTCAAGTCTTTGATTAAAATTAGAAATGAACCTAGGGTTTGGGGTTCAAGGACTTTCCTGGACCCCTAACACCCTGTTGAAGGAGGACACATACAGAGAATAGAAATACTATGCCATTTTACACAAGAGACTTGGGCATCCCCAGATCTCAGTACTTTAAGATCCTGGAGATGATCTCACCACAAGTGCAGAGGAGGAATTGCATGTATTTCAATTTTTATCCATTTTCTTTTGGTTTCTGGCCCACAGTTCCTGCAGCCCTTGTTTTCCATATGACTTGAGCAGGGGCATGATTTTTGTCATAGTGCTTTGATTTTTGATTCCTGAAGAGGTTCCAAAACATCTTCAGTGTAGCAAGTCTTTCTAAACACACCCAGGTTTATGTTCATGAGGTAATTTCTTTGGAAAGGTTCCAGATACCCACAGAATGGGGGCTCTCTGCTGCAGGAACCAGCAATATACTCAGAGGCCTGTGGACTTTTAGTCCTACCCCTCACTTCTATAGAGGAGATACGGACTGAAAGTCAAGTTGATCGGCAATGACTAATGGTTTATGGATTCATCAAACGTGTCTTCGCAGTGAAGCTTCTATAAAAACCAAAACAAGCCAGGCGTGGTGGCGCACGACCTTTAATCCCAGCACTCGGGAGGCAGAGGTAGGAGGATCGCCATGAGTTCAAGGCCACCCTGAGACTACAGAGTTAATTCCAGGTCAGCCTGGACCAGAGTGAGACCTTACTTTGAAAACAAAACAAAACAAAACAAAACAAGAACTTTCTCCTATACATCTTTTGATCTGCATCCTTTTTTTTTTTTTTTTTTTTTGAGGTCAGGACTCACCTTAGCCCAGGCTGACCTGGAATTCACTATGGAGTTTTAGGCTGTCCTTGATGAACTCATGGCGATCCTCCTACCTCTGCCCCCTGAGTGCTGGGATTAAAGGTGTGTGTCACCACACCTGGCCATCTGAATCCTTTTAATTTGAGACCAGGTCTCATGTATCCCAGGCTGATCTCAAACTCACTATGTAGCCTAGGATGATCTTGACCCTCTTGACTCTACCTCCCAAATGCTGGGAGTACAGGTGTGCAGCACACTACTGTTGGTGGTTTGATTCAGGTGTCCCCCATAAACTTAGGTGTTCATAAACTTAGGTGGTTTCCAGCTGATAGAAATTTGGGAGTTAACACCTCCTAGAGGCGGTGTATTGTTGGGTGCGGGCTTATGGGTGTTATAGCCAGTGTCCCCTTGCTAGTGTTTGGCACACTCTCCTGTTGCTATCGTCCACTTTATGTTGGCCAGGGGGTGATGTCCACCCTCTGCTCGTGTCGTCATTTTCCCCTGCCATCATGGGGCGCCCCCCTTGAGCCTGTGAGCCAAAATAAAACTCTTTTCCCCACAAGCTGCTCTTGGTTGGGTGATTTCTACCAGCAATACGGACCTGACTGCAACATTATCTGCAGATGATTCTCTTTGTAACATTTCATGAACTTGACGAAGGTCATCAGTCCAGCATGTGCAAAGTCACCACTCATTCCAAAGTGCACGTTGACTTTTTCCTCTGTGCGTGTGCGCATGCGCGTGCGTGGACGGCGTATGACTGGGTGCGGTCAGGTGTGCGCGCCCCATGCGGAAGCCGGGGAGGAGTGTCAGGTCTTCTCCTCTATCACTCTCCTGCTCAATTTACTCGGAACAGTCTCTCACGGAACCTGGAGCTATTGTTTTGTGGCCAGACGGGCTGACCAGAGAGTTGCAGGGAGATTCTCCTATCTCAGCCCCGCCCCCTCTGCAGCAGGGTCGCAGGCTTGCTTGGTCACATCTGTCTTTTTTACATTACATGGGAGCTGGGGATCAAACCCAGGTCCTCATGCTTGCATACCTAATGCCCTTACCCATTGAGGTATATATGTATTTGTTACAATAAACTGGGAAACCTTAGTAGGAGTTTCCCTTAACTCTGCAAATTAATCCACCTCCAGGAAAGGGTGGTGGGAGCCCATGTTTATAGCCCGCTGCTCAGTCAGAAGCATGGGTCAGCACCCCAAATCTTGTACTCGGCATCTCAAGTGCATGGGGGACATTCTTGGGCACTGAGCCTTGGATAGGAGGCTGGGCAGTGGTAGCAATGAACTAAATTAGAGACCACCCAGCTAGCGTCCCCTGCAAAACTCACTGCTTGCTTGACACCTGGCGAGTCTCTTTCCCCCTACATATTTGGTCACAGAGGTCTTCTGGGCTTAATGCTGAGTGGCGGGATAGAAGAATCCAAATCTGTATTTTTCCTAAGTGCACGCGAATCCCTAACCCACCCCCGTCATTAGCAACGGAAGGGAAAATAAGAGTTCAAACAGCTTGTCAAGGCTGTGGAGCCAGTAAACAGCAGAGAGGTTGACCGGCCCCGAAGCACCCGCTGGGCTCTGCGCGGCCCTCCTGGGTTCTTCTGCTACAGCTCAGCCTCCTTGGCGCTGGGCACAGGGTGCAGTGGAGGTGGTGAAGGGTGTGGCTCTCCTGTGTGCCCCTGACCCGCGGGCTCAGCTTTCTTCTCAGGCACGTGGGAGAGCAGCTAAGCAGACCAGGGGAGGGACTCATTTAGCTGCCAGGGACACTGCCAGGCTTGGGCAGTAAACGCATTCTTCTTCTCCAAGATGCACCTAGCAATCTGTTAGGAACCTGGCACCCCGACCTGGACTGAGCTGTGCCTACCCATGCATGCCTACCTCACTCCAAACAATCAGTGAGTTTCCTCCTCCCCTTAGCAACCATTATTCCTGATCAGTGCCTACCCAACTGGCTCTTCACTAGATCCAGGATCAAAACAGCTGGGGGCCTTCCAGCCTGAATTGGTTTGAGGTGCATGCACAGTAAGGCCCAGTAAGTGAACTTTTAGGGGAGAAATCCTTATTTTCCATCTTATGCCTATGCATAAATGAGTATGCACACATATGATTAAAATCAAATGCATCAGGGGAAGGAACACGCACAGTAAAGGTTATATAACCCAAACCTGTCAATCAAATAGAAGATACCCAAACGGAGCCCCTAGAAACAGGTCTGTCTTCCCCCTGTCCTACAAAGAGAAGTTCCTGGCTTCCTGGTGCGGCTTCCCCCTTGGCAGTGCATTCAACCCTTTACTATTGCTTTGCTCCTGACGAAATGTTTGATGCTTAACTACGTGTGTGCACCTTTCTTTAATTCTTTGACTAAGACACCAATAATCTGGAAACACCCAGATGAAGGGAGGAGGGATGGAGGGGTACATAGGTAGATAGACAGATAGACAGATAGATAGATGACAGATGAGAGAGAGAGAGAGAGAGAGAGAGAGACCATAGGTAACAGCAGTGTTGGTTCCTAACAGCTGTGGCGACCTCCTTGCTACATGCATTTTGTCCCTACATTGTGCTGGCAAGTGCCTTGCAGGTGGGCTGTTTCCAAGAGCTCACCAGAAGCCAACTGGGGTAAGAGAACCCATTCTTTTCAGCCTGGCTAGCACTGGCCACTTCCTCTCCTGGCACAGTCTTAGGATTTCCCATTCTCCTCCCTGCCTTGTTTCCTGCTCAGAGTAACCTTTCCCTAGGTAAACTCAGATGCTCTGTAATTCCGACAAAACCAGAGATGTAGAGACAACCCAGAACCAGTCAGGGTTATTTTGAACTGCAGTTGGTACTACAAAAACACTGGGTAATTACCTAGTCCTACATCCACTGGCCCTCTCCCACGGCCCTGGAAGGCATTCTTAAGTGTTTTGTTTGCAGTGCTCAGAGGTTCTCTTTATCAAGTTCAAGTTTCTCTTCCTGGATGGGAAGATAAGTGATCACTGAGCACTGCAGAGAAACGGCCACCCAGCTCTTTGTCCACTGCTCTGTCCACCTTCCTCAGCCAGATCACGGCCTCGCTCTGCTCCAGTCTCTTGATTGCTCCCTGAACTTGCCTTGTGTTTTTCAACTTCAAAGCCTTTATCCTCCCCAATGGCCCCCATGGAAAGTCCTCTCCACTCCAGCCACCCTGCCAAATCAGATTCATTTCTCTTTTATTCAATATCAAGTGCAGGTGGGCCCTGGGCCAGCGTTTTCACATGCCTTATCTCATCCTGCAAGGCCAGGATAAATTTTTTCTTATCTGTGCAGCTTTCTGGGGCTACCACAGATGGAAGTGACCACTTCCTTTCACTTATACTTATTGTCTTTAATAGTCATCTGGCATCTAGTACATCCTAGCCCTTCATTTGCCCATTCATTCATTGTTTTAAACAGGTATTTACTGAATGAATATTACTTTTTGAACACTGGAACTAGAGACTACCTTGGTTCTCCCCAAGATATTTAGTATATTAGTGAAACTGAGACCTAAAGAAAGCTTATTATGGACTGCAATGGCTCAGCATTTAAAGGCACCTACTTGTAAAAAGCCTGCTAGTCCAGGTTCGATTCCCCAGTACCTACATAAAGCCAGATGCACAAAGTGATTCATGTGGCTAGAGTTTTCATGCAAGTGGCCCTGTCTGCTGCACCCATAACTCTCTCTCTCTCTCTGTCTCTCTCAAATCAATCAACCAATAAAAAAGATTTTTAAAAGAATGCTTATTTGATAATATAAAAAGCCCGGAACACATGAGGAGGTCTTTGATGAATGAGGGGCAGGTGGCTCAGAGAAAAAAGGGAGTGGGCATATTTTTTAGCATGGGCGGGGGATAAGAAAAGTAAGGATTTAGGGATGAGGAGTTGTCAAGTGTATAGAGGGATCTGTTGCTAGGACAAAACACCTGACCAAATGCAGCTGATGGGAGGAATGGTTTTCTTTTGGCTTTCAGTCTTGAGGGGAGGGTTCGTGATGGCTGGGGAAGGCATGGCATGAGCAGAGGCTGGACGTCACCTCTGCCCCAGCAGGTGGAAAGCAGCAGCAAGTGAGTGAGCCAAGCTGTGGCAAAGGAAAGCTGGCTGTAACACCCCTACGCCCACCTCCAGCAGCACATCTCTTCAGCAAGGCTCCACCTCCCAAATTGTTATCGGCTGGGGACCAAGCCATCAGAACACCTGAGTTTATGGGAGACATCTGATTCAAACCACCACAGGACCCAAGCAGCTCATTGGTGTCTGGAGCAGAGAGTATTGGCAGAGCACAGAGTGCGTGTGGTCCAGTGGCGAATGCTACCTGAGAAGCTTGCCTTCATCTTGAGAGTGGCTGAGTGAGCTCTAAGCAAGGGATTGGTTTAAGGTGTGCGGCTTGATGTGGGTATAGTGTGGGGATGACTCAAACCCGGGAGAGAGTTCGGGAAAGAAACTGCTAGGAGGCTGTGGGATGACCCGAGGCAAGGGCGGGAGATGGTGGGGGCAAAAGATGCTCCCAGTCTGTATGTCAGGGTTGTTGACTGGAAGAAGTACCGATGCAAGAGAGCTCTTTTCCTCCTTGTTTGCTAAAAGCCATGATGTCGATTGGCAAAGACGTCACCCTTCTCCCTTTGGTACCAGGAAGGACAGGAATAGACTATTTGGCCACAAACCCAGAGGAATCCAAATAGCAAACCTTACTAACTACCACGTCACTAGCTGAGTGTAACCCAAAGATTCACTGTCCCAAATTTTCCTTACTTCTGGAAGCCACAGTCGCTGTCCTTGGTCTTATCACCCCTCTCACAATGTAGCATACAGTATTTTGGGCTAGATGTGGTTTGTCCCTCAGAAACTCACATTGAAATTTGCTTGCTATTGTGGTGATGTTGGGGCATGATACGTTTGGGAGTAGGTAGCTAAGAGTGAGATGCTGATGCCCAAGGAATAGACTTATCATCAGGAGAGCAGATCGTTGTGTAGCAGGTTCTGCCTCCTGGCAACTGGTCCAAGGCGATTTTAGTCACTCACTGGTCCTAAACCCAAGGGCTGGTTGCTCCCCACACTTGAAAGTTCTCTCTTAGCTCTGGCCTCTCTCTGAGCTCTAGACCAATTTAAGCAGCCTCCCACTTGACATCTGGTGAACAAAACTTATAGGAGGCCATTGCCTTCAATCAAGCTCCTACATTGGGCCCCAATAGACCAACCGGACTAGAAATCAAAATGCACCCCCACCGCCCCCTCCACACACTGAAGTTCCAGGAGGCCAAACTGAGGCGAAGTTATTATCTGACTGTCTGGGAAATTGGAAGAGACAGGCAAAAGTCCTAAACAGGCCAATCAGTACAGCAATGAGCTTCCCTCGGTTTTGATGCCGGAATCCCTTAATCCTCACCAGGACGGGTAACCCGAAGCAACCTGAGTTGAAGATGCTTTGCCACTGGCCTGTCTCTATGGTCTCATCTCACAGGGAAAGCAACCTTCAACGACCAACTGACTTTCTGTCCTTTATTTCTGCCTTCCCTGCCTTCTCTCTATAAAACCAATTGTCTTGGGGATGAAGGTAACATACGCACATACACACACGCCAGCCCTTTTCTCAGTATTATGGAATGAAGAGCTTCATGGTTTAAAGATGACAAAAATAAAGCCAGCTGAGACTTTAAAAATATTTACCCACAGTTTTTTTTGGGGGGGTGGGGGAATCTGTGTGGGAGACTAAATCCAGGGCCTCACACATGTTAGATCCATACTGTACCCACAAGGTATATCCTTAGCCCTTCTATTGCAATTTAAAGTCTAGAATTGCACCTTGGACACTTCCACTTATACATGCTCTTCTTTTTTAAAATATATTTTATTTTTTAGAGAGAAAGAGAGAGAGAGAGAGAGAATTGGCACACCAGGGCCTCAGTCACTGAAATCAAACTCCAGATGCTTGTGCCACCTAGTGGGCATGTGTGAACTTGCGCTTGCCTTGCTCATGCATCTGGCTAACTTGGGATCTGGAGAGTCAAACATGAGTCCTTAGGCTTTGCAGGCAAGCGCCTTAACCACTAAGCCATCTCTCCAACCCATGCATGCTATTCTTTTAATTGCTGTTTTAAAGCTATTTTTTAGAGCTATTCTTTTAAGAGCTAGCCCAACGCTTCTCATTGGTGGCCCCACTACCTGCCCACAATCTCAAGTTGTTAATCAGATTATTCTTTAGCACAGATTCATCCTTAACACCTGCCTTTCCCTCTGTTTCTATGCTCGACATAGTGGCAGGCCTCCAGAATAGACGCGAGCTTTTTCTGTCTGTCACCAATGCCACCACACCATATCTCACTTGGAGACGTTACAATCATCTGAAGGAATATTGGTTTTCGGACACTGGAAATAGAGATACGAAGAAAATCCCTGGGTTGTCCACAATAAACTTAGTCCAATAGTGAAAAATGATACCTAGACAAGTATTTAAAGTTGTTTATCAGACCACACTACTTATTTATGTAAAAGCCTGGAATGGTTTCTATTGGGCTTAGGATAAAATTCAAAATACTCACCATAGCCCCACACTCCTATGTACTGGTACCTTCTACTTTCTCTCACTCCCTCTCTCTGTTTCTTCAGGGCTCCAGCCCCACCAGCCTCTTTTCTGCTCTTTAAGCATCTCATCCTTTTACATCCCAGAGGACTTTATATGTACTCTTTGGTTGTGTGTGTGTGTGTGTGTGTGTGTGTGTGTGTGTGTGTTAGGGACCAAAGCCAGGACCTTGTGCCCACTAAGCATCTGCCTTACCACCGAGCTACATACATCCCAGCTGCTGTGTGGACCAGTTTTTCATTTTTCTTGTCTTGGGTAACTCACAACTTCGATGAGTCCACCAAGTCTCAGTTTAATTCTGTGTTCATTCCTCAGAAAGCCCTTTCTGGCCTCCTTTCTAAACTAGATACTCCTTTGAGAGGCAAAACACAACTAATTAGTTGCTCCTTCACAGCACGGTGTCCCCCTGTGTAACTTATCTGTATAACTAGTGAGGATATGCCCCTCCCATGTTTGCCTGGGTGTATGCGCACCAGACTCTGTTGTCCCTTGTCAAAGGTCTGGAGCTGGGCACACAGTGTGGTTCACAGAGCACAGTAGGTCTTGACTAGTCCATGGGGTACAGGCTGTGAGAAGAACATAACAAGGAACTGGGAGAGCTCCGAGGAGGAGGAGGGAGGACCTTGGAGGCCCAGTGCAGGGAAGGCTTCAAGGAAGATAAAGCATTTAATGGAAGGTTTGTAAGAGGGGCGTGGCAGTAGAAGCGTGGGTGGAGGGAAGGGCTGTCCAGGTGGATAGACAACCTGGTTGGTGAACCCCAGGTGGTGTCTGAGAAATGATGAGTAACCAGGATGTCTGGAACAGAGGGCTGGGAAGGGAAGGAGGATGAGATAGGGCATGACCAGAGCTGGCTTTAGGACTTGTTTTTAAACCCTCAAGAGGGATGATGGGTGGCCAAGGTACTTGCCCTAAGCAAGGTGGTCCTTCTTCCTGTACCTCAGGGGCGAAGGTATTTAACGAAGATGTGTTTCCTTCAAGTGACTCTCCCTCCTGGTCAGACAACAGTCAAGGGAATGGCGAGCCTGGGCCCACTACCTCTCATCTCTGCTTCTTCCTTCACCCTCAACTTCTGGCACCACGGTGGCTGGCTGGAGCCAATCCTATTTTCATGCAAAAACAAGGTTGTGCATTCTGTCATGTGAACTGTTTCATGTGGTTAGTTCCACACTAGGAAGGTGGACAACTTACAAGGGAGAAGTTGGGATAGAATTGGAATCGTTCTCCCACAGGCATTTTGACTCACGTTTGAACCATATGCAGGTGTGGACCCTCCCAACTCATGGAGACCACAATCAAGATCCTTCTGGCTACACACATGACTTTCTGAGATTTTGACTCACTGATTTTAAAATAAGTATGGTTCCCGTCTTGGTTCAGTTTCAATTCAGTCATTTGCTAAGAACTTGCCATTCATCTTGCTAGGTGCTTTCCATGAGTGAGTTTATCTCACTCATTTTCATACCTTCCCCCCAGGGAGGTGCTGAGATCTACCTTCTAGATAAGGAAAAGGAAGTTCAGAAGGCTCAGAGGGATTAAGCAGCATGCCCACATGGCACACACTAGGCAGTGAAGCCTGTGTTTGAACTCGGGTCTGTCTAACCCAATTCCTAGGGCTTTTAGATGGAAGCTTGGGCTCAGGAATCCCCAGCACATCAGGCTCAGTCACCTTTTCCACAAATGCCAACTAAAGAGCCAAGTTGTAGTGAAAACACAGAGAGAGGAGGTTTATGCAATGTGCATTGAGAAGTGGAACAAATGAAAGGCTCCAATGACCAATGAACCCCCCCCCCAAAAAAAAAAACCTGGGAGTACAGACATAAGGTTTTAGGTTTCTTTTATTTATTTCAGAGACAGTGATAGAGACAAAGAGAGAGTGAGAAAAAGAAAGTGAGAGAATAGGTACACCAGGGCCTCTAGCCATAGCAAAGGAACTCCAGACACATGTGTCCCTTGGTGCGTCTGGCTTTATATGGGTACTGGGGAGGGGCGAGTTCAGGTCCTTAGGCTTTGCAGGCAGGTGCCTTAACCACTGAGCAATCTCTCCAGCAAAAGGCATGCATAACTATACAGTCCTGGCCAAGGTGTGGTTCCAGCTGCTGACCCACCCTCCTTTCAGTTCAGGTCTGTCCTACAGGGTGGCCTGAGAAGTTGTCAGGATGGGCTAAGTTCCTCCTCTGCCTGACACCAGACTTCAGACTTTCACTCCCCTAGCATGGGATTCCTGGGGACATTTAAATCTCTAGGTCCATTGTTTGCAATAGTCCCATAGCCAAAGGAAGGGACAGCAGGTCTCTTTCTTAAATTATCTCCTCTCCTGCCAGCAGTTACAGCAACGAGCTTATGTCCTCAGTTATCATCTTTTCTGAAGACAAAGCCTATTGGCTGGCTTGGGGGAAACCATAATTTTAAAAGCACTTTTTTTGTCGTTTGCATGCGTATGCCTGTATGTGTGTGTATGCTTGTGGGTGCACATGTGGGGGGGGGGGTCCGTGCACGTGTGGAGGCTAGAGGTTGATGACGGGTGTCCTGCCTGATGGCTTTCCTCTTTGTTTCACTGAAGCCCACAGCACTCCTAGCCAGCTTACCCTGGGGATGCCCCATCTCTGCCTCCCTTGTGCTGGGATTACAGGCAGGCCACACTCACCCGGCATTTACACAGGTGCTGGGGATCCAAACTCTAGTCCCTCTGCTTGTGTGGAAAGCATTTTATCCACCTATCTCCCCAGCCCTTAAAACATGTTTAACATTAAATAATTATAAATTCACAGGAAGTTGAAAAAAATTATAACCTTACTGGCTTGCAAAGCCTGACAGCTTGAGTTCAATTCCCCATCCCTCACATAAAACCAGATGCACAATGTGGTCCATGCGCCTGAAGTTCATTTGCAGTGGCAGAAGGGCCTGGTGCACCCAAAACTACTTTTTTTGTGTCTTCCTCTCTGTTTCTATCTCTCTCAGATAAATTAAAAAAAAAAACAAAACAAAACTATATTCTTCACCCAACTTTCCTAGTGGAAACATAGCTATAATACAAATATCAATTTGGAATGGACATTGGTACATGGTACATTGGTACAGGGTTTACTCAGATCTTGTTAGTTTTAACATCAGGGTTACTTTAAAAAAAATAATTAAGTCGGGGCTGGGGTGGGTGGAAGCCTCCTCTTCTGAAGGATCTTTTGGAGCCTTGGTTTAGGGAACATTTCAGTCTCTTTGAGAGAACTCCCAGGTTCCTGGGAAATAGCAGGCTATTAGAGCTCCAAATAAATGCCATATTGCCCTGGGTGCCCATGGACCCTGTGCTCCTTAAGGAGAAAGGACGGGGGCAGTTCAGCCACTCTGGCATCCCGGTGCAGAGGGACCTGGTGGGGCTGCCCACAGCTGGCTGTTTGGAGGCTTCGAGAACCTCCTGGAACCACCCAAGGTCCAGATCAGCCAAATGCCTCTCTGCCTCCATTGTCTGTCTCCTGGCAGCTGAAGACCAGCGATAAGCGCGGGAGGTAGACCACATCTGAGCTGGAATCCCCGCTTGCCCATCAGGAGGCTGCGGCTGTGAACCTGCCAGGTCACTGGCAGCCAACCAGGTCCTTTTTATCTGGAAAGACTCCCCCCACCCCAGCGCCCCAGGACAGCCCAGACCTTTAGGGAACAATGGCGGGAAGTGGAGGCCCAAGCTTGGGTGTTGGGGCCCTGCCACCCACACTCCTTTGCACTGTTTTTCCTGGCAAAACAGACGGCTTGCTGTCGCTCAGACAGGCTGTGGGAAGAGGTGCAGATGAGCCTTGGAAGCCAGAAGGAAATGGTCTTATGATGAGGGAAATGAAAGGAGATTGTTTTCCTGGCTTTAGAGGTTTAGTTACAAAAGATTCTGGGAACAGTCCCTGTGGGTAAATGATGATGGCTGTGGTAGTTTGGATCTGGAACGTCCCCCAAAGGCTTATGTGCTGAAAGCTTGGACCCCATTGTGACAGTGTTCAGAGTGTTCAGACGTGGGACTTCGGGGGAAGTGACTGACTGAGTCATGAGAACCCCGACCTCCTCAATGGGCTAATCCACTGTGCCTTCATAACTTGACTGGCGATGGGAAGTGATGGGCAGGTAGGACCTAGTTGAAGGAAGCAGGCCCTTATTGGTGTGCCCTTGGGGACTGTCGCTTGACCTTAGTCCTTCCTCTTGCCTCTTTGCTTTCTGACTAGCATGTGGTGAGTAGCGTCCTCTGTCCCACCCACCTGCCAGCATGATGTCCAGCCTTACAACACACCTGAAAGCAAATGGACTCGGCTGACCACAGACGGGAACCGCTGAGACTGTGAGCCAAAATAAATTCTTCCTTTCTCTCTGTCTCGTTCTCTCCTTCCTTTCTTTCTTTCTTTCTTTCTTTCTTTCTTTCTTTCTTTCTTCATTCATTCATTCATTCTTCTTTTTCTTTTGAGGCAAGATCTCATTCTAGCCCAGGCTGATCTGCTACTCACCATGTGGTCCAGGTTGGCCTTAAACTCATATAATCCTTCTACCTCAGCCCCCCCGCCCCCAAGTCCTTTCTCCTTTAAAATTGATTTTCTTCAGTACTTTGTCTCAGTGACAGAAAGCCGACGGACAGAGTTGCTGTCCTAATGGCAGCGCCAACTCCTTGACCACTAGGCAAAGTGGTGGAGCCACGCGGGTTAATTTTCTCACCAAGGTATTTCCCATAGACTCTGGAACAAATGAAAAGTTAGCATTCATGG
Organism: Jaculus jaculus; assembly: GCF_020740685.1. Lineage (NCBI taxonomy): Eukaryota > Metazoa > Chordata > Mammalia > Rodentia > Dipodidae > Jaculus > Jaculus jaculus. Next base: position 179,988,513 of record NC_059104.1, read on the forward strand.
CCAAACAACGAATGACCATCAACTTTGGATGTGGCCATAAAAGTGTTTGGGCCCTTATCCTTGCTCACTTCCCAAGGAAGGCCCATCACCTATCTGTAGCCCTGTGACAGTAGGAAATCTGGTTGGATGGGCGCAGTTTGACCCTTAGTGAACTCACACTGCTTCCTAGAAATGGTGACTATTGTCACCAAATACTCCAAAGCTCTCTGCTTTGTTTCTGTCTGCCTTTACTCCAATAACACTGGTGTTCTTGTAAGAGGAAGACATTTGGACTTGAGCAGTGCACACCAGGTACACATAATATGAGAATAAAAACGGGCATGGGTAACACTTCTGAAAACAAAGAAATGCCAAAGATTCCTGCAAACCTCCAGAAGCTAGAAGACCGTGGGATATAGATTCCTCCCACAGCCCTTAGAGAGAGCCAACCCTGGGACACCTTAATCTTAGACGTCTCAATTCCAGAACTGTGAGATGCTTGCTTTCTGCTATTTAAGCCACCTAGTTTGTGGCGCTTTGCTGTGGACGCTGTAGCAGTCATCTTTCCATCGCTGGGACAAGACACCTGAACAGAAGCAGCTTATGGGAGAAAATGGCTTAATACGTTTTGGAGAGAAGTTTCATCCTTATAGTGGGAAAGCATGACAGGCCTGAGCAGGAAGCCTGGGTCACATCTCCAGAGCAGCAGGAAAACACTAGTCTGAGTGAGCAAGCTCGGAACACCCAGTGGGGGACTAATAGCCCTCAAGGTCTTCCCCAGTGACACACCGCCTCCAACAGGACTCCAACTCCCAAAGGCTCTCCAGCGTTCCCGAAGTGCCACCACCTGGAGACCAAATATTCAAGACATGAACTGGTGGGAGATAGTTTACATCCAAAGCACCACAGGAGCCTAGGAAATTGATTGTACTATTCATACATTTAAAAAATATTTTAAGCCAGGCATGGTGGTGCACGCCTTTAATCTCAGCACATGGGGGGCAGAGGTAGGAGGATCACCGTGAGTTCAAGGCCACCCTGAGACTCCATAGTGAATTCCAGGTCAGCCTGGGCTACAGTGAGACCCTACCTCGAAAAACCAAAAAAAAAAAAAATTATTTATTTATTTGAGAGAGAGAGCGAGAGAGAGAGAGAGAGAGAGAGAGAGAGAGAAAAGAGGCAGATAGAAAATGGTGCAACAGGGCCTCTAGCCACTGCAAACAAACTCCAGTTGCATGCATCACTTGTGCATATGGCTTATGTGGGCACTGGGGAATTGAACCTGGGTCCTTAGGCTTCAAAGACAAGTGGCTTAACTGCTAAGCCATCTCTCAAGCCCTATTCATCCTTTTGATACAGATTCTTTCTCGGGATTGATTTCAAGGTTACTGGTCCACACTGGAGAAAATCCACTTCCCTTTCAGTGTCCACAGCAGAATGGATCGTGCCACACCGATCACAACCCGGCTTCCATTCTCAGTCATTCCTGCAAACAAAACCCTGCACATACAAACAGCTCCATGAAGACTTTGGTAGTGATCCTGCTTGAGTTAGCCTCTGTCTCTTACTTCTGAAAACCAAACAGAACTGAAGGCTAGCTGTGGCCAATATTCTCAACAACCTCTTTATAGTGAAATGGACAAGGAAACTGTTGACAACAAAAGACCATGCTGTTAGGAAAGACGTTATAAGTGCACAAAATGGAAATGGCTCATTTTCTTCAGGTCTCAGGTAGACAGAAAGGGGGGAGTTGCCCCGGATACTCTGGGCAACAGCTGTGTCCGGCTGAAACATACCTAAGAAAGGCTATGTAGATACCATCCACTCTTGCTGGAGAAAGAGCCTTTCTTTGTGTGTGTGTGTGTGTGTGTGTGTGTGTGTGTGTGCACGTGTGCTCCAGAAAGCCCAAGGGATCCTCCTGTCTACACCTCCCCATCACTGGAATCCCAAATATATGCGACCACACCCAGCTTTTTATTTTTATTTTATTTTTTTGAGGTAGGGTCTCACTCTAGCTCAGGCTGACCTGGAATTCACTATGTAGTCTCAGGGAGGCCTTGAACTCACAGTGATCCTCCTACCTCTGCCTCCCAAGTGCTGGGATTAAAGGCGTGTGCCACCACAGCTGGCTCACACCCAGCTTTTTAAATATAGGGTCTAAGACTACCACTCAGGTCCTTATGCTTGCAAGGTTGCCCTTGACTGACTGAGCTGTGTCCCCAAGCCAAGAGATCCTTCCCAGGGATCTAAACCCATTGTGCCTGTGATGGTTTCTACTGATTGTCAACTTGACAGGACCTCGGATGACCTATGAGGGGTTCGATTAGGTTAGCTTGTGGGTTATTGTCTTGATGAGGTTAACTGATGTGGGAAGATTCCATCTCAACTATGGGGAGCACCATTCCATGGTGTGGACTGGGGTGTGGACTGTATGAGGAGAGAGCTGGCTGAGCACCCACATGGCTGGCTCTCTGCTTCCTCACCATGGACTGAAGGTGACCAGTGTTGCCTCCAGCTCCTGCCACCATGCCCTCCCGGCCATGACGACGGTAACCTGGAACTGCGAGCTGAAATCAACCTTTCCTCCCTGAAATGGATTTTTGGTGAGTGTTTTATCACGGCAACAAAAAAAGCAACCAACACAGTGCCCTTCAGACAGGGCCAACAGGGCAGGATATCCAGCCCTGTTGGGTCCCATGAGTCACTGGGTTCTGGTATACATCTCCCTTGTCACAGTCCTGGCATTTCTGCCCCAGCTTCAAGCCTGGAGACGCTGGCTTCTGCAGGCATGGCTCAGTTAGTCTAGAAGAAACTGCTCAAAAGCCCTGACCATATTTTGTGCCTTGACATTCTCTTGGATCGTGTTCTCAGAGTGTGAGCTGGAGTTCAGGAAGTTGGCTGAAAGGTTCAACAGGAGGGGAAGACATTTCCCAACATTCTCTCTTCCCTGACTCACCCATGGGACCTTACAGGATTCTCCACTTTCCCTGCCACAGAGTAAATGGCCCGTGAGAGAATGGAAGTTGGGAGGTGTGTCAGAAGGCTCAGTTATAACTTTCTCCAGGTGGCACCCATGGGTTGAGAAAAGTAGATGTGAGCTCTCTGAGGAGCCACACCAAACTGAGCGACTTCTAGACCTCACCGCAGCCCTTGTGCCCAGCACATCTGTGGTCTCAAACTCAGCTGCCCCATTAGCTGAAGGGTGCCAGAGGCAGATGAGGAGGGAGGGAGTGAGGAGGGCCCAGGGAGCTGTCTGAGAAGCCTAGGTCTCAGATGCTCCCCAAGTGGAGAGCTGACCTCCATGGCACCTCCTCCTTGAACCACAGGATCACTCAAGGAGCCCACAAGTACCACCTTGCACACAGGCAGAATCCCTTCCATGTCCTCTCACCCTGGCACCTTTTCCACACTTCTCTTTTCCTGCCAGGCCTCAGCAGTGTTCCAGGATAGTGTGGATCCCACTTACAGCTTCCTGGGCACCCCAGGAAGAGATCTTGGTCGCTCAGGGTCTTTAGAACATGACAGTGATACAATGAACCACTCTCCTGCTAAAACGAATGGTCTTTCCTCACCTAGCTCAAATGACTTATGCTAACAAAGCCTGTTTGTTTAAGTGCTTACAGGAAACCCAAGAAAAGGTAAGGTGAGAAGAAAGCCCGACAGAAATGACTGCCTGGCTCAGTGATACTCTGTGAAGCAGAGAAAGCCCTTGCTGGAGAGCTCCCATGGTCTCTCTCTCTATCCTTCTCTCTCGGCTCTGGCAGTCACAGATGGCCTTTTCTGGCAAGGGACATAAAGAGTTAAGGAAATGCATTTGAAGGAGACTGTACCTTGAAACCCAAGCTCCCCAGGTCTCTTTCAGAATCCAGAGCCAGGGAAGGGTCGATTGTCACCACTACCACCGCACAAACAGCAAAGCTGAGTGTGGCTCTGAGAGAGGAGCCTCCACCTTAAAATGTCACCAGGCAACAGAGAGAAAGGCGTCTAGATTAACTGCCCCACAGAGGACTGCACAGCTCCTGACCTGGGATAGCCAGGTGAGGAAGCCACCCCCTACCCAGAAACCCCAAAAGGCAGTAACAATGAGCCTCAGGATCTGGGGGGTGGTGAGAGGAAGAGGTGTGTAGAAGAGACTTTATTTGGCAACTTTGTAGTTTCCAAATAGTTAATTGAGATACTGGGCTGAAGGCAAAAGTAAAGATGTACAAGTAAAAATGAAGCATGGCAGAGCTGCAGTGAGAGTCAAGGGAGTGTGTCAGACCTGCAGTGAGGCTCAAGGAAGTGTGTCAGAGCTGCACTGAGAGTCAAGGAAGTGTGTCAGAGCTGCAGTGAGAGTCAAGGGAGTATGTCAGAGCTGCAGTGAGGCTCAAGGAAGTGTGTCAGAGCTGCAGTGAGAGTCAAGGAAGTGTGTCAGAGCTGCAGTGAGGCTCAAGGAAATGTGTCAGAGCTGCAGTGAGAGTCAAGGAAGTGTGTCAGAGCTGCAGTGAGGCTCAAGGAAGTGTGTCAGAGCTGCAGTGAGAGTCAAGGAAGTGTGTCAGAGCTGCAGTGAGGCTCAAGGAAGTGTGTCATCACTGCAGTGAGAGTCAAGGAAGTGTGTCAGAGCTGCAGTGAGGCTCAAGGAAGTGTGTCATCACTGCAGTGAGAGTCAAGGAAGTGTGTCAGAGCTGCAGTGAGGCTCAAGGAAGTGTGTCAGAGCTGCAGTGAGAGTCAAGCAAGTGTGTCAGAGCTGCAGTGAGGCTCAAGGAAGTGTGTCAGAGCTGCAGTGAGAGTCAAGCAAGTGTGTCAGAGCTGCAGTGAGGCTCAAGGAAGTGTTTCAGAGCTGCAGTGAGACTCAAGGAAGTGTGTCATCACTGCAGTGAGAGTCAAGGAAGTGTGTCATCACTGCAGTGAGAGTCAAGGAAGTGTGTCATAGCTGCAGTGAGGCTCAAGAAAGTTTGTCATAGCTGCAGTGAGGCTCAAGGAAGTGTGTCAGAGCTGCAGTGAGAGTCAAGCAATTGTGTCAGAGCTGCAGTGAGAGTCAAGGAAGTGTGTCAGAGCTGCAGTGAGAGTCAAGGAAGTGTGTCATCACTGCAGTGAGACTCAAGGAAGTGTGTCAGAGCTGCAGTGAGACACAAGGAAGTGTGTCAGAGCTGCAGTGAGACACAAGGAAGTGTGTCAGAGATGCAGTGAGGCTCAAGGAAGTGTGTCATCACTGCAGTGAGACTCAAGGAAGTGTGTCAGAGCTGCAGTGAGAGTCAAGGAAATGTGTCATCACTGCAGTGAGACTCAAGGAAGTGTGTCATCGCTGCAGTGAGGCTCAAGGAAGTGTGTCAGAGCTGCAGCTCTCACCCCTGACCTCAGGCCTCTCCCAGGGGTGTGTTGAGGGGGACACCTTGAACACAACTCCACATTTGGCCTGAGGAGGATGTAAGGTGTAACAGAGAGTGATGCTTTTTTCATTCCCACAAAGAACCTCACCCCTCATGTCACACAGAGCAGACCAAGAAAACCTTCTTATCTCAAGCTCATTCAAGGATGAAAGAACATTTATTTCATTAGTCTTTGAATGTTTACAGCAGTACAGTGGCTGTGGTAAGTACTCGGGCTCCAAAAGTGTATGGGTCATTTTCTTTTCAGGTGGCATGACCCACCCAAAAGATACACCATCGTATTTTCACTAGATGCTGGACACTCTCCAATCTGTATTCCAGCCCATCCCCAAACCTCCCTTCTGCTGAGCACTGAGTCAGCTAAGCTCTGCTCTGTGAAGCAAAGAAAAGCCTTGTTGTCAGCTTTGGATCACATTCTTCTCTAGACATCTTTGCATGGGTTTTCATAGGCACCATAAGCAAACACAAACCACCAGAGCTCAAACTGCTCTGAACACACCCAGTAGGGCTAGGCTGAAGATCTGCCCCAAGCACACCTTAGGGCTGGAGTCCAGCATCCACCCCTAGTGACCCCTTCTCCAGCAGGCTGCTGGACACTTAAGAAGGACACTTAACCTTAATCAAAAATAGCTGAGGGGCTGGAGGGATGGCTTAGCGGTTAAGGTACTTGCCTGTGAAGCCTAAGAACACATGTTCAACTCTCCAGATCCCATGTAAGTCAGACACACAATGGTGAGGCAAGCACAAGGTCACATATGTCTAGTAGGTGGCCCAAGCATCTGAAGTTCAATTTTAGTGGGTGAGGTCCTGGTGCCTCAATTCTCTCTCATACACTCTTTAAAAAATAAAATAAAATCTCTGGGGCTATGGGGGAAGTAGAATCACATTCAAATCACCACAATCCTGTTGTAAAATTATTTCCTGTATTGAAGACAGGCATTTAATCACCTGTGTATTTTCTTGTCCACAAACAAATAAACAACAACAACAAAAAAGCTACTTTCTTATCGAATCCACACTATTTCCCTCCCAAAACTTTAATTCCCTGGGATCATTTTAATGTCTCTTTTCCTCTGAACTCTATAGTCCAATTTCTAGGACCAAGATTGAAGAGCAAGGATAAATAAAACCAAGGAAGAAGAAATAAATAATAAATAAAAGTAAAAACAAGAAAGGCTGGGCTGGAGAGATGGCTTAGCGGTTAAGCGCTTGCCTGTGAAGCCTAAGAACCCCGGTTCGAGGCTCGGTTCCCCAGGTCCCACGTTAGCCAGATGCACAAGGGGCGCATGCGTCTGGAGTTCGTTTGCAGAGGCTGGAAGCCCTGGCGCGCCCATTCTCTCTCTCTCTCCCTCTAACTGTCTTTCTCTCTGTGTCTGTTGCTCTCAAATAAATAAATAAAAAAAAATTTTTTTAAAAAAAGAAAGGCTTTCCTACCAATGACAGGGCAGGAAGAATGTTCTTATTTGTTCTGAAGTGTCTGCATAGTACAGTGTAGCTCAAGGTCACCCAGAGAAGCAAAAGTCATCATCATTGGTTGGAGACAGGAGAGGACTGTCATGTTGCAGAACCCTAATTTTCTCAAAGGCTCCAGAGGAGGCCTAGACTTAGATGGAGCACTGCTGATTCCCTTAGGTGAGACCTGAGGGAGTCGTCCAGGGAAAGAGAAGCCTGCTACTTCCCACCACCCACGACCCTTGGGTCTGTGGCTGAGGTTAGAACACAGGTAGCCAGGGGCCTAAGCACAGGCACCCACACAAGTCCAGCACACAGGCCAATAGTAGACCATCACTCTAGAGCCATTCTTTGCCCTTGGTGGTACAGGAATGAGAGCAACCCAACGGCATGGTGGTACTATTCTTGGAGCTCGATCTTGTGCATAAGAAATGCCATGTGAGCCAATAGGAGAAACTAAATGGTCAGACCGCTGTCCTGGAAAAGGAGAAGGGGACAGCTGGCTGACCCCAAGCATGGAGTCTTAGGTCAGAGAATGACCTCATGGGCAAAGGTAGGACACAGTCCATGCAGGTCCCATGTGGAATCAGTGCATGCCCATGTGGGTAGTACTGCCAGCCATGCTTGGGCCCAAGCACAAGAGATGGCCTTAGACGAACTTAAGAAAGCCACTTTGAAGTGTTTGTGTGGGAAATGGGGAAGGGACTCTCTTGTGACTTTGAAGCTAGGTACAAGGCACTCCATGGACCCTTAGGACAGGAATAGCTAATGCGTGGGGTTGAATTGGTTGAGCAAATCAGAGTCAGGTAGAAACAAATGCAGGGGTGGGGCAGGACTTAGAAAGACAAATTGGAGATTAGGGTGTTAAAGCAAAGGTTTCTGTGTTCATTTTCAGCCCTTGGCTGTGAGCTACTTTCAGGAAGGAACCCTGCCTTACATACTCTATTTTCTCTGCATGCCTCAAACAAGGCTTGTCATCATGTGTGTGCCAACAGACAAAAGGGCAGAAAGATGAAAGACTGAAAGGCTGTCTTTGCCAGTTGAGATGGGCTCACAGTTTGGGACAGGCTTGACTTTGTAGTTAGAACCACACCAGGATGAGAAAGCAGAAAGAGGACGGCATGGGAGCTGCAAATTGTCACCTGAATGTCAGAAATCCCTAGATTTGCCATGAAATCTCATTACTAGCTGGGCATAGTGGCTCATGCCTATAATCCCAGCACTCCAAGGACTGAGGCTGAAGGATTCCCATGAGATCAAGGCCAGCCTGGGCTATATAGGATGGCCTGGGTTACAGAAAAAGACACTATCTCAAAGAACCAAACCAAACAATGCCAAACCAACAAACAAGAAACCCGTAACTGTCACAGTGAGCCTTTCATTAGTTGTGAAACAATCCAGTGGGTCCCTCCAGTTTTTTGAACTAGTCTCCAAGTGGGCCCTTCATCGGCTACTGTGAACACATGTCCCCTGCTGGGCCACTCCTGGGATCTATTAGTGCTATTTGCAGACACTTAAGCACCCTGAGTTCCAATAATGAACAGCTCACTTGGAATGCTTACCTTTGCAAAATACCACATGCTCCTGTGAGCATAAACAGGTTTTCCCCATAGCAATATCAAAATTGCTTTTGAATACAGGGTAATTTATGGGTAGGGTCATACCCTTTGCTAAGCTCCAGGTGACAGCTTGCTATGCAATTAACGAAGCCAAACAAAACCGGGGTTCTGCTCTGTGAAGAGAAGAAGAGGCGTATTGACTAGGCCCTAGCTCACGCGTGGGGACTAAGGTCTTGCAGAGTGGGACTTCCTGGTAGGCCCATGGGGTGGCAGCTGCTGCCAGCTGTGCTGGGAAAACAAGGCTTAAAGCTCAAGTCTAGGGGTCAGGCTATGAGGTCAGGCTCTGTAGCTGATTGTGGGGGTGTCTGATGCTGCATTCTATACAGCCAGTTGAGGTGGTTCGAATGTAAAAATGACCCTCATAGACCCATGTGTTTGAATCATTCCCAGCTGGTGGTGCTCTTTGGGAACATTGCAGAGTCTTGAAGAGGTGAAGCCTTGCTGGAGGAGGCGTGTCGCTGGGGAGGGGCCTTGGTGTGTGACGCTCAGCCCTGCTCACTCTTGTTACTTCCTCTGTGCTGGTCTGTTGATGTGACACCAGCTGTCTGCTCGTGCCATGCTTCCTCCTCTGTGATAGACAGTCCTTTGAAACTGTAAGCCAAAACAAACCCTTTCCTTCCCTAAGATGCTGCTGGTCAGGTATTTTGTCCCATCAGCCAGCAAGTAGCTGATCCATCAGCTCCACAGTTACAGGGTCAGAAGCTGCTGGCTGTTCCCACGCCTATCCCTGACATTCGCTCAGTTCTGAGTGCCTCAAGCAGGCCATGGACTAACCAGCCATCCTGTCATATGGCTTTGGCCCATGAGCAGGAGTTTGGTGATTTTTCTATCAAAATTCCCACCAGTTCTAAAGCTAAAGAGTCATTCCTCTGCACACTTCATTTCACGGCTGTAACTTTTGTATGTCATCTTTGACCTCTCTCCCACAAAAAATAACTATCACTATGAAATAGTAAGATAATAACAGTGAACATTCATTATAGCCTTAATGAGTATCAAAAAGTAAGGTAAGCTGGGCGAGGTGGCACACACGTTTAATCCCAGCACTCTGGAAACAGAGGTAGGAGGATTGCCATGAGTTCAAGGCCACCCTGAGACTACATAGTGAATTCCAGGTCAGTCTGGGCTACAGTGAGGCTCTACCTTGAAAAACCAAAAAAAAAAAAAAAAGTAAGGTAAGGGGCTGGGGTGATACTTTAGGAGTTAAGGAGCTTGCCTGTAAAGCCTAAGTATCCAGGTTTGACTCACATAAGCCAGACATATAAGGTGGCACACACATCTGGAGTTAGTTAGCAGTTAGAGGCCCTACACACCCATTCTCTCTCTCCCTCTCTTTCTCAAATAAGTAAATAAAAATTTTAAACTAAGGTAAGTTGAAACTATATTAAAAAAAACTATACCATGTAATTTCATAACTATAACTTAGTGCCTATCCAGTTCATTGGGGAATTCTTTACACACATTAATGCTACATTGCTTATTTTTCTTGTCACTGTGACCAAATGCCTGAGAAGAGGCAACATCAGAGAGGAAGAGTGTTCTGCTTATAGCTTCAAAAAGAACAAAGTCTGTTGTGCTGGGGAAGGCATGGCAGCAGTCACATAAAGCAGCTGGTGACATTGCCTTTACAGCCAGGAAGTAGGACCAGGCATGAAACCTTAACATTGGCCCACAGTGACCAACTCACTCTGGTGAGGCTCCATCTCCTAAAAGCACCACAACCTTATAAAACAGCTCCATCAGCAGATTCAGGGGAAGTTCACAAAAAGCTGGTCCCCTGTCACAGATCCAAGCAGAGAAAAATCCCACCACTGGCACCATAAACAAGTATATTCCAGGAACCCAGACAAAACTCCAGCACCTGCACTCAGGCTGGAAATCAAATCCACTCCCAAACACACTTTAGGACTGTATCCTAGGATCTGCCAATGGTGACACCTCCTCCAGCAGGTAGTTGTAAATCCAAAAAAGTTTAATAAAACTCCTAAATCTATTGGGGGACATCAATTCAAACTACCACATTTTCCCTTGGCCCCCAATAAATTCATAACCATCTACATTGTATACTGTCCAACTTCAAAGGTCCTATAGTCTTTTTACCAACTTTAAGATTGTTCCAAAGTCTCAAGTGTCATCTGAGATTTAAGATTATCTCTTAGATATGTTTCCTATAAAAATGAAACATGTTTTATACTTTCAACATATAAAGGCACAGAGTAAACATTTCCAACTGCTATAGTATAGCAAGGAGAGAGACTTGACCAATGCAAACTCAATAACCATCAAGCAAACATCAAACAACTGCAGTTCAACTCTAATACCATAATCAGTGACTGACAGTCTCTGGATTTTACAATTACACCCCTCCAGTTGGGCTGAATAGCCAGGGAAAACTTCCATGTCAAGCCAGCAGCAATCCATGGTAGTATTTGCACAGTCCTGGTTTATCCAAAACATCTTTGTGTCACCAGGCAAACCATGGTCTATCTTCCAATGGCTTTACCAGTCTCCTTATCAGGGTCATCATGCCCTGCCTCATGATGCATCTCAGCAGCAGCTCCTAGGGCTATGTGTAATTCATGACCCATTCCGTGCATTTTTCATGCTTTCAAAACCAATGCCAGGTATGCAGGGCACAGCCATATTGTTAATTCATGGATGAAATAAAACATGACCTTGAAGAGCAGGTTCCTTCCTTTCAGACAACTCCTTTCAAACTAGTCTACATTCCTACCATTCAGTCTTTCCTCAGACATTCCTTCCATTGTTTCAATGTAAAGCAGTTGGGCCATCTTCCTTCTAAATGATAATGTATTTTACAACATCAGCTTCAGTAACCTAAAACTAGTCTCTGTGCCAATAAATTTTAAACTTGTTTGAATTTCTACAATTTTAAATCTTATATCTCTCAGTCACATACCTTTAGCCAAGCACATCAATCCATTACAAATTTAATCTTCACCAAACTCTCTGGGCATGGGCAGCAGCATGCAGCCAGCCCTTATGCCAGTATCCAAATTCCAACAAAGTTCTCTGCAGCCTTTCCTTCCTCTTTAAAAGTTCATAAGCCAAGGCTCCAAATACAATTCTCTCTGCATGTAGCATTTTCAGACTCTCACAAGAATAGCCAATAAAACTTGGCTCACAGAACTGGTAAGGCTTCATCAGTTGAAAGTACCAAGTCCATGCCCATTCCTGCAAAACAAAATTTCCCACATAGTCAGATTCATTGTTCAGAAACATGTCATTCCTGGTACCAATTCTGTAGTAGACAACTTCACGTTGCTGGGATGAACTTCCAAACCAGGCATGGTTTATGGGAGGAAGGGCATTTATTAAAGTTTACAGATTCAGAGGATGTTCCATAATGGCAGAAAAAAGCTGGCCCCCTTTCACAGATCCAAGCAGAGAGAAAAACCACCAGCAGCACCATAAACATGAACAGTCCAGGAACCCAGACAGAACTCCAGCACTCGGCATTCCTTAGGCTGGAAATCAGATCCACCCCCAAACACACCTTAGGGCTGGGCCCTTGGATCTGCCCACAGTGACACCTCCTCCAGCCAGGTATCTAGAAATCCAAGAAGGATTAATAAAACTTCTGAATCTAACTGGGGGGACATCCATTCAAACTACCACACTTAGGAAGAAAGCACTTCTCCCAACGGACCATCTCCCCAGATCTTGGTTTCTATATGCTAGTCTTCAATACAAGGAACCAGGGATTTTTGGAAAAATAGCTAAGTCCAGGACTGGGACATTAAAAAATATACATGACTTTGGAGTATCTTACAGTGACAGAAATTACTAAATGTGAGAGTGTGGGCATTGAGATCATACTGAATGAATACAGGGCTCCTTGTGGCCCATGCAGGAATAATCTCAGCTATAAAATGAAAACAACAATATTAGTCTAAAATCTTTAGTGTAAGTCACATGTCCCTGGGTCCATACCAACATACATAACTGTATATATATTATAGAGTGAAGGATTAAATCTCTTATAGAATACAAATGGCATATGCAGCTCAACTTCCTTGTAGGAGAGAATTTATTCCTTCCTGTGATTCCACCCATCAGTATTGGCTAGACCTACCAGCTTCTACAGGATAGAGAATAGAAAAGAGGTTTTACAAAAAGTAGTTTTCTCGGTGAGACACTATCTTGAGTAAGTGGTCATCATCAAGGTCACCGGGGTTAGCCATGTTGGTATCACGAATTCTGAGAGAAGAGCACCTCACATCTGTGTAGTCCACTCCAAATCCCATGTGCCTGATTGGATCATAAGAAAACATCAGAAAAACCCAGGTGAAAGCCACAGATTACAAGAACGTCCTTTAAATAATTTAGTTGTTAAAGGAACTGCTTCTACAATACTGAAAGAAGTCTCAAAATTCACTCAGAATAGAAACACATGGGTAGTTTCAGAAGGCATCTCAGTGGCTGTTGGGGGACCATAAGGGTGAAGGTAGCAGAGATGGGCAGCAAGCAGAAGCAACTACAGAGGAACAGAACGTTCTGGGGACACTGCATGTGCTTGATGTATCAGGTACCTTCTCACTGCTGGTACCAAATACCTGACCAAAAATAGAAACAATGGTTTAAGGGAAGAAGGGCGTATTTCAGCTTAGGTAACAGTCCACCGTGGTGGGGAGGGCATGGCCCCAGGAGCTTGCAGCAGAACTGGCCACGTTCAGCCCACTGTGAAGAAGCCGAGCAAGGTGAATGCCAGTGTTGGGCCAGCTCTGTCCTTCTCTATAGCCCAGGCCCTTGGCTGGGGGAATAATGTCACTGCAGTAACGGTGGGTCGTCCTCCCTCGGTTAACCTCATCCCGAGAGCCCCTCACGGGAGAATCTACGTCCTGTTATTTTGACAAACATAAACCATCATATGCACTACCTTTTTTTTTTGGTTTTTCGACGTAGGGTCTCACTCTAGCCCAGACTGACCTGGAATTCACTCTGTAGTCTCAGGGTGGCCTCGAACTCATGGTGATCCTCCCACCTCTGCCTCCCGAGTGTTGGGATTAAGGGCATGTGCCACCGCCTGGCCATACGCACTACCTTTTCTTAAGATTTATTTATTTATGATGTGTGTGTGTGTGTGTGTGTGTGTGTGTGTGTGTGTCATCCATTAGGATAATCATTACTTCTTGTATCACTGATACCCAGCGTTTCCCTAAACCTCACCTGGGGATTGTTGTACCCAGAGAGATGCTGCTTGACTGTTTAGGGCTGTCCAGGAAGGCGGCTCAGTGCCAAGTCAGCTTCCCTAATGTGGCCTGAATATGAAATTTCCTCCATGCACCCAGGTGCTTGAATACTTGGACCCCAGTTAGAGGAAGGTGGTGGAGTCCTTAGGATGTGGAGCCTTGCTGCAGTCATCATTGTGTGGACTGCTCCACGTGACAGCCTCATTCCCACTTCCTGTGCAGCCCAGCCCCCACTTCCTGTCCACACTCTGCTCTCTGATTACTGACCTCATGAGACCAACCATGTCATGCTCCTGCCCCATGTTCTCCTTGCCATGATGGACTGCAGTATCCCCTGGAGCAGTAAGCCACAAGGCTTCTTCTCTCTTTTTCTTTTTTTGAAGCAGGCCCAACAGACTGGTCTTTTTTATGAAAGAGAGAATTGGCTCACTAGGGCCTACAGCCACTGCAATCGAACTCTCGACACATGCACCTCCTTATGCACATGTGTGCTTGCATCACTGTGTGTCTGGCTTACGTGGGACCTGGAGAGTTGAACGTGAATCCTTAGGCTTCTCAGGCAAGCGCCTTAACTGCTAAGCTGTCTCTCCAGACCCACAGGACTTCGTCAAGTTGTTTCTCCTCAGGTCATTTGGTCACGGAAGTTAGAATAGTAACTTACACACCCAGAATCTCTTAGTGGCCAATCATGCCTTGCTGACAAGGACTGTGATTCAACAACATCCAGGTCACACACTTGTCTCATAATTTCTTACCTCGTTGTCTTAATCCTGACTGGTTGTTCACCTTGCAGCCAACATGCTCTTTCTAAGATGAAAATCTGATGGTGAGTTTCCCAACTCATCCTCATTCATCTTCATTGTCAATTTGACTGGATTTAAGATCACCTAGGAGACTTACCTCTGAATGTGTCTGTGGGGGTGTTTCCAGAGAGCTGTAACAGGGGAGGCAAGACCCACCCTGAGTGTGGGTGGTGCAACACCATAGACTGTGATATGAATGAAGAAGGAAGAAGCATTTATTATTATCTTTCTCTCTCTGCTTCCTAACTGCCGGTGCATTGTGACCAGCTGCCTCACCCTCCTGCCTCTGTGTCCTCCCCACTGTGATAAACTACATCCTCACAAAGGATACCAGTTACCTGGAGTTTTGAGGGCTCCCAGGTGGCAGGTATCTTGGGAGGGCAAGATGACACTAAGGCCCAGATCTCCCCCATGCAGCTCCCCCAGGCATCAGTCAGATGTCCTCTCCATGGGACAAAGTGGGGCATGGATGGAGAAGGAGGGTCTACTTGTCTGCAAAGCCAAACAACCCAGGTTTGACTCCCCAGGACCCACATAAGCCAAACACAAAAGGTGGTGCATACATCTGGATTACATTTGCAGCAACTAGAGGCTCTGGTGTGCCCATTCTCCTCTCTCTCTCTCCCTCTTTCTCTCTCAAATAAATAAAAATAGTTTTTTAAAGATCTTATTTTTATTTATTTATTTATTAGAGACAGAGAGAGGGAGGGAGGGAGAGAGAGAGTGAGAATGGACACACCAGGGCCTCTGGCCACTGCAAACAAACTCCAGAGGCATGTGCCCCCTTGCGCATCTGGGTAACATGGGACCTGGAGAATTGAACCACGGTCCTTAGGCTTCACAGGCATGTGCCTTAACCGCTAAGCCATCTCTCCAGACCTAAAAATATTTGTTTTAAAAAAGAGAAGGAAAGAGGAGGAAGTACAGAGAGCTCCTGCTACCCGGGGATAGAGGTGTGTAGGTGGGGGGAAATCTTACAAGAACTGGGAGGTTCAGGAGTGCTGAACAGGCTGTCAGGAGAGCTTGTTGTGCCCTGGTAAGTGTCTGTTTATAACTTGATCGTGGTGGGCCTCACCTTCAGGCTCTGGTGAGCCAGAGTGAGTGAGGGCTGATTGGTCTGGGCCAGGGGCTGACTGAGGAAGCCATGCTGTAACCAAGCACAATGCCAGGATCAACTTTAAATTCTAGGAAAGGGGATCTCCCTCCCAGGGAGGAGCTCATGTTGTTCATGGAAAAACAGGTTTAGAGAACTCCTTTAGGCAAGAGCTAAGGCAAAGCCAGGTTCTTCGCTAATCTCTACTAAAGTGGAAACTGCAAGGATAGGCCCAAAAACATTCCTGGGTTTTACTATCGGGCCCAGTCACTCTAAATGCCTCAATGAGACCCTCTCCCCAAATCTCTAAAGAAAACAAACCACCAAAGGGGTTAAGCAAGAAGGAGTCACACAGGAAATAACTCATATTCCCAATGACTTTTCACCAGGTTCCACTTCTTTTTAAAGTTTTTCAAAAATATTTTTTATTTATTTATTTATTTTTATTTATTTATTTTTTTTTGAGAGAGAGGGAAAGAGAGAGAGAGAGAATGGGTGCACCAGGGACTCTAGCCACTGCAAACAAACTCCAAATGCATGTGCCTCCTTGTGCATCTGGCTTATGTGGGTCCTGGGGAATCGAACCAGGGCCCTTTGGCTTTGCAGGCAAATGCCTTAACTGCTAGGTCATCTTCTCCAGCCCTTTTTAACTTTTTAAAAAATATTTTATTTATTTATTTGAGAGCATCAAAGAGGGAGAGAGGAGAGAGAGAGAACAGGCATGCCAAGGTATCCAGACACTGCAAACAAACTCCAGATACCTGTGCCATCTTGTGCATCTGGCTTACGTGGGTCCTGGGGAATCGAACCTAGGTCCTCTGGCTTTGCAGGCAAGTGCCTTAACCACTAAACCATCTCTCCAGCCCCAGGCTCCACTTCTTAAGGACCCCTCCCCCTCCCAGCACTGTTCCCTGGCAGACCCCTGAGGGACACTCAGCCACACTGATGAACCTTACTGCTTGTCAAAACTGATGTTTAACACACAGACAAGACATAAAGGAACAAAATAAAAGCACTGTACCTACTCCTCAGAAGTGGCTGCCTTGACCTCTGACTTCTCGTGGTTGGCATAGCCTCGCCTTCCGTCCTCACATCTTAATCATGCTTGGTATTTGCCAGTGCTTCATTATGAAGTGTGGTGAAATGAGCACACTTAATCCACTCCCCACTTCCTTCTCCCCTTATCTTTGTAAATGATAGTCTCCATTTGAGCTCTTCTGATGGTTATCATTCAATAACATACTTAATCCTCTCTATCTCGCTCCATCAAATTTATACACTTGCTCCTTACTAAATAAATGTGCCTACACTGCCACCTTCTCCTCTGATAGTCTCCCTGGTTTTGTCAGCTCCCTGTGTGTGTGTGTGTGTGTGTGTGTGCACATGTGTGTGCATGGAAGAAGAGGCCAGAGGACAACCTCAGAAGCCTTCCCAAGGGACTTCCCATCTCTATTTTCTTTCTTTCTTTTTTTCCCTCTCTTTCTTTCTTTCCCTCTCTTTCTTCTTTTCTTTCTTTCTTTCTTTCTTTCTTTCTTTCTTTCTTTCCCTCTCTTTCTTTCTTTCCCTTTCTTTTTTCCCTTTCTTTCTTTCTTTCCCTCTCTTTCTTTCTTTCCCTTTCTTTTTTTCCCTTCCTTCCTTTCTTTCTTTCTTTCTTTCTTTCTTTCTTTCTTTCTTTCCCTCTCTTTCTTTCTTTCCCTTTCTTTCTTTCTTTCTTTCTTTCTTTCTTTCTTTCTTTCTTTCTTTCCCTCTCTTTCTTTCTTTCCCTTTCTTTTTTTCCCTTTCTTTCTTTCTTTCTTTCTTTCTTTCTTTCTTTCTTTCTTTCTTTCTTTCTTTCTTTCTCTCTTTCTGTGACAGGATCGCTTTCTGGCACAGAACTTGTCAACTAGTCTAGACTGCCTAGCCACTAAACCCAAGGATCCTCCTGTCTCTGCCTCCCCAGCATGTGCCACCATGCCTAGCTTATTTTTACATAGGTTCTAGGGATCCAACACAGGGCCTCCTGCTTAGAGGTATTGGCTTGAAAGTAAAATGTCCCCATGGCCTCATGTGTTTAAATACTCAGTGTCCAGTTGGTGGCGCTCTTTGGGAATGTTGTGGAACCTTTAGAGGGTGGAGCCTTGCTGGAGGAGGAGCGCCCCAGGGAGCCGGCTGTGAGGTGCTATGATGCAGCAATGCTTGTCACATTCTTTCGCTGCTTCCTGCTGATGTGACCATATGATGCCTGTCTGTTCCTGGTATGCATTCCTTGCCATGACAAAATTCCCCATGAAACCGTGAGGCCAACCAAATCTTTTCCTTACCCAAGCAACTTCTGGTCA
This sequence comes from Jaculus jaculus, assembly GCF_020740685.1. Classification (NCBI taxonomy): domain Eukaryota; kingdom Metazoa; phylum Chordata; class Mammalia; order Rodentia; family Dipodidae; genus Jaculus; species Jaculus jaculus. Next base: position 180,006,359 of record NC_059104.1, read on the forward strand.
GGTCTGCTGTCCCAGCGATGAGAAAGGAACTGAGACACAAGGCAAGCACTTTTGTTGACATAAGCTATCTTCCCAGCTCCAAATAACCTTGTTTTAATATATTAAAATGTTCATAACATTTGTGTACTGTAGTGCAATTATGATTAAGTTTGTTTAGTCAGTGAGTTGGTTTCTTACAATAGAAAATCAATACTCTTTTGAGTATGTAACTATTATCTGTGTGAAGCACATGGACTGACCAGATTATGGAAGAGGGAGGGGGCACCCTTGCCAGCCATTTGGTCCCGGGGCCTTCCCAATGCACATAGTTCGTTACCTTGCCAAGTCATGTGCACTGGCATACACAAGTCTCCAACTGCCTTTTGAGCCATCATTAGTGATAGGCACTGGGCTGGAAAGTCAACTTTTTTCCTTGAAATTTAAATCTGGTGTCATTGTTTTAAGTATTTTATTTGAGAGAGAGAGAGAGAGAGAGAAAGGCAGACAAAGAATGAGGTGGGGTGTGCCAGGACCTCCTGCCTCCTTGTGCATCTGGCTTTATGTGGCACTGGGGAACTGAATCCAGGCCATCCAGCTTTGCAAGCAAGCACCTTTAACTGATGAGCCCTCCCTCCAGCCCTGCTGTCTTCTTTGCTGAGGAGTGGGAGTCGGCTGAAAGGGCTGAAATCAGGTCTCACTCTGTAGCCCAGGTTGGCCTCACGCTCGAAGCAATCTTCCTGCTTCCGCCTCCCACGTGCTGCGTTTATAGGCAAGAGCCACAGCTCCCAGCTGGCTCTTCTCTACCTTCTTTTCCTCTCTTTTCTTTCTCCTTTTTTATTTACTTAGGTTTTGAGGGATCCAAACTACTTCAAGAAACTGACTTGTAGGTTTACTTAAAGATTTTAGATTCTTTAAAAGGTACTTTTATTTATTTGCAAACAGAGAGACAGACAGACAGACAGACAGAGCCTCTTGTCACTGCAAACGAACTCCAGATGCATGTGCTACTTTGTGCATCTGGCTTTCCAGGGGTTCTTGGGGATTGAACCCAGGCCTCTGCAAGCAAGCACCTTTAACTGCTGAGCCATCTCCCCAGCCCAAATGTTATATTTTATCAATTTAATTTGGTAAATCAATAAATTACAATACATTTGATCCACATTTAATTAATTTGAGCTTTTATAAATGTCTTCCTGCCTGGTTTTCTGTGGTTGGCTTCTTTCTTATTTCACTGCTCCCTTAAGACGATCACTCACCCATGCACAAGGACAGGAGCCGTGGAGGGAGGAAGAGAAACCTTCGTTCCCTCACTTTGTGTTGTCTTTTCTCTGATCTTAAGGACATTTTATAGTCCATTCATTTTCCTGTAAGGACATTGTTTGTTAGTTTTGTTCCTTCTTTTCAGTCTATTCTTTTTATCAATAAAACCATTTTATTAAGTGGAAGAATATCTACACTTATATTTCTTCTTAATTAGTTAAGATTTTCTTCATCTTTAAATTATTTGTTTATTTTTATTTATTTATTTGAGAGCAACAGACAGACAGAGAAAGAGGGAGACAGAGAGACAGAGAGAGGGAGGGAGAGATAATGGGCACACCAGGGCCTCCAGCCACTGCAAATGAACTCTAGGTGCATGCGCCACCTTGTACACCTGGCTTATGTGGGTCCTGGGGAATGAAGCCTCGAACCAGGGTCCTTAGGCTTCACAGGCAAGCATGTAACCACTAAGCTATCTCTCCAGCCCTTTTTCATCTTTTAATAATCATTAGGTTATAGTCAGAAAGTTTGCCTATGGAGATGGCTATTAAAAAATGTAGGGGCTGAGGAGATGGCTCAGTGGTGGTGAAAGACACTTGCTTACAAAGCCTACCAGCCCAGAATTCAATCTCCCTGAACCCACACAAAGCTACACAGGCCAGTCTTATTTGCAGCAGCAAGAGATGCTGTCATAAAGACAGTGGAGCACAGACCACTCTGACTTCCACATGTGTGCACATATAGACAGACAGACAGACAGACACACACATATATAAATAATTTTTAAAAATCTAAGCCGGGCATGGTGGCACACGCCTTTAATAATCCCAGTGCTCAGGAGGCAGAGGTAGGAGGATCACCGTGAGTTCAAGGCTGCCCTGAGACTACGCAGTGAATTCCAGCTCAGCCTGGAGATGGAGACCCTACCTCGAAAAACAAACAAACAAACAAACAAAAAAATCTAACCCTATGACCCAGCTGTGGCTTTCCTGGGACTATACCTGAGGGACTCTAAGTCAGCATAGCTCAGAAATACTTATGCATCCATGTTTATTGCTGCATTAGTCACAATAACCAAGTTATGGAGTCCTTCTGGGTGCCTACAAACAGACGATGTGGCTTATATACACAATGGAGTTTTATTCAGCTGTAAGGAGGAGTGAATTGTCAGTTACAGGAAAACGGATGTAATTAGAAACTGTCATGTTAAGCAGAATAAGCCATACTCAGAAAGACAAATGTCATGTGACATGAAAGCTGAACAGGGGACTCTGTGCGGGGCGGAGGGGACAAGCGACTGTACTCTTTTTGCCGGAGGTGAGCATCATCTCAGAGACCACACGGGAAAGCAGCCTTCAGTGTTCCTACTCAAGCTTCCTCAGCAAGTGACAGCCGCAGGACTCAGCTGGGTGGGTGACGGGCACAGAACTGACTTCTGCTCGGGTTGGCACTTCAGAGGCGCCCGTTCCCCTCACCCTATAAGTTCCAGGCCTGAGGACTTCGTAATCTTCTTTGAGTTCTCTTTCTTTCTTAAATTCCTTCCATGGATCCTACTGCTTCTACTTTTTTTTTTTTAATTTTATTTATTTATTTATTTGAGAGCGACAGAGAGAAAGACAGATAGAGGGAGAGAGAGAGAATGGGCGCGCCAGGGCTTCCGGCCTCTGCAAACGAACTCCAGACACGTGCGCCCCCTTGTGCATCTGGCTAACGTGGGACCTGGGGAACCGAGCCTCGAACCGGGGTCCTTAGGCTTCACAGGCAAGCGCTTAACCGCTACACCATCTCTCCAGCCCTGCTTCTACTTTTAAAATACATATATTTATATATAATTTTCATTTATTTATGAGAGAGAGGGAGTGAAAGAATGGGCCCATCAGGTCCTCTAGTCACTGCAAATGAACTCCAGACGCATGCGCCCATTTGTGAATCTGGCTTTATGTGGGTACTGGGGAATCAAACCTGGGTCCTTTGGCTTTGTTAGGCTAGTGCCTTAACCACAACCGCCTCTCCAGCGCTGCTGCTACTTTAAAACTATATCCCGGATCTGACGACATGCCACCCTGTGCATTGCCACCTCCCTGGCCCTCGCTGGCTCTGCACAGGTCGCTGCTGTACTGCGTCCCACATTCTGTTGTTAACACAGGGAAACGATCATGCTGCGCTCCAGCTCAGAAGCCCCTGACAGTTCCCAGGGGAGGAAAGAGGGAGGAAAATTCCCTTGTGGGGGCTATTGGCAGGACCAGCAGGGAAGCTTCAGGGAACCAGGATTAGAGCCATTCTTTATTGGGCACTAAAAGGTGGTGTGATCACCGAATTTTAAGGTAAGAATCATTATTGTTTGCAAATATTTCTTGTCCAAATTTGTCTTCAGCAGTGAGAGATTTGCTTTCAAGGAATCAAGTTCAGTGCTCTTTTGCTTGTGGCTCCATTTTTTTTGAGAGGGGGGAAAAGATAATATTACAGTTTGCTTCTGGTCAGAAGCCATTCTGGGCCACAGGAGCGGCGCTGGCGGGTGCAAATACGCGCTCTTGTCTTCGCGTGGGCTTTGCTTCATTCCAGTTAAGCCTGAAAATGGGGAGGCTTTCTCTCCCTCTGGGCTGAGTTGTGTTTCCATTGAGAGAGTTTGTCACCTGATATCCACGGTGGGCTGAACACAAGAGGCCTTTATCTGTGGGACTCCATCACAGTCACAGCCCTGGGCAACTTCCATTACCTGATACAACTGCCAGAGAAAGGTAGAGTGTCCCCAAGGAAGTCTAGAAATGACAGTGTCCCCAGAAGTCAAAGCCCTTTCAGGCCAGGAGCATTGGCCTTTTCTAACAAGATAAGAACCCAGTGTGCTCTTGAGCCTAGGGACCCTTGCTGGGGTGTGGCTCTGCGACATCCCCAGCCTCTGTATGTTCGCCTCTTGCTACACTTCAAAAATATTTTGGAAAGGAACTTCTTTACGATGTGTTTCAGGCTGCTTCCCGTTCCCATTTCCTTGCATAAACACAGGGCTGGGCTGCGAATAAAACCAAAGTCATCTTGGAAAACAGAGGCCAACAGGCTGCCTTCATGTGGGGATCCGAGCTAAGGTGTGCATTGCAATCGTTTCTCCCAGGAGTCAGGGAGCTGGGTGGTGAACCATTGCATTGTTCTGGTGATTAAAAGCCTGCAAGCTGGGCTGGAGAAATAAATGGCTTCGTGGGTGAGGCAATTGCCTGCAAAGCCAAAGGACCCAGGTTCAGTTCCCTAGGACCTGTAAGCCAGATGCACAAGGGGGCGCACACATCTGGAGTTGGTTTGCAGCGGCTGGAGGCCCTGGCATGCCCATTCTCTATCTCTCTCTTTCCCTATTTCTATATCTCTCTCTCTCTCTCTCAAATAAATAAATAAAAATATTTTTTTTAAGTCTAATCTGGGAATGAAGGCATGGATCATAAGATCACTGCTCGGACACTGTGTGGAAAGCAAAGGTATGATGGATCTGGTCTTCAAGTTCTAGAAGTTTCTTTGAAAGCATTTGAGCCTCTATGCACTGTATTTATGGCCAGACACCAACTTTACTGAATTCAAGCCACTGACACTTGGTGCCTGCTCTAGTGGGCCATGGAGACCATCCCAGGTGACTTACTTTCTCCTTCCCGAGTGGTGGGAGGGGCTGGCAGGATGCAGACAGAAACCAAGGCAGGACTAGGACGCGAAGGCTAAAACCTACTAAGGAGCCAAAATCTGATGCCCAAGTCATGGAAATACCACTGAAGAATTTAAAGCAGGTTAGGGATGTGATGGTCCCGGTGTGGGAGAAAGTTCACAGTGTGGCAGAGGTATGCAGGAAGGGGGCAAGGCACCGGCCTGTGAGGCTATGAGAGGAGAGACCACATTCTTTCATCTTATTTCTTTTTGTAAATATTTATTTGTATCTATTTATTTGAAAGCGCATGTATGAGTATGGCCATGACAGGCTTTCTGCCACTGCAGATGAACTCCAGACACGTTGTACATCTGCCTTTATGTGGGTACTGGGGAATTGAGCCCAGGCCGTCAGACTTTGCAATAAAACATCTTTAATCATTGGACCATCTCTCCAGCCCTCCTTTCTTTCCCAGTCATAGAGAAGGAGCTTAATAAATCTTTAATAGTGTTTAGTAAATATTTCACAGCTGGGGTTGTAGTTCAGTAGCAGAGCAGTTGCCACGCATGTGCAAGGGTCTGGATTCCATGTCCAGTATGATAAATAAGGGGGAAAAAAGTAAATGGACATTCTTTCCTGTTTTCTGTCTTTGAAATTGCAGTCCCTAGGTCTGGGGAGATGGATCAGAGGTTCCAGGTGCTTGCTTGAAATTGCAGCCCCTGCAGCTGGGTGTGGTGGTGTGCACCTGAAATCCTAGCATTCTCAAGACAGAAGGATTGTGAGTTCAAGGCCGACTTTTGGGTGAAACAATAATCAAACTTTGTGGTGTACCCCTTAGTCCCAGCACTGTTGAGGTAGAGAGAAGAGGGTCTCTGGGCTTGCTGGCCACCTAGTCTAGCCTCATTAGTGAGCCACAGGCCAGCGAGAGACTGGATTCTGTCTCAAACAGCTGTGGACGGCGTTCCTGAAGGGAATATCTGACCTCCATGTGCGCTCACCCACACACATGCACACACATAAGAAACCCTGCAAGTTCTTTTTTTTCTCTAAGTATTTTTGTTTAATTATTTAAGAGAGAGAGGGAGAAAGTGGCAGATATTGAGAATGAATGCTCTAGGGCCTCCAGCCACTGCAAACAAACTCCAGATGCATGTGCCCCCTTGTGCATCTGGCTTATATGGGTACTGGGGAATAGAGCCTAGGTCCTTAGGCTTTGCAGGCAAGCGCTTTAACCTCTAAACCATCTCTCCAGCCCAATTCCTTTCTTCCTTCCTTCCCCCCCCCCCTCTCTCTCACTCTCTTTGTTTTGTTTTTTGAGGTAGGGCTTTGCTGTAGCCCAGGGTGACCTGAAATTCACTATGTAGTCTCAGGGTGGCCTTGAACTCATGGCGATCCTTCTACCTCTGCCTCCCGAGTGCTGGGATTAAAGGCGTGCACCACCACACCCGGCATCCAAGTTCTTATCCTGTCTTTTATTGCCAGCATGACCTTTTCTCTGCTGGCATCATTTATCTCCATGAACTTATCAGCTTGTCGCCCTCTGACCTTTCCTACACTGGGAATGTGTCCTTCCTCTAGAAAGAAGTCTGTGAGGCCAGGCTCTCATCATCTCTGTTTTCTTCAGGACTGTTTCCCTGGTGCCCGGGGCCAGGGTGTCAGCAAACACTCACTTGTTGAAGGAAGGGGAGGCAGGGAGATTGACTGGTCCTCTCTGACAATTGCCTGGGTGTGTGGCTCTGGAAAGGAGAGTGTGAGAGAAACGAAGACAGAAAACCTCAAACCAAACATGTCAGCACTCGGACCTTTTTCTGGGGACCATTCTGCATTTCCCTTCTGTAGACCAGTCTGTGGCCCCCCTGTGGCTGAGTTTTTTGGCGAATTGGGGTCTAGTGAACCCCTTGGGCTTCCTCTCTAGAAATCATTAACATCTCCTCTGCCTCTGTTGACCATCCAGCCAAGGATACTGTATGTCCTACTTAGCTTGAATCCCAGGTGCCTATCACATGCCTGTGAGTGTTTGAGGAAAGGATGATGGCTTTTGCCACCTTAGCTGGGAGAAAGGAATAAAGTTCATTTTTAACACTTTTGTTTCCAGGCCAAGAGGTTTAGATGTTTATTCTCTATAGCTGAGTGACCCTGTCCACCGCTCTCCTTCTGGACCTGCCTCGGGGGCCCTTTCTCTACGCCTCCTCTTCCAGCAGGGGCCTCTTTCACACACCCACTTTTCTTCCTTCATGTACCTTCTTTCCATGCCTCATCATCACCCCAGAGAAGGTGACAAGTGGGCTTTGGTCCTCCTTCAGGCATATTCTGCCCAGGGCCAAGCGTGCCTCCATGCTACAGTGTCAAAGCCTGGGTTTCAACATGCCATGTCTCCATCCAGGACAAGTGTCACCACTGTGGTTTCTCCTGGGAAAGCTGGCTGTCCTTCATGTCAACAGAACCCCTGGTGACCTGCCTTGGCCTGCCTGGACGTGCTGGAGATGGTGCTGTGGCAACAGACCAGCCTTCTCTGTCCCAACCACATTCCACACCACACTGGCACTGGGTGGGGTCAGAGGAGTGGGCTGAGGGCGTTGTCACTAGAGTCCAATGCCCTAGGTCCTATCATCTGGAAGGGGTAGATGCTGGGGTGACTTACAGACTGGGGACACCAACAGTTAGCCTCTGGGGCCCACAGGGCTGAGAGTGAAATTCAGGGGCAGGACAGGATCCAGAAGAGTGCCAGAAGCCAAGTAATGAGCGTGGAGTGGCAGATCCCGGCGTACAGAAGACAGGGAGAGAGGTCATACAGACGTGCTTGTAAGCGTGAGGCCTGAGCGAGGTGGGGCTAGTGGCCAAGGGCCAGGAGGGAGCTGGTGCGTGAGACTTCTGAGAAGGACACATGAAAGAAATCGTTCTCCTGCCACAGGCACAATCCAGGGGAGACTCTCCCTCTGGCACCCCATTTTCAAGAGGGAATCCAGTTCAGTTTCGACATAGGCCCTGTGCTTTCCTAGAGGGGCTCTGAGAGGTTGCTGGGCTCCTTCTCATGTGGAGCTCCGTCTTGATGATTGCAGGTCCAACTCAGTCACATGTTCACAGGCTCTAGCTGGGCCCTCGGTCTGTCCTGAGATACGAGCACGGGTCCTGCACTCAGCATGCTCCCCAGAGTGACAACTTTTTGATCAGTAAGTACTGTAACAAGGCAGTTCCACCGAAGACTGGTTCCTGGCGCGGGGCTTCAGGGTATCCCACGACATGATGGCCGGGTTCTTTGCATCTCAAACAACAAAATGGACAAGATGCTGAGTAGCAGTGAACTGAGTTTAGGTTCTCTAAAAGCGAGAGTAAAGGCACAGAATGCCACAGGATGGAAGGGGGTCCTAATGAAGCCGGAATGAAAACCAAGACCCTCACTGCCCCCCCCCACCCCCAGGGACTTTTTTTAAATTTATTTTTGTTTTTTAAAATTTTTTTTGTTTTATTACTTATTTATTTGAGAGTGACACAGAGAGAGAAAGAGGCAGAGAGAGAAAGAGAGAGAGAAAGAGAGAGAGAGAGAGAGAGGGAGGGAGAGAATGGGCACTCCAGGGCCTCCAGCCACTGCAAACAAACTCCAGACACGTGCGCCCCCTTGTGCATCTGGCTAACATGGGTCATGGGGAATTGAGCCTCGAACCAGGGTCCTTAGGCTTCACAGGCAAGCGCTTAACCACTAAGCCATCTCTCCAGCCCCCCAGGGACTTTTATTACCAAGAAAAGGGAGGAATTCTATGAAGAGGTACACCTGTATTTTGGTGGTTGGAGTTAACTATTTCCTTTGTCCGCTGAAGGGGATCTGTACAACCTTGGCAGTTCACGACAGCCTTCTCAATGCCACGTCCCAGAGTTAACTTTCTCATGGCTCATGGTGCGCATGCCTCACCGACCTTCCTGCCTTGGATTCATGGGCCACATGAAGCAAAAGTATCCCAAAAGAAGGATGGCGGATGCCAAGTGGGACTACAGAGAGACAGTACAGGGATGTGAGGTAAGAGGCGCCTACCTTCCAGATGAAGGTAGCTTCCCAAAGAGGTCACGCCACACCCAGGAGGCAGATGAGAGGTGCCAGCTGAGGGAAGGCAGAGGATTATGGGTTGACTGAGTTGATTGTGGAACCAGAGGGAAGGGCCAAGCAAGGAGTTGAGGCCCATGATCCCACAGTCAAAGGACTCCTCCTCTCCTCCTGCATGGCCGCGTTCCCCAGGGTAAGCCTTTGGTAGTTAGCAAGATAACAACATCAGCATATCCAACATATTTTCTTTTTTAAAAAAATTTATTTATTTATTTATTTATTTGAGAGCGACAGACACTATCTAGAAGGAGAGAGAGAGAGAATGGGCGCGCCAGGGCTTCCAGCCTCTGCAAACGAACTCCAGACATGTGCGCCCCCTTGTGCATCTGACTAACATGAGACCTGGGGAACCGAGCCTCGAACCGGGGTCCTTAGGCTTCACAGGCAAGTGCTTAACCGCTAAGCCATCTCTCCAGCCCGAGCATATTCAACATATTTTCTTAACAAAACAAACAGAAGCACAAGGCTACCCACTTCCTTTGAAACACGACAGTGTGGTGCTGAGAAGGCCCGCCGCTCCAGGTCTGGGGAGGGCTGGGGGGCAGCGGCGCCCTACGCCTGCCTCATCAGCTCTGTTGCCGTCGCCCCTTCAGAGGGGGAGAACTGCTCTTCTATTTGCCTCCAAACTGAATTCTTCTGACATGACCCGGAGCCCAGGGCTGGGGAGGACAGCAAGCTCCCACACCACTGTGGGAAGCATTTTCAAAATGAAGAAGGTTTAACTGAAGGCAAGTTTCCCTTGCCTCCCTCTAACTACCCTTTGTTGAAAATCTGTACTTCTGGTGCCCTTTTGTTCTAGAAGGCCTCATTTTGGTGAGCACAGCCCAGAATGGTTTTGCCTCCAGAACATAAATTCAACATTTCTGACTCTATTTCACACAGCTATTCCTCTCACCTGAAGAATGTCCAAAAACCAGTGAAACGAAAGAGCTTGAAGTTAAGAGTACTGTGACGTACAGATGGGGAAACTGAAGCCATTCTTGCCCCCGTCGGGTCAGCCTGAGCCGTGACCTCAGGGTCTGGGGCAGGTCCCCTGACCCAGTGCCTGGATGGCCAGGGTCAGTGTCCTTTCAAGTCATGTCAGCCTGCTTACTGAGTCTTGGAGGCAGAGTCCACAGCCCTCTTTCTGGAACTTCCTGTGGGGCACGGGCAAGTCCGGGGGCTCCAGTGTCAGGGCCTGGAGGACTACTGGACTAGAGGCTCCCGAGGGGCTGTTCAGCTCTGGTTTCCAAGGTTCACCCCGGCCATGATCCCTGCCAACTTGCGTTTGCCTCAAACTGCTGGAGGCGTCTCTTTATTCACCACGCCCGTGACTGCCATGATGCCAAGCCCCCGGCCCTGTTTCTCCCCGACACTGGAAGGGCCCCGGCAGACAACTGAGATCGGAAAGGCCCACGCAGACACGTGGACAGAGAGGAAGTGGGTGGCCACATTTTCCTCAGCCCCGTGTAAGCCCCAATCCTGTGCAAGAGTCAGGGATCCTGCCAGCCAGAGAGGCTGTCTTGAGGCCACGCCTGACAGTGCACACTTGGGCTCACGACACCTGCTCTTGTTTGTGTTCCAGAAGTTCTGGGCCTTGTTGAAAGTAGAACTTCACTCGTCATGGGGCGATGCCCTGCGAGCTGAGCCGGGGCCTTCTCTGATCCAGACTTTCCAATCCGCAGCCTGCAGAGGGAGCTGCTCCCTTTCCCCGCGCCCCTTCGCGTTGTCTCTGTGCGTTAGATACACTTCGTGGCCAGCGGAGCTTGCAGTCACTTCGTGTCTCCAAGTTTCTCCATGTTGAGCACAGCAGTGGTGTCGGGCGTGGAGGCGCACGCCTTTAATCCCAGCACTCGGAGGCAGAGGTGGGAGGATCGCCGTGAGTTCAAGGCCAGCCTGAGGGTACATAGTGAATTCCAGGTCCATCTAGGCTAGAAACCCCACCCCCTCAAACAAAAAGGTCGCTTTCAGATTATGTCTTGCCCTTAAGTGACTGTATTTTACAAAATCCTCATTTGCTACATTTTGAGCTCAAATGCTGAGGCAGGATGACTGCGTGCAGGGAAACCACCACCGCCTGTCCAACGAAGCCACAAGGCACAGACCGATCACCTCTGCATGGCAGCGAAGTCTTACCACCTGCGAGTTCGCATGCGCGTATCAAAACCAAACCGGGCTTGCGCACGTACCAAACAACCAGCCCCATGAAGAGCGCAGCCCTGGCACCTGGACCGTGCGAGAGAAGCCCAGCCACGAGGTGTGGCAGCAGCCCGACACCTGCACTCAGACCACCTGGTTCTGGCATCACAGGACACAGGAGTGACGAGTGGTGAGCGACAGATTCTGTCCCTGCCCTCCATCTCAGCACGGTCCCTCCCCCTGCTTGACACAGTTCAAGGTAGGGTCTCACTCTAGCCCAGGCTGATCTGGAATTCAATCTGTAGTCTCAGGGTGGCCTCGAAGTCATGGTGATCCTCCTACCTCCACCTCCCAAGTGCTGGGATTAAAGGTGTGCACCACCATGCCTGGCAATAAGTGAACTTTTTTATTGATATTCTTCCCCCCAGGAGGGCCTTGCTTTAGCCCAGGCTGACCTGGAATTCACTGTATAGTCTCAGGGTGGCCTCAAACTCACAGCTATCCTCCTACCTCTGCCTCCCAAGTGCTGGGATTAAAGGCATGCGTCACCACACCCGGCTTCAGACTGCGTTCTTAATGTCGTAGTTAACCCTCAGTGACTCTCCACACCTCTAATAGCTCTCTGCCTCTGCCATCAGGAAGACCCCTTTGAACCCTGGAGTCCCTGTAACCCTCTTGTAGCTAATTCATTGGGTGAAGTTCAAAGTGTAACCGGAGGGTTAACATTACTAGTTAAGACTGGAACAAAAGAACCGTGATTATTATCTGACACACTATCGAGTGAAATCTGGATTATTGATGGAATTACAGTCAACAAAACTGGTGTGACTTTGAATTTCCTGTTATTCTATAAAGTCTGGCAATATGGAAAGACTGATGTGTAGATCCAGGTTTCTGACACAGTGGACTCAGGACAACAATTACCTCCCTGACAGAGGCTTCCCTGGCCTTTCAGTCAGGTGTGCTGGCTTTCCTTCACCAGCTCCATCTAAGAAATGGGTGCCATGTTTATAAAGGTTGTTCCCCAAGACTGGGCCCTGGTGGGGTTTCTCATGGATGGTGGAGGGGCTCATGAGCCACCACCCTTCCATGGGAGTTACTGGCACTTAATGGTCACTGGGGGCAGGGGAGATGTCACCACTGGTACATTGACCCCGCTCCAGTAAATCAACGCTCACCCACACTCAGGCAAACAACCCTAATTAAATTTCTCACAGAAAGAAGATATCTCAAAGCAGAAGTGGATATGCTTGGCCAGAAGACAAGGCTTATTGGGGAGGGGACAAGGGAAGGTCATGAGGGGTGAATGGTCAAGAGGCATTATATGCACACGTATGCATATATACATACGCATACATGTGTAAAATTGTCGAAAATAAATTGAAAGACAGTTGTGAGCTTGGGGATGGGTCAGTGAGTAAGAGTGCTTTCTGTGTGAAGATGCGGGCCTGGTTTTCCTTGAGGTTGATTCCTCAGCACCCACACGAACAGCCGGGCATGGCCATGCACACCTGTAACCCCAGTCCTGTGGGGAGCAGAGACGGGAGAATCACTGCGCTCTGCTGATCAGCCAGCCTGACGGAAGCCACACACAAAAGATGGAGAGAGAGAGAGAGAAAGGAAGAAAGGGAAAGCATGCCTCCCTCCTAGGACAGATGCATATTTTCTTGGTCAAAGTTCTCCAAAGAAATTAAATAAACAGGAAACACACACACACACACACACACACACACACACACACACACACACACACGCAGAGAGAGAGAGAGAGAAAAATGATTTATTTTACGGAACTGTCTCACACAGTTATGGAGGCGGGCACAGCCCATGTCTGCAGGGTGAGTTGTCAAAATGGAGACCCAGCAGAGCCAATGGTGTGGTTCCAGTCCAAAGGCTTAAGATCCAGAAAGATCTGATGCTTCAACGTGCAGGCAGGGGAGTTACAGTGACCCAGTGCAGAGACCACTGGCAGGAGGGTCTCCCCCACACTTTGAGGGTCTTCCAGCATCTCCTTGATCCAAGCCTTCACTGACTGATTCCACGAGCCTCCCTAGAATAAACAGGACACTCTGCTTGACTCCGCCATCCAACTTAAATGTTAATTTATTGAAGACATGCCCTCATAGAAACATCCAAAGCAACTTTTGGCCAAATATATGAAAACTTCATGACACACAAAATTAGGCATCACATCTTCCTAAGGAAATTTAGGCAATGGAATTTTTGGCTACATGGGTCTTTCTTGACACTACCCAAATGACACGGCCACAGAAATTAGTAAGCAAAGCCCGTCTTAGCCTAATGGTTGGACAAGCCCATGCCCTGAGACATTTTACTAATTGAGACCTAATAATTACATTACTGTGCTTACTTAAGTCTGTGTGTTGGAACTTTTAAAAGAATCTCCAGTTGTTTAGTGAGGTAAGTTACAGACACAAATTTTATTTGATATTAATCCAAGAATGAGACTTCCTTGGGCATTTTTAACTGGTTATTTAAAATTGCTTTAATCAAGAAAACTGCACCAAAAGGTTATGACAATTCTAACTCAACTCCTGCCAAAAAGAAAAGAAAAGAAAAGCTCTCTGGAATTGTATGCGAGACGCTGCTCTGCAGTGGACTGGAGGGGGCGCTGGCGAGCAGACTCAGTGGTTAAAGGCACCACTTGCTTGAAAGCCGGCCCACCCGAGTTCGGTCCTCTTCAGTGCCCGCATAAAATGCATGCCCAGATACAAAGTGGCATGCACACCTGTAATTCCAACACACCCGCCGCAATGGGGACACAGAGTGAGTAGAATCCGGAAGCTCACAAGCAGCAGCAGCAGAGAGACCCTGTCTTCAAAGATGGTGGCAAAGAGGAGAAACAGCCTGAGGGCGTCCTCTGACTTCCACATGTGTACACACTCACCCACCCCCACGTTCATACATACACACTCATATGCATACGCACATATGCACATATACATACATAAACATGTATACACACATACATATACACACACACACATGCACACACACACACACACTAAACAAGCTCTACTGAAATACATCGATGGATAAGTTTCTCACCTCCATCTCCCAGGGGTCCCCCTCAAGAAGGAGGTTGTGGGACCCTAAGTCTTCAAGCAGAGAAGGGCTGAGAGAAGCCTTGCCTGGAGTCACTATCATAGCCACCATCCCGTCAGGTTCTTGAGACTGCAAGAGCCACTATTCACCGTGGCACCGGGACAGCACGTATGAACCAGAGCTGCCCCGAGGACGGCCCCTCACTCTCGCCTTCAAGGACGCAGCTCTTGAGTCTATCAGTTTTGCAACAATCCTGTCGGACCAACTTCAGCCAAAGTTGCTCATATTGGAGTCATGTACTGTGGGGCCTTAGGCTGCAGGATCAATAGAATACGTCATACCTGACTTGGTTGCAAGTGACAGTCATAATTGGACTTGCTTGAGCAACAATATCCCTTGCACACACATCCATGGGGTGCCCTGAGCTGCTGAGTTACAGAATAAGAACTAGGCACTCCATAGTGCTTTATCGCACACTTGTCTCTGCCTCTGCCCTCAATTCTTTCTACATGGGCACTCCTCCTCTTCTCAAAATGACTTTCTTGGGGCTGGAAAGACAGTTCAGAGGTTAAGGCACTTGACTGCAAAGCCTACCAACCTGGGTTTGATTCCCCAGTACCCGTGTAAAGCCACATGCACAGTGGCACATGCATCTAAAGTTCCATTTGCAGTGGCTGGAAGCCCTGGCGCGCCCATTCTCCCTCTCTCTCTCTCTCTCTCTCTCTCTCCTATCTGTTTCTCTTTGCTTGCAATCAAATAAATAAAATTAATTTTAGATGGCTTTCCAATGAGCCAATGCTCTTAAAACTATAGACATCTATCTTCCCTGCTTCACCATCTGGGAAAAATCGCATCTCCGATCCTGCTCAGGAAATCTCAGGGTTCTTTTCCAATTGGCATGAGTAGGTGATATGCTGACTCCCTGTTGAAGGGCTATTCCTGGGAGAAGGGAGGAGTGCTGGACAGATAGCGTGGTGCATTCCCTCAATAAGGGGCTTTTAAATGAACTCTATGCTATGAGTATAAACCATCTATCTGGAGATCTTCAATTCTAACTCATATTCTTTAGTCTAAGTTTTCTTTCTGCATCTGACCAAAGGTCCAGATGGTTACCGTGGAGTAACAGTGCCCTCATAGCAAGAATCAGTCATTCATAAAGTCTAGAATCAATAATAAATCTCACAATTAACAGACAGTAGTCAAAGAGACCAAACAGAGCTGGACAGATGGCTTAGCAGATAAGGCACTTGTCTGTGAAGCCCAAGGATGCAGGTTCAATTCCCCAGTACCCACGTAAGCCAGATGCATAAGGTGGCACATGTGTCTGGGATTCGTTTGCAGTGACTAAAGGCTCTGGAGCACCCATTCTCTCTCAAATAAATAAATGAAAAAAAAAATTTAAAAGAGACCAAACAACCAGCCATCATATAGATACATTCCACAGTAATTTCAAAAATATCACCAATAGGACTGGAGAGATGGCTTAGTGGTTAAGATGCTTGCCTACTAAGCCTAAGGACCCAGGTTCGATTCTCCAAGTTCCATGTAAGCCAGATGCACAGGGTGGCGGCGTGCACCAGGAGTTCACTTGCTAGTGGCCCTGACGCACCCATTCTCTCTCTCTCTCTCTCAAATAAAAATAAATCAATAAATAAAATAAAAATACCATCAATAGGAAGGAGGCACAGGTAAAAAATGACCAACACAGACTTGGGATCAAAAGGAAGCAGGGTCACATAGTGTGTGTAAGATCTGGAGAAAATTCAGGTTGTTTGGCCTCCAGTATTCTAACTACTATGGTTAAAATACCCTCCTAAAACACGTGTAGCTTAACCCCCAGATTTGTGCATGGCTTTGGAGATGGGGCCTTGGGAAGGTAACTTCTATTAGATAGGGCTGTCAGGGTGGGGCTCCATGTGGAAGTAGTGGTTTTATAAGAGAAGGAGATCTGAACTGACACGCGTGCTCTGTTGCATCATGCATTACCAGCAACATGGTTTTGGATTTTCTCAGCCTCTAGAACTATAAGAAATAACATGTTGAAATAAATCACCCAGTCCTGGTTATTTTGTTATAGCAACAGCAAAAGAATAAAATAAAAAAAGGATAGTAACACCACCTCTTGAATAAAGAGGCTAATATCAGGCTGGAATGATGGCTTAGCAGTTAAGGTACTTGCCTGCAAAGCCTAACAACCTGGGTTTGATTCCCCAGTACTCATGTAAAGCCAGATGTGCAAAGTGGTGCATGCATCTGGAGTTTGTTTGCAGTGGCTAGAGGACCTGGCATGCCCATACACACTTGCTCTCTCTGTATCTCTCTGCTTGCAAATTAATAAATAAAATATTTTTAAAAGGGTTGGAGAGATGGCTTAGCGGTTAAGCACTTGCCTGTGAAGCCTAAGGACCCCGGTTCGAGGCTCGACTCCCCAGGACCCACGTTAGCGAGATGCACAAGGGGGCGCATGTGTCTGGAGTTCCTTTGCAGTGGCTGGAGACCCTGGCGTGACCATTCTCTCTCTCTCTCTCTCTCTCTCTCTCTCTCTCTCTCTCTGCCTCTTTCTCTCTCTGTCTGTCGCTCTCAAACAAATAAATTAAAATAAAAAAAATTTAAAAAATATTTTAAAAAGATGAATGTCTTTATATTAGTTACCTTCTCGTTGGTGGGACAAAATACCCGACAGGAAGCAGCTTAAGGAAGGAATGGGCTGAACTCAGCGTGGACTTTCAGAGGGAAACATCTCATGATACGGGAGGAGGCACAGCTGCAGGAATGGGGGCTGACTGGTCACACTGCAGCGGTCAGGAAGCAGAGAGAACAGGAAGAGGGGACAAGCTATAAGATCTCAAGGTTTGTCCCCATGACCCACCTCCTCCAGCAAAGCTCCAACTCTTTTCAAAACATTTTTAAATTATCTTATTTTTATTTATTTGAGAGAGAGAGAGAAAGAACGAGCACACCAGGACCTCAAGCCGCTGCAAACAGACTCCAGATGCATGCATCACTTTGTGCATCTGGCTTACATGGCTCATGGGGAAGTGAACCGTGGTCCTTCGGCTTAGTAAACAAGCGTCTTAACCACTAAGCCATCTCTCCAGCCCACAGCTCCAAGTCTTAGCAATTCCTCAACAATTCCCAAATAGTGCCACCAACTGGGGACCAAGTGTTCCAACATGAGCTTCTAGGGGACATTTTATGTTCAAACCACAACAACCTTCCTCACTGATGCTGAGACAATTAAATAAACGACACGAATAAAATGATTTTTTAAAAAGTGGCTTTGTCCTCATCTTCCCATCTTTCCCAAGCCAGACATGGCATTTATGTGAACAATCAAGGGGGTTTCTAGAATGGATATCTATCTAGAAAAGTACTATGATTGAAGCAGTGGTCCGTTTCCCTAGAAGGGATGCTAGGGGGCAACCCTTGAACACGACTGGGATTGGTGATGTTTCCACTTACTGCAAAGCTGGTTGGAGCCTTTGCCTCTTCCGTTTACACCCCGGCAGCAATTGTGATTTGTGCCACTCCCCGGCACAGACCACAGATGGTATTGTTCAATTAGCTATTGTTTGATGTGTGCAGACTGCACCCTAACCAGTGACCTCGGGCACTCACTTTAACCTCGCTGATTTGAGAAACACTGCTAATGATACGTTCTCGGGAGGGTTTTGTCAAGATTCAGTACAACGTGGGAAGGTGAACGCCACCACCTGACGCATAGTCCTCCAGGCCACCAAGCCCCAGCATAAGTGAAATCTCCACGCCACTGGCTCAAAAAGCTGAAAATATGTTTTGCTCAAGGTCCAGCACAGGACACCTTTGATAAAACATTAGGTACACCCATGCCCCCCCCCCGGTCAAGTTACAAAATTCCCCTACCCCCCATTTTTATGTCTAGGCCAGCAGGGAGAGGCTTTTGTGCCTTAGATAACAGCACAGACCCTGATTTAACTCACTGAACCTTGGTTCTACTTTCAATGCACTTTGATGGTTGCCTTGGAGACAAGGGGGCGGCTATGTGTGTCTTCTGCTCTTAGAGATCAACCCTATTTTATTTTGTTTTATTTTTTTAAATTTTTGTTCATTTTTCTTTATTTATTTGAGATCGACAGTTAGAGAGAGAAAGAGGCAGAGAGAGAGAGAGAGAGAATGGGAGCGCCAGGGCCTCCAGCCACTGCAAATGAACGCCAGACGCGTGCGCCCCTTTATGCATCTGGCTAACATGGGTCCTGGGGAATCGAGCCTTGAACTGGGGTCCTTAGGCTTCACAGGCAAGTGCTTAACTGCTAAGCCATCTCTCCAGCCACCTATTTTATTTTCAAATTTTTTGTTTATTTTTATTTATTTATTTGAGAGCGACAGGCAGAGAGAGAGAGAAAGGGTGTGGCATGGCCTCCAGCCACTGCAAAAGAACTCCAGATGCATGTGCCCCTTGTGCATCTGGCTTATGTGGGTCCTGGGGAATCGAGCTTCGAACTGGGGTCCTTAGGCTTCACAGGCAAGTGTTTAACTATTAAGCCATCTCTCCAGACCTTATTTTAAAAAAATATTTTAGTTACATAATTATTTTCAAGGAGAGAGTGAGGATGAGAGAAAGGAAATGGGTGCACCAGGGCCTCTTGCCACTGCAAATGAGCTCCAGATGCATGCACCACTTTGCGCATCTGGTTTTAAGCAGGGAATCAGATCTGGGCCATCAGGCTTTGCTAGCAAGTTCCTTGAACTGTGGAGCCTTCCCTCCAGCCCCAGTCCTATTTTCTGTTTCCCCTTCTTTCTTCTGTCCACAGACATCCCAGCAGGCTAGTGGCTCAAGTCCTCCAAGGTTTTGACGGGCAGGTCAGTGAATCTTCTGTTTATGTATGGCAGCAGCAGTGGGTGTGCCAAATCTAGCTCCCTAATCTTTGGTCTGAAATGATCTTCTATCGATGATGAGTCGATCAACTCGTTCATGGTAACGTGGTTCTGGGTCTGTTTCTTTAGAAACATGCTCCGAGATGAGGGTTTGTGTCCATGGAGCATGTTAAGAAAGCACCTTTGGGAGAAACAGGACACCGGAGAAGTGAGGAAGGGAGGGCAGGAAGTAATGTCAGGCAGGGGGGATCAAGTCTCAAGTCTCAGCTTCGGGCTGATGCCACAGCGGAGCATCCCAGGAGACAGATGACACTTCAGAGTTGATCTGAACCTCAGCAAGGGAGCTGCATATCCGAAGACAACACCCTTGACCATGAGAAGTGCAAGGACAAAGGAGCTGGGAAGGACAGGTGAGAAACGAGAAGGGGACAGAGAGAGACCTGGGCGGAGCTCTGCCACCCTCACTCTCAACACCATGACTCTTGTTGGAGAACATGCTTTCTGTCCTCGTGTCTCTGAGGAAAGGAGAACTTGTTTTGTGACTCATTTCTTTGCTATCTTTAACAAGGCCAATATCAGCCCTTGTATGGAGCTGAGATATCATCTGTAACTTCTGCTCATTGGATCTAGGCAATCAACCAACGCTCATCCAAGCTCCTCTGAGGCTTGTTGAGCACCTGTCATAAAAGCAGGAAATACACTCAATGCCGATTTGTTCTCGCATTCAAAACGGTCCCTTTCCCTCCCTACTTTCCCTCCCTTCTAATGATGGGCAAGCCATTAACCTCTGACAAAGGCACTAGCGGAACCGTCACATACAACAGGGTCAAGGGTGGGGACGCGTCACTGGGTCCTTGTCCTCTTGGATATGTTTTTCAACCAGCTGCTCGAAACTTTCTGACTATGCAAGCACTTTTTTTTTCTGTCTGGCTCAAGATATTTTGTGAAAATCAAGACATTACTTGTAATGACATTTATGACATTTTTCTAATTCATGAGGTTGATGATCTGCCTTCCAAATGGGTTCTTAGTTAACCCATGCTGCCTCCTAGTGACTGTTGCTTTTCTTCCAAATTCTGAAATGCTACCAAAAAAAAAAAAAAAGGGCTCATCATCTGGAAATACTGTTCCCCATAGCACGCAAAACACAGGAAAAACAAAGGAGGAAAATTCAGCAGTCTGACTTTGGATACCAAGATATCTCTCCCTTCCTCCCCCACAACTCTCTCTCCTTTTAAGAGATTGAACTTGGGAACCTATGCCTCTAGGCAGTGCTCTACTACTGAGCTATATCTCAAACCTCCTTTAAAAAGAATTTTTAGGCAGGGCATCGTGGAGCACACCTTTAATCTCAGTCACTCGGGAGACAGTGGTAAGAGATAGCTGTGAGTTTGAGGCCACCCTGAGGCTACATAGTGAATTCCAGGTCAGCCTGGACTAGAGGGAGACCTTACCTTAAACCCCCCCCCCAAAAAAAAGAATTTTGAGGGCTGGAGAGATGGCTCAGTGGTTAAAGGCACTTGTGGCAGAGCCTGATGTCCTAGATTGATCCTCTCCCTAACCCCCACCTGAAGCCAGCCAGATGCACAAAGTGGCACACACATCTGGAGTTTGTTTGAGGTGGCAGGAGGTCCTGATGTGCCCATTCTCTCTCTCTCTCTCTCTCTCTGTCTGTCTCCTTCCCTCCCTTTCTCTCTCTTTTTTCTTTTCCTTCTCTGTCTCTCTTCTTTCTCCACCTTCTCCTTGTAAATAAATAAAAATATTTTTAAAGTATTTTTTAAATTATTTATATATTTATTGGAGAGCGACAGACACAGAGAGAAAGACAGGTAGAGGGAGAGAGAGAGAATGGGCGCGCCAGGGCTTCCAGCCTCTGCAAACGAACTCCAGACGCGTGCGCCCCCTTGTGCATCTGGCTAACGTGGGACCCGGGGAACCGAGCCTCAAACTGGGGTCCTTAGGCTTCACAGGCAAGCGCTTAACCGCTAAGCCATCTCTCCAGCCCAAATAAAAATATTTTTAAAGACTTTTTATTTCGAGATAAGGTCTAAGCTGCCTAGGATGACCTTGAACTCACTAAAGCTCAGGTTGGCCTTGAGCTTTCCATCCTCTTCCTCTGTTCCTTTGGGGAGCCTTTGGGGGAGGGGGCTGGGAATATTAGCTGTACTACTAAGTCCAACTTCTAGACCAGAGTATTTCTGTCGTGCTCCATGCCGACAAGGAGGAATTTGCAAGGCTCCTGGTCTGGCTGCTTCCCCAGTACCTCACTCCAAGTGACACATGAACTACGATGGGAGGGACTCTAACCGCCACCACTCGATGCAGAAAAGCTGCCATTGGCTGGCTGTCCTATGTGCTCGACACTGTGCTGAGAAGTTTTAATGACACTGAGGACGCTTGGAGTCAAAGTTGGGTCCTCCTGCTTAGAGTATTACAGTCAGGTTCGCACTGCTGGTAGAAATCACCCAGCCAACAGCAGCTTATGGGGAAAAGAGGTTTATTTTGGCTTACAGATGTGAGGGGAAGCTCCACGATGGCAGGGGAAAATGATGGCATGAGCAGAGGGAGGGCATCACCCCCTTGCTCAAATCAGGTGGGCAACAGCAATAGGAGAGTGTGCCAAACACTGGCATGGAGAAACTGGCTGTAACACCCATAAGCCCGCCCCCAACAAAACAGTCCCTCCAGGAGGTGTTAATTCCCAAATCCCCATCAGCTGGGAACCCAGCATTCAGAACAGCTGAGTTCATGGGGGACACCTGGATCAAAGCACCACAAACAGTGACTTCATTCTTCATTCTACTTGTAATAATAGAATAGAAGGCTTGGGTCTATAGCTTTGCACAAACCGCTTTGACTTAGACAGGAAGTCGGAGGAGCTGCGACAGCGCTGCCTGCGCTGATAACTCTGCATGTGAATTTAGACAAGTGACTTCAGCTTTCGTGCTGTTAATTGCTCATTCGTAAATGGTGAGTAATACACAAGGTTCTTTATGGTAAACAAGACGCCTGCCTAGTGTCTCACACACAATACATACTCAATAAATTGGTTTTTCCTTTAATTTCCTGTTTGTCACTTTTCTCCATCTTGGCAGGGCTCAAACTCATCAGCTTTCAACATCAGCATACAGAATAGATCAGTGAATTGCTTCTCGGCCTTTTGGCTAAGATCAAGTATAGTATCAGAATAGATCAGTGGTTCCCCAGGTGTGTGTCCTTAATGGGTAACATCAATATCCCCTGGGAGCTGGTAAGTAAAGTCTGGGCCCCACCCCAACCTAAGGACTGTCCCAGGAACCTGTGCTTCAACAAGCAGTGATAGCCAGCTCCAGAGAAGTCCCCAGCGATCCCCACCTTCTGGAATTCACACTCCAGTGTCATCCTGCCCTGCCTTGCACAAGGATTGCCTGTCTGATGAGTAAAATACGTCAAAAGTTATGAATGGGGCTGGAGAGATGGCTTAGCGGTTAAGCACTTGCCTGTGAAGCCTAAGGACCCCGGTTTGAGGCTCGGTTCCCCAGGTCCCACGTTAGCCAGATGCACAAGGGGGCGCACACGTCTGGAGTTCGTTTGCAGTGGCTGGAGGTCCTGGCATGCCCATTCTCTCTCTCTCTCTCTTTCTGCCTCTCTCTCTCTGTCATTCTCAAATAAATAAATAAAAATGAACAAAAAAATTTTTTTAAGTTATGAATGTCATGCCTAAAATTCAATTATAAAACACAGCATGGCCTTTTTATCTTCTTGAACACTTTCTTAGGAAAATCAGTCACCAGCTCTTTAAGACATCTGGGCGGCTTTCTGGAGAGAACCACAGGGTAACAGAGAGCTCACTTCCATTCATGAGTGAGCGAGCCCTTTAGAAAAGCAGCTACCAGAGCTGGAGAGATGGCTCAGTGGATAAACACTTGCTGCATAGCATGAGGATCTCAGTTCAAATCCCAGGAACCCACGTTACATGCTGGGGGTGGTGGCCTGAGCCTGGAATCCCAGCTCTGGGGGAAATGGAGACAGAAAATCCCTGGGCTCACTGGGTAGCTAGTCTAGCTGGACTGGTGAGCTCTAGTTTTGGCAAAAGACAGCCTCAAAGAATAAGATTGAAAGTGATTAAGATGCCTGATGTGGACCTGCACATGCATAACACACACACACGTATGCGCGTGCACTTGCACATGCACACACACATAGCTCACAGAACAACTACTGAGCACATGACTGCAGACAACAGTTTCTTTGCACCTTGAGCCAGAACCTTTTGCTGAGCATCAGCCTCGTAAACCGTCAGTCATGGCCTCACATGAGTTTATATAACTGAATGTAGGGTGAGGGCCACAAAACGTTGCCACTCACATGGGGGAAGTTCGGGCATTTTCTTGCATTGCAACTTCGTTACCACTAGAAATAGGAACAAGAATGCAGGGCTGGAAAGATGGCTTAGCGGTTAAGGTGATTGCCTGCAAAACCAAAGGACCCAGGTTCAATTCCCCAGTACCCACATAAAGCTAGATGCACAGGTGGCACATGCGTCTGAAGTGTGTTTGTAGTGACTAGAGGCCCTGGTGTGCCCATTCTTTATCTGCCTCTCTCTCTCTCTCTCTCTCAAATACATACATAAAATAAAATAATTCTAAAAAGGGAATAAGGCCAGGTGTGGTGCACTCCTTTAGTCCCAGAACTTGGGAGGCAGAGATATGAGGATCACCATGAGTTTGAGGCCAGCCGGAGAGTACATAGTGAATTCTAGGTCAGCCTGGGCTATAGCGAGACCCTACCTCAAAAAAAAAAAAAAAACAAAGCAAGCAACAACAACAACAACATAAAAAGGAATAAGAATTCAGTGCAGGTCGGGGCAGGGAAGGATAATGAGTGACCTGCATAGTCTGCTGAAATCTCCAGGGAATAAGCTGTAGAAAATTGGATAACAGCTATCAGAGGAGGTGAGTAGCAACATAAAATAATTTCATTCTAAAAGTATAGAAAACATTTTAATAGAATCCTTGCAAGAAATTTTTCCCAAATTTATGGAAAGAATCCCCATTCATGTACAAGGCACATTTAGAACACCAAACAGATAAGACCAGAAATGAACCTCTCCATGTCCCATTACAGTTAAAACACGAAATAAACCGAACAAAGAACATATTGAAATCTGCAAGGAAAGAGAAAGGAAGGAAGGGGTACTTAATAGGATGGTATTGTATATATGTAAGTAGAAGAATAGATTAATGGGAGTGAAAAGGCCCAAGTGATGTCAGGGGAAGAGATTGAGTAAAGGAAAGGTGGAGGGAGGGCTAATCAAAATCTAAGAGGATATAAATAAATCATATGGAAACCTACTTTTTAGAAAAATGGAACACTCAGGAGCCATAGATTGTTGCTAGAAAATTTTCAGTGCCAGGGATGGAATACCTTCCAGTGAGTTGTTGGCCAGGGAGGTCCCTGATGCCCCCAAAACATTATAGGCCATTGCCAAGGCCCTTGGTTTCCCACCAGGAATAGATGGTAAGACCCTATTGCTAAAGACTCCACATACTTGGGCTGCAAGGCCACTGAGAAATCCTGCTGGAACTGAGCTGATAACCTCCTATGTGTAGACCAGATGACAGAAAGCTGGAAGAAGCCATTCGGCATGCAGTTCAGTGGGAGAGAGAGAAATCACCAGTGCAGATACTCAACAGTGGACACTGCAAGCCTTATATTTGGCCAGCCAGACCAAATGAGCCAATGGGTGCAATAGTGACACTTCTCTCATGGTGGAAACCAACTGCCCTCTAGTTGGACTGGAGGCCCACTCCATGGGAGGGAATACATCCCTGATACTGAAAACTTAAAACAGGGATAGTCATGAGCCCTAGGGGTATAATGTCTGCTGCTGTCTGGCTAAATATATATACTATGCTTATCAAACTGCCCAGTAAGCACTTCTCTTATTATTCATACCCTTATATTAATGCTACTCTCACTTTTGGTAGAGAACCTTCTCTTTTCAGATGGCAGTGACCTTGGAATGACTCAGAAGGCATCATGGTGCTGGAAAGAAGTGACAGGAGTGCTCAGTACTGCAATATCTCTATCATCCCTTCCAAGGCTCAGGGTATATTGTGGAAGAGGTGGCAGAAAGAATGTAAGAGCCAATGGAAGGGTTGGACTCCTTACAATGTGCTCCCCCAAGACAGAAAATGGCCTGGACATCCATGACCTCACAGTGCCTGACACTACCTACACTAGACCATCATAATAGGAGGAAACGATCATGACATCAAAATAAAAGACAGACTGATTGAGAGGGGGAGGAGATATGATGGAGAATGGAGTTTCAAAGGGGACAGTAGGGAAAGGGAGGGCATTACCATGGGATATTTTTGATAATCATGGAAGTTGTTTAAAAAAAGAAATCTGCAAGAGAGAAACAACCACATATAAAGGCAGCCTTTCAGAATAACAGATTTATCAACAGAAACTTTGAAAGCTAGGAGGGCTTAGATTATATATTCCAAGTTCTGAAAGGCAATATATGTCAGCCTAGACTACTAAAAACTGTCACAATTGAAAGAGGGGGGGGGGAAACAGAAGAGGGGCACGGTGGTATATGCCTTTAATTCCAGCACTCAGAAGATCATCATGAGTTCATGGCCAGTTTAAGCTACAGAGTGAGTTACAGGTCAGCCTGAGCTAGACTGAGACATTGCTCTAACAAACTTTCCATGATAAAAAACAGGCTCAAGGCATTCATGACCACTGAGCCAGCACTACAGAAGATACTTGAAGGACTCCTTTAGAATGAGGAGAAAGACAAACACCTCTATGAGGCCACAAGAAAGAATGGACTGTTTCAGTAAAGTTAAGCAGGAGAGGACTGTGGAAACACCAAATACTACAGAATAAACAAGAGTCATAGGAATTAATGCACACCTTTCAATAATAACAATGAATATTAATGGTCTCAATTTCCCAACCAAAAGGCACCTACTAGTAGAAGTGAACCTGTCTAGGAGAAGAGAAGGGCCCGACAGGAGCGGGTAGGTGACTGGGGAAACACGTTCAGTGTACACTACGCACTTGTGTGAAAACACCCTCATGTGGCCCAGTGCGGTGAATAACAAGTGCACATGGTTGTCCCTTCATATCCACGGCTCTACATCCACAGGTGCATCCGATCATGAATTGAAAATATTCTGAAAAAATTTCCATTGGTACAGACATTTCTGCTCACCACTATTCCCTGAACAATATGGTATAACCACCACTTAAATAACATTTAGACTATGCTAGGGATTTTGACTAATCCAAGCATATTTTAAAAGTTCGCAGAGGATGAGAGTAGGCTATACCATGCCATTTCCTATAAGGGACCTTCACATCTTGTACTTGGATAGTCTTGAATCCTATCCCTCACAGATATGAGAACGAGGATGACCGCATTTGCCCTAAGATCAGAATTCATGGCAGGGCTCGAGAGATGGCTTAGTGGTTAAGGCACTTGCCTTCAAAGTCTAAGGACCTAGGTTCAATTCTCCAGGTCTCACGTAAGCCAGATGCACATGGTGGCGCATGCATCTGGAGTTTGTTTGCAGTGACTAAAGGCCCTGGCATGTCCATTCTCGTCTCTCCCTCCCTCTCCCCCCTGCAACTCTCTCTTCCTCTAATAAATATAAACAAAAGCTAAAAACTTTTTTTAAAATTATTTATTTATTTATTTGAGAGCAACAGACACAGAGAGAAAGACAGATAGAGGGAGAGAGAGGGAATGGGCGCGCCAGGGCTTCCAGCCTCTGCAAACGAACTCCAGACGTGTGCGCCCTCTTGTGCATCTGGCTAACGTGGGACCTGGGGAACCGAGCCTCGAACCGGGGTCCTTAGGCTTCACAGGCAAGCGCTTAACCGCTAAGCCATCTCTCCAGCCCGAAAAGCTAAAAACTTTTGAATAAAGAATTCATGTTGATTCCACTCCAGAAACTGCTACAAAGCAGAATTTCCCCTCCTTCTTTCCTTCCCTTCCTTCCTGTCTTCATTTCATTTCTTTCTTCACTTCTGTTTCCTTCTTCTCTCCTTCCCTCCCTTCTTTTCCTTTCTTCCTTCCTTCTTTCTTGCCTTAGGGTTTTGTTCCATAGCCCATATTGGCCCCAAACTAGATTTCTCAAGGATTGGTAGCTATCATAGGAAATCAACACAGACGGGGGTGGGGGATCCCCAGTTACGAGTGCATTTCTACCAACTTCCATACTGTGCTTCCGCACTGTAACCAGCTCTGCCGGCTGTGCTTCTGCACTGTACCCATATAAAGTTAGAAGTAACCCCAGCTGAACCCCAGACTCGAGTCAGTGTGGGTCTGAATTTTTTCTGCATTTTCCAGTTAGTTTATAATAGGCAGTGAGATAAATGACAGATGACAGATGTTTAGTAATGCCATGTGTTTTAGAGGTTGACATCACAGAGACTCAACATCCCAGCCTCAGGCACACTGTCCTTGGTCCTCACCCATCATTCGCCTCTATTGTGGAGCAGAGTCCTGAGCCCAAGGGAACAGGGAGTGACAGGGAGTGGACAGGATGGGGGCATCTGCTAGCCCTAGGTCTGTACCCTGCTACCGTTCCAGGCTTTGCCTGAGAAACTCAGGTCGGTATCGGGGGTAACCTCACTGATCTACACCCTCCTCGATGTTACACATGTTCCCACGGAGTCTGCCCACGGTTGCACACAACACCCTTCCCGTCAGAAGCTATTAGAGATTTAAATAAGTAATCACTCCCGAAAGTAGATAAATTCATCCCACCTTGCCTTGGCTGCCCGCCTCACAGCTGTGCCCCTGACATGCCTTTGCTGTTTGCTGCCACAACGCTATTGTTTGGGAAAATATGCTCATCTGGGCCCACGACTGTTGAAACTTGCCTGTGACAGGAATGAGCCATTTGCGGCGGTGCCGCACCGAGGGAATTAGTCGCTATTAAAATCATGTTCAAACCAGGCGCTGCCAAGGTGCCGACATCTGGGGAAGCGGCCCGGAGGGTTTTGGCTGCCAAACAAAGAGCTGGGGATGGCAGGCACTCTGCGGGGTTTCTAAATCATGGACGGACAATTTGAGTCCAGAAGTCTCCTGGGAGACCATGCCAAACCCCTGGGTTTTAAAAGTTCTTAATTCACAAAACCGACATGCAGCCTGATGTGGGCAAAGAAAGCAGGGCATCTTGGCATGGGAGACAGGAGGAAGAGAAGGAAGGTTAAAAGCGTGAAGAAAAAATCATGGTGTTGACCCCATTTTTTTTCATTTTCTCCATCGTAGGCAGCTGCTCATCAACTCCTAACACTTATCTAAATAGCAATTAATGCACAAAGCAGCATGTTCCTGCCTGTCACTGAAAGCCATGGATTTGGTAAAGCCAGCCATGCGAACAGTGGAGTGACGTGGATGCCACATCCCCACACAAGACATGCCTGTACCTCATTTATGTCAAGTCTGGATTGGTCTGCCACAGGAGACTGGAGGCATGAATAATGCTGTTCACTAACAATACTGGTGGGCCTGAAGCCCCTCCTGCTTAGCTAAGGGTGCACCAAGACACTGGTCCTCAGTGGCAGGCTGATGTCCCCACTGAGGTGTGCATCAAGCTGATGAAGAAAAGGCTGCGGTTGTCAAGATGCACCATGGACTTGTTCCTAGATAACTGGTCGCCACATAGTTCTCTCATTCACACCTTCTAAAATAATTTTGAAATATGTGTGTTCACTTTGTACCTTTTATTTGAGAACCAAATTGTTTCAGTTATTCAAAGAGCCAGAACATGGAACATAGTGGTCTGGAGAGTAAAGCGATCCACCCAGGCCCTCATTCAACAAGGACTGTGCGCTCACTAGTCCAGGTCTTTCCTGCTAAGTCCCAGTCAGGTGGGGAAGGGAAAACAGAAACGTGGAGACAGCTATTCCATTACAATGTGAAGAATGAAGCATTTTGGTTTTTGTGAGACAGAGGAATCTCACTGTAGCCCAGTCTGACCTAAAACTCACTCTGTAGCCCTGGCTGCCCTCAAACTCACAATGATCCTCCTACTTCGGTCTCCCAAGGGCTGGGATTAAAGATGTGAGCCTGCTATGCCCAGATGAAGTGAAGCTTTGTTGTTGTTGTTCTTGTTGTTTTGAGGTAGGGTTTCACTGGCCCAGGCTGACCTGGAATTAACTATGTAGTGTTAGGGTGGCCTTGAACTCACGTGATCCTCCAACCTCTGCCTCCCGAGTGCTGGGATTAAAGCGTGTACCACCACGCCTGGCGAAGTGAAGCATTTTTAAATTGACATCCAAAATATCTCATTAAATAGCTGAACATCATGTGATGTAAGAGACACTCTCAATTTTAAAAGTAAACTGATACATAATTACTTTAAATGGAGCCAAGGAAATGTAAATATTTATACACCTTAATTCTCACCATCCTCTATTTATGTAACAACATATGCAAATCTATTTTAGGGGTCCAGTGGTTAAGTTAGCATAGTTGTTACTGTAATTTTGACTTCCATTTCATGTACTGCATTTTAACTTAATGTGATAGCATCTTAATCTGTAAATTTTACTTACCATTATTTTTCTGCAACAAAACTATTTTTCAGCTGGGCATGATGGTGCACACCTTTAATCCCAGCACTCGGGAGGCAGAGGTGGGAGGATCACCGTGAGTTCAAGGCCACCCTGAGACTACATAGTGAATTCCAGGTCAGCCTGAGCTAGAGTGAGACCCTACCTCAAAAAAACAAAGCAAAAACAACTATTTTTCTTTTCTGCAAAAAATAAATGTTAACCTTGTTACCCAATAACCTTTCAGCAAAAGCAAAAGTCTAAATAAATATTCAGAAACATATAAAAACATTGCCATTTTGAAGCCTTTTTTTTAACCAAAAATATTAGTGTTAAATGTTTTTAGAGATAGACATGAAACTTATCGCCTCTTTCCTTTGAAATACAAAATAGGCAAATGTGACATGGATCGAGCCCACATGAATAAGAGAGGTCTTTGCAGGCCCTTTCCTTTACTGAAAACAACATGCAGGGTGGCACAACCCCCAAGAAATTAGATGTCCCAGCGTGAGTTTATGACTGCTGACCATAGAGGGAGGAGAGTGACCAGAGCCCTGCTCTGAGTCCGCTGGTTAGACCGCTTCCAGCTTCTCACTGCCCTGCGCCCCAGTGGGCTTCTCTCTCAGGAGGAAGAGGGTGCCTTAGGAAGGTTGGGATGACACTCATGACAGGCGTTTCGTTGGAAATTGTCACTCTTCCCTATCAAAGTATTCTATGAGATGTCTGGATTTATAATATCCCAATGTGTATCAACATATACTTTTTTGTAAAGCCTCCTTTTTCTCTTTCGTTTTTCTTTTTTCTGTTCGGTTTTGTTTTGAGACAGTGTCATGAAGCTCAGGCTGGCCTTGAACTCCTGCCTCTGCCCCTTGAGTGCTGAGTTGCAGGAGTGAGTCATCAGACCCAGTAGTTACTGTTCTTTTTAAAATTATTTTTATTTATTTATTTGAGAGAGAGAAAAAAGGAAGAGAGAAAGAAAGAGAATGGGCACACCAGGAGTTCTAGCCACTGCAAATGAACTCCTGACGCATGTGCCACCACGTGCGTCTGGCTTATGTGGGTACTAGGGAAACGAACCTGAGTCCTTAGTCACAGGCAAGCACCTGAACTGCTAAGCTATCTCTCTAGGCCAGTTCCTGTTCCTTCCCGGAGATTTATACCAGGCAGAGGAAGAGAGAAAGCCCAATAACTAATTGATTATTTCTTGACTAACATCGTTTTCACAAAGGCTATTCTTTCAAATTGATTGGGGGATTTTCACCCCAAGGCATGCTAAGTTGTAGAGCGGTGCTTTGCTTTGTAAGAGAAGAGCAGCCATGGCCTCTGTTCAAATGTCAGAGAAAGCCCCGACACCCAGACGCCTGTGGGAGCATGGCCGCCCTGCAGACGTGGAGGCAGCCACGGCCCAGGCCTCGCCTCTCCTTGGTGTTTTGACCCTGGAAACTCTGGCTAACAGTACGCAGTCCATCACAGAACCCGAGCTGTGATAGGCAAAGCCTGGCAAGCCCACAGCTCTCTTCCTTTCCAGCTTCAGATGTCCCCGAAGGAAGGCAAGGGTGGATCCTGACCAGTCTGATACTTGTTGCCCACACAAGTGGACAAGCTTAGAACAGGATGGTTAGGACTTGAAGGAAGGAAAAACGTAAACGAACATTTCAGACTTGACAGAAGACAACTTGAACTTGGTATCGCCACTCCTGCTTTCCAAACCCCTCATCAAGCACATGTCCTTTCTTCTTGCTTCTTGTCTCAGGGACATCAACATCTGCTCAAGCAAGCTGAACACTTGTTTTGGTTCTTTCTCCCTCCTCTCACCCCATCCCACCACTCTCGCCTCTTACCCTTTCTTCTTCTCCTCCTCCTCTTCCTCCTTCTTCTTTTCTTGAGAAACAGAGAGAATTTGCACACCTCAGCCACTGAAATAGAACTGCAGACACTTGCGCCACCTAGTGGACATGTGCGACCTTGTACTTGCCTTACATTTGTGCGTTTGGCTTACATGGGATCTGGAGAGTCAAACATGGGTCCTTAGGCTTCACAAGCAAGCATCTTAACTTCTAAGCCAACTCCCCAGCCCCTTCTTGCCCATTCAAATCCCTTCCTTCCCCTTCCTCCTCTGCCAATGTCTGGTTTAAGACTTCTATCCTTGGGGCTCACTGGCTAGCTAGTCTAGCCAAATCAGTAAGCTCCAGGTTCAGTGAATGACCCTGTCTCAAAAAATAAAATAGGAACTAGACAGGTGGTTCAGTAAGTAAATGTCCTTTCTGCAGAAACCCAGTGACCTGAGTTTGGGTCCCTAGAATCCATATGAAGCCAGACATGGTAGCACAATTCTGTAATCCCAGCGTGCCTACAGCAAGATAGGAGGTGGAGACAGGGAGAATTCTCCAGAAGCTTGTGAGCCAGCTAGCCTGGGGTATGCAGTGGTGAACAAGAGACCCTGCTATAAAACAATCAGAGGTTGTCCTCTGACTTCCACAAACCTGCTGTGATGCACATGTGTATATACATACATACAAAGATTTTTTTTAAAAAGGTAGACATAATTGAAAATACCTGATATTGACCACAGGCCTCTAAGTGCACTCACACACATAATGTACACCCACACACATACAAACACATATGCATACATGCACATACCACACATATGCTGAAACAACAACAGTAAAAAAAAAAACCCTCCATGTTGTCTCATCTGGGCATTTGTGGCCGTCCTCGCTCGCTTGCCTTCCTGCCACCAGCCCCTGACTAGACTCCTGCCAAGCTACTATTATAAAAACATGAGCCAGTTCAATTATTCACAGCTGCTCCAGCTCCCTGAGCAGTGCCCAGCCCTGGCTGTCTATTAGAGTCACCCAAGGTGATTCTAAGGTCCCAATATCCCAGCTGCTCACCAGACCCATTGAATCAGCCCCTCTGGATGCAACCAAAGCATCAATGTTTTTAAAATCCAACCAGTGTTAGGCCAAAGCCAAGAAGCACCGCTGCATGCGGGCCATACTCTCAGAATCCCCAGGGTGACAGGCTCTCCTCTCTCCCCTGTGACTGCAGGCTCTCTGTTTCCAGGGTCTTGGCATCTTACCCAAAGAACTAAAGAAAGGTGCAAGAGAGGTTATAAAGAGCAAAGGGACAGGGTTTGAATACACTGTCAACGGGGTAGCAGACCACTCCTGCAGAGAGGACTCAAGGACCCAGGAGGTGGTCTGGGCTTCTCTTTATAGGATTGTGGCGGTGGGGGTAGGGAAATGAACTCATTGCTAGGGGTGAGGTTTGGGTGGTTCTCTGGTTTAACTGACAGGTTTGGGTTATATAATGTTTTCTCTATTGTGCCTGTCCCTTCCCATGATGCATCTGATTTTAATCATATGTGCACACAGTTATACATAGACATAACATGGTGTGGATGGAGAAATGGCTTAGCGGTTTAGGAACTTGACTGTGAAGCCTAAGGACCCATGTCCGACTCTCCAGATCCCATGTAAACCAGACACACAAAGGTGAGGCAAGCACCAGGTCTCACATGCCCACTGGATGGTGCAAGTGTCAAGTTAAATTGCACTGGCTAAGGCCCTGGTGTGCAATTCTCTCTGCCAGTCTCTCTAAAAAATAAAAACGAAAGAAAAAATATGGCAAATAGAGGTTCCTTCCCCCAAAATTCACTTAGAGGGCACAATTTGCCTTACTGTGCCCACACCCAAAGCCAATACAGGCTGCATGGCCCCTGCTGTTCACTCCCAGACTTAGGACTATAATTCGATGGGCATGATCACAAAGAGTAGTCACTAAGGGGAGAGGAAAGCTAGCTCATTGTTTGAAACGGGGTATACATGCAGTTTGGCACAGGTGGGGGTCCCAGGGTCCCAACAGGATGCTAGGTGCATTGTGTAGGAGAAAGGTGTGCTGACTGCTCAAGCCAGGCAGTGTCCTGGGTGGTTCAACTATTCCTTTGGCCTGCCTGCCTCACTCCCAAGCTCCAGACACACCCAATGTCCCGGAGTTCCCGAGCATCTCCTGCTCCTGTCACTCTCTGACCTTGGTAGTAACTCCCTTCCTCCTCCGTGCGTCTGAACAGCTCCTGAACACGTCTGCGCAGCAGGTATATGCCACGGATGGTGGCTGACTGCTGCCCTTCCCACATGGTCAAATAGCTAGGTTCTTTGAGCTAGGTGTGGTGGCACATACCTAGAATGCCAACACGGCAGTGCCATAAGTTTGAGGCCAGCTTGGACTACATGGAAAGACTCTGTCTCAAGAAACCAGAAAAAAAGAAGAAGAGGAGGAGGAGGAGGAGGCGGT
Organism: Jaculus jaculus; assembly: GCF_020740685.1. Classification (NCBI taxonomy): domain Eukaryota; kingdom Metazoa; phylum Chordata; class Mammalia; order Rodentia; family Dipodidae; genus Jaculus; species Jaculus jaculus. The sequence goes on from NC_059104.1 coordinate 180,040,213, forward strand.
GGAGGAGGAAGAAGAAGAAGGGGAAGGAGAAGAAGAGAAAAGAAAAGAAAAGAAAAGAAAAGAAAAGAAAAGAAAAGAAAAGAAAAGAAAAGAAAAGAAAAAGAAAAAGAGAGGGCTGGAGGGCTTGGAGGGCTTGCTTAGTGGTTAAGGCACCTGCCTGCAAAGCCAAAGGACCCAGGCTCAATTCCCTAGGACCCACATAAGCCAGATGCACAAGGTGGCGTATGTTTCTGCAGTTCATTTGCAGTTGCTGAAGGTACTGGTTGGTCCATTCTCTCTCTCTCTCTCTCTCATAAATAAAATATTTAAAATAAGAATAAAAGAAAAAAGAGGAAGGTTGTTTGCATGTTGTTTCAATGGACATCTGCTCAATTAGGCTACAGAGGCCCTGTTTTTAAAAACAAAACACAATTTAATGGGAGACATAGACAGTTAATCTGAGCCTCTTCACTGTAAGCCCTAGAAATATATATATTATTATAAATATATAATATATGCAGTGGTTGGATGCCCTGGAACTCACTCACTCTCTCTCTCTCTCAACCAAGTTGAGATTTCATCTCACTCCTGTCAGATTGGCTTCCATCATGAAAACAAATGATCATAAATGCTGGCGGGGATGTGAACAAAGAGGAATTCTTCTACACTGCTGGTGGGAATGCAATCTGCTCCAGCCATTGTGGAAATCAGTGTGGAGGTTCCTGAGGCAGCTAAAAATAGACTTACCATATGATCCAGCTATACCACTCCTAGGCATATATCCTAAGGACTCATCTCATTACCTTAGAAATACTTTCTCAACCATGTTTATTGCTGCTTTATTCACAATATCTAGGAAATGGAACCAGCCTAGATGTCCCTCAAATGATGAGTGGATAATGAAGATGTGGCACATTTACACAATGGAGTCCTACTCAGCAGTAAAGAAAAATGAAGTCACAAAATTTTCAGAAAAATAGATAGATCTGGAAAGGATTATACTTAGTGAGGTAACCCAGGCCCAGAAAGCTAAACATCACATGCTTTCTCTCATTTGTGGATCCTAGCTACAAATGGTTGGACTTCTATGTGGGTAAGAATAAAATAACGGAGGTCAGTAAGTTAGAAAGGGGATATAAAGTGAATAAAAGGGGAGGGGACTTAATAGGATGGTATTGTATATATGCAAGTAGAAGAACAGATAATAGGGGTGAAAAGACCTAAATGAGATCAGGAGAAGAGATCGAGTAAAGGAAAGGTAGAGGGAGGGCTAATCAATGAGGATATAAATAAATCATATGGAAACCTACTTTTTTTGACAATGGGACACTCCGGAGTCATAGATTGTTACTAGAAAATTTTCAGTGCCATGGATGGGATACCTTCCAGTGAGATGCTGGCCAGGGAGGTCGCTGATGCCCCCAAAGCATCACAGGCCATTGCCGAGGCTCTTGGTTTCCACCAGATGGTAAGATCCTATTGCTGAAGACTCCACATACTTGGGCTGCAAGGTCACTGAGAAATACTGCTGGAACTAAGCTGAAAACCTAGTCCATGTAGACAGCTGACAGAAAGCTGGAAAAAGCCACACTGCATGCAGTTCAATGGGAAATAGAGAAATCACCAGTGGAGATACTCAACTATGGACACTGCAAGCCTTCAATTTGGCCAGCCAGGCCAAATGAGCCAAAGGGTGCAATAGTGGCATGTCTGTTATGGGGGACCCCAACTGCTGTGTAATAGAACTGGAGGACCACTCCATGGCAGGGAATACAGAACAGGGGTCGTCATGAGCCCTAGGAGTGTAAAATATGCTCTGCTGGTTTCTGGATAAATGTATATATTATGCTCACCAAACTTCCCAGTAAGCACTTCTCTTAATGTTCCTACCTAAATGTTAATGCTACTCTTACTTTTGGTTAGAGAACCTTCTCTTTTCAGATGGCAGTGACCTTGGGAGGACTCAGAAGGCACTATATGGTGCTGAGAAGAAGTGACAGAGGAGTGCTCAGCACTGAAATATCTCTATCACACCTTCCAAGGCTCAGAGTCCATTGCGGAAGAGGTGGCGGGAAGAATGTAAGAGCCAAAGGAAGGGTAGGACTCCTTACAATGTGCTCCCCCCCCCCTCCAGACACAGAATGGCCTGAATATCCATGACCTCACAGTGCCTGACACTACCTACACAAGACCATCATAATAGGAGGAAAAGATCATGACATCAAAATAAAAGAGAGACTGAATGAGAGGAGGAGGGGATATGGTGAAGAATGGAGTTTCAAAGGGAAACTGGGGGGAGGGAGAGAATTACTATGGGTTTTTGTTTACAATGATGGAAGTTGTCAATAAAAAATAAATTAAAAAAAGAATGGATGATTGGAGAACCCACTCTTTCATTCTCTGAAAACAGAGTCATGTTTTACCTTCCATTTGAGCCCTGAGCATTGGGGATCCGAAATCCATTCCGTTTATCCTGAGGCTGTCTATAATCCTCCAGCTTTAAAAGGTCTGTAAAAAGACTAGCTAACAAAGAGTGAGCCTTCCTGATTTAGAAAGGACACAGGGATTATCATTTGCACGTATATCTCATGTCAACTCTAGGTAAAAACCTCTGTGAATTCAGACATTAGAAGAGATCAGCCTCTAAGACTACTGTGCCAAACCATGTGCCTTTGATGTCCCACTGCTCCAGAACCCGGCACCATGGGTGTCCCGTTACTCTAGAACCCAGTACCATGGTGTCCCGCTGCTCCAGAACCTGGCACCACCTCCTTTTCCTCCCTTCCCTATATTCCCCTCCAATGAATCCCTTCTTCCTTCCTTTCTTTTTTTCAGTTTTTCTAGGTAGGGTCAGGCTGACTTGGAATTCACTATGTAGTCTCAGGGCGATCCTCCTACCTGTGCCTCCAGAGTGCTGGGATTAAAGGCATGTGCCACCATGCCCAGATCCCTTCTTCTGTTTTAATGTCATCATTTTTCCTTCCTACTATGCAGGTCCTATGTAGGCACACCACAACTTTGTGTCTGGAAGACAATACTGCAAGGCACTCCTCCCCTTCCTTTGGCTCTTATGTTCTTTCTGCCACCTCTTCCACAAAAGTTCCTGAGTCTTGAAGGGTCTCATTTTTTAAAAAATATTTTATTTATATTTATTTAGTTGAAAGAGGGAAAGAGGAAGAGAGAGAGAGAGAGAATGGGCGCACCAGGGCTTCCAGCCACTGAAAACAAACCCCAGGTGTGTGCGCCCCCTTGTGCATCTGGCTTACATGGGTCCTGGGGAATTGAACCAAAGTCCTTTGGTGTTTGCATGCAAACCATCTCTCCAGCCTGGGGGGGGGGGGTCTCAATTTTTTAAGCAAGAGAAAAGATAAGTCTTTAGAGTGTACTTGGTTCTATAAAATGATAGAGAGCAAATCCTTGCTCATACACACAAAAGAAAAAAGATTATATTGTATAAGAGACTAAGCAATTTTTTTTTTCCCCAAGGCAGGGTCTCACTCTAGCTCAGGCTGACCTTGAATTCACTATGTAGTCTCAGGGTGGCCTCAAACTTTCAGTGATCCTCCTACCTCTGCCTCCCGAGTGCTGGGATTAAAACTGCGCCACAACGCTCGGCTGAGACTAAGCAATGTTTTCCCTGTTTTATTTGTTTTTTTTTTTAAGTTTTTCTTATTGACAACTTCAATAATTATAGACAATAAGCCATGCTAATTCCCTTCCCCCACTTTCCCTTTGCAGCTCCACTCTCCATCATACCCCTTCCTCCTCTCAATCAGTCTCTTTTATTTTGATGTCATGATCTTTTCCTCCTGTTAGATGGTCTTGTGTAGGTAGTGTCAGGCACTGCGAGGGCATGGATATCCAGGCCATTTCATGTCTGGAGAAGCACGTTGTAAGGAGTCCCACTCTTGCTCTGGCTTTTACATTCTTTCAGCTGCCTCTTCCGCTATGGACCCTGAGCCTTGGGAGGTGAGACAGAGATGCTTCAGTGCTGAGCACACCTCTGTGACGTCTTTTTTAAAAAAATTTTATTAGCATTTTCCATGATTATAAAAAAATATCCCATAAGCAATTTTTTAATTTATGTTTTTTGGGGCTGGGGAGATAGTTGAACAAATGAAGTGCTTGCCTCACAAACACTAGGACCTAAGTTTGATCTCTAGTACCCTTATAAAATTCCATGTATGCTTTCATGTGCCTGCAATCCCAGAGCTGGGGAGTGGAGAAAGGAGTGTCCCTGGTGCTCAGTGGCTGCCCGGGCTCGCCTACTCGGTGAACTCCAGGCCAGTAAGAGACCCTAACTCAAACAGATGTGGCTAGCTTTCCTGAAGATAACATCTTAGGATGTCCTCTGGTCTCCATGAGCATATGAGCACATGCACACATAAACATGTACATACACACCACACACAGGCAGACAGACAGACATACACAGAGACACACAGACACACACACACACAAAGGGAGGCAGAATTTCTGTCTTTAAAAGTTGGCCTTTTCATTTTAAATTAGTTGTATCTTGACACTCAACTAGAAATCAGTTTGGAGAACAATAAACACTGATTTCAACTAGAAATGAACAAATTGGGATGGCGATGATGATGATGGAAATGAATAGGAAAGTTAGAAAGCTCCAGACTTGGTGGCTCACGCCTGTAACCGCAGCAATTGCCCTGCTAAGACAAGAGTATTAGTGTAGCGCAGTCTGGGCTGCATAGTGAGCTGCACATCTGCCTGGGCTGTTTACCGAGGTCCTGTCCCCCCCAGCAAAGCAAGGCAGACCTTTAAAATGGTCCTGATACCCCCACAAGGCTTACCTGACTTACCATAGTTCAAGTTGGATATGAAGGGATAGAGTCACAATAGTGTTTTGATTTATCTGACTCCAGGGCCAAATGCTTAATTCATTTGCAATAAACCACTTGTTAAGACAGTATCTAAAAATGGGGAGCAGTGGTGCACACCTTTAATCCGGAACTTGGGAGGTAGAATAGGAGGCTCACTGTGTGTTCAAGGACAGCCAGGGACTACAGAGTGAGTTCTGGGTAAGCCTGGGCTGAAGTGAGACCCTACCTCAAAAAATTATATATAGGGCTGGAGAGATGGCTTAGCGGTTAAGCGCTTGCCTGTGAAGCCTAAGGACCCTGGTTCGAGGCTCGGTTCCCCAGATCCCATGTTAGCCAGATGCACAAGGGGGCGCATGTGTTTGTAGTTCGTTTGCAGAGGCTGGAAGCCCTGGCACGCCCATCCTCTCTCTCTCCTTCTATCTGTCTTTCTCTCTGTGTCTGTCACTCTCAAATAAATAAATAATTAATTAATTAAAAATTATATATATATATAATTACACACATAGTATGATTTCAGTAGTAGAAAAGTATATATAGAAAAAACTACTAGAAAGAAAAATAGCCTGTATTATCTCTGGATCATGAGATTTTTAGATGACTCTTATCTTTTTGAAAGTTTACATTTTGCATCTGTTTACCTGTAATATTGAGAAATTGGTAAAAGCAGAATCAACATGTCTGTCAGTCCACACAGAACTGAGGACCTTGGAAGTCTTTTAGCCAGTGTACAGTGCTTTGGGATCTCACTTTCCTATGATCTAGGTCCCAGGCTGATTGGGATACCTCCTAACACTGAACTTGATATTTTAACAACAGCTTTGCTTACAGGTGAGCTCATGTTGCATTTATGTTCAGTGATGGCCTGGGGTCTTTCCCATGTGAACCGCTGAAAAACTAGATGCCACCCTCCATTCTCTTTTGTTTAATTCATGCGTCATTACATTTCAAAGAGTTTGATTTTCATTACACATAATCTCATTCGTTATGATACAGGACCCAAATGTATTTAGATAATTCACGAATCTCAATGATTCGCTGCTTGGTATGTTCTAGCCCTCCCGGTTTTATAACAGCAGCAGGTTTAAAGCTTTTTAACTCCATATGCTCATCCAAGTGATTGCTAACCTGCTGTACAAGATGTCACTCGATACCCCGGGTAGGGATAGTGATGTGAATGTTAGCTTTCTTTTTGCTGGATATGTCAACAGTGGCCCATTCTTCTGAGCATTATCATCTTTTATGCTATATTTATTCCCATAATAATCTCAAAATAGTGGAAGAGTCTATTCAAATGTGCTGTCCCAATCAATCTATACCGTCTGTATTCAGTTGCTTTCTTGTTGCTATGACCGGCAGCAACTTAGGGGAGGAAAGAGTTTATTTTTGCTTCCAGTTCTAGAAGGTACACTCCATTCTCCTGAAAGTCCCTCTCATGCTAGCCTCTAGGAGCTAGAGCTGGTCACTTCATTACCATCTTTCCTGCTGGCTACGACCTTTGTCTTGGGATGCTGAAATAGCCTCTGATGCAGAATCTGTGCACCCTCACTCTGTACTCTGAACCATCTTCTGTAGTTTGGTTCTAGAATGTTCCCATGTTCCAGGTTTGGTTGGTGATAGATTAAAGGTGGGGACCAGTAAGAGGAAGTGAGTCACTGGGGAATACCCTTGAAGGGGATCCTGAGAACTTGATGGCCCTTTGTCTTCTCTTTTTGCCTCCTGGGTAGGTAGCATAAAGTGAATGGATTTGCCCCATCACATGCTTTTACAATGATGGTTTTCCTTACCATAGGCCCCAAAGCAACAGGCCAACAGATCACGGACAGAACCCTCTGAAACTGTGAGCCAAAATAAACCTCTCTTCTTTATAACTTAATTAGTGCAGGTATTTTGTTACAGTGATAGAAATCTGACTGCTTACACCATCACACTCCATTGTCTTCACCTAGTCAGAGTGGGCCTTTAATTGTATCAACACACACACATTTTCAAATGCGCATGCACACACACAGAAAGAAAGCAAAGGGAATGTTGACCAGCTTTGGGTATTCTGTTCTCTAGCCCTCCTTGGCCTTGCTACAATGCTTAGAACAAATCTCTCATTTCCAAATGATCTTTTTCTCTTTCTTTCTTTCTTTCTTTCTTTCTTTCTTTCTTTCTTTCTTTCTTTCTTTCTTTCTTTCTTTTTTTTGAGTCCTTTCAGAAGGATAATATTAATTTACCTCATTTGATCAGGAAAACTCCATGAGACTTAAGAATAGCAGGTGGAAATGTTCATAAACACAGTGTCCTGTGGGCCAGCCACATGACGTTCTCCCCAGATGTTTGTCTCCAAATTTCCCCCTTTTAAGAAATCAGCAGTCATATTGGAGTAGGAGCTACCTTAATCATTTTAACTCAATTACTTCTGTAAAGACCCTACTTCCAAAAATGGTCACCTTCTGAGGTTATTAATTTGGGGGAACACAATGTACCCCATAACATAGCCTATTACTATGGCATTATCGTCCTTGCTAACGGGAAAATGGTGTGAGCCTCAGTTACAAAGAAGCGGCAGTGCTGGGGGAATGCACTGCAGACGAAACAGTGCAGCCAGGCACGCTGGCCACAGGGGTTCGGCACACCTCACTCTCCATTCCCACCCTCCGTGTTACCAGCCAACCCTTTCTCCAGGATTAAGATGTATTTTTGCTGGCCATGGTGGCACACGCCTTTAATCCCAGCACTCGGGAGGCAGAGGTAGGAGGATCGCCGTGAGTTCGAGGTCACCCTGAAACTACATAGTGAATTCCAGGACAGCCTGAGCTAGAGTGAAACTCTACCTCAAAAATAATGATGTATTTTTTAAGATAGTTTTTTTGTTGTTGTTTATTTATTTAAGAGCGATAGACAGAGAGAGAAAGAGGCAGAGAGAGAGAGAGAGAGAGAATGGGCATGCCAGGGCCTCCAGTCACTGCAAACGAACTCCAGATGTGTGTGCCCCCTTGTGCATCTGGCTAACGTGAGTCCTAGGGAATCGAGCCTCGAACCAGGGTCCTTAGGCTTCACAGGCAAGTGCTTATCTCTCCAGCCCAAGATGTAAATTTTTAGAGGTAAAATCATGCTACACAAATATAAAATGAACATATATTGAAGATATTTGAACCATGAATGAGGAAAGCAGCAGGCTATTACAAGTAGCTTCAAGAAGCCAAAAAAAAAAAAAAAACACACACACATACACATACATATATACATGTGTGCGTATAAGGAATACTATTGAAATAAACCTACAAATAGGTATAGAATTACCCACTTCTTTTGATTTTTAGAAATATGCACTTGTATTAGCCTCTCTACAACTTGAAAAATTATAAATTGGCCCAAATTCAATAGAAGATACACCCAAAGGGTACACTACACAGGTCACTCCATGGTACATGTATGCAGATAATATGCATATAGAACACACAGAGATAGATGGCAGATAGATAGAAAGGTAGGTAGATAGATAACTTTCAACAGTTTTCCTGACAAAAGCAAATAGTAAACAAGTAAGCCTCTTTTTAGACAAGGAGATAGCAAAGTTAAACTCACAGTTTCTAGTTTTGAAGTTGTTAAAAAAATTAATAATTGTTTCTCAGCTGGCATCTCAACTTGAAGAAATTTAAAAAAACACCATTATGATGTGGTGATAATAAACCTCTCCACAAGCTTGATGACATCAAAGGCCTCACTGGTAACGACCCTCTCTATCCTGTCCCTCCACTGGTAACAGAAATTAGAATCAGTCCTTTTGTTTGTCCTCTAAGAATTTTTCTCTACCCACACAGTAACTTGGAGGTAGCCTCCGTCTCCCTCCCTGAGTTCTGAGTCCCAAAAAGGCAGAAGCTTGTGGCTCTCAGCAAATAGCAAACCTCAGTTTACTTAGGTTAAACTGCATTGAATCTAACTGATTTTTTTTGGGGGGGGGGGTTCTACCTCCAAAACAGTGGGTGGGAAGCATTGCTAGTGCCTGAAGGTCTATTAGCCTCACCCACCAACTCAGCCTTCCTTTCTGTTGCTAACTCTTACTTAGCAGGCGATTGTCTAAACACACCTCTGGAAAAGAAAGGCCAGTTGCCTCCCCTTTAAAGACAGCTCAGCTGGGGAAGCTTGGAAGGCCTGAGAGGTAGCATTTAGAGGAACAAAAGGCCTACACAATTAATCTGATTTTCTATTGCTAATTACATATGAGTGTTAAATAACAGTTCCCTTCTGTTGCTGGGCATACCTGGGCATTCGGTCTTTAGGCCCCTGTAAGTGCTACCACTGGAGAGCCCTTGTGGGAAAGGAGCCACCCAATGCCCGAATGACTAGACTCCTCACAGCCTAATAATGTCAGTCCTTAGCAACCTTTGCAAAGTACTATTCACGCACAGCGTCTTGCCTCATTCCTACAGTCATCCTGGGAATGGTGGCTCTCCATTCACATCTTAAACACGAGGACACTGTCACCCAGCGAGGGGAAGCTGAATGGGGATAGACAAGGTGTAGACCCACCAAACCGCAAAACAAATTCTCCTGCTAGAGAGGGGGAAGCAAAATCACGGACAGTCAAGGGAGAAAGGACATTGGACAGCACCCGTATAAAAAGCTAGACCTGGCTCTGGGCATGGTGGCACAGGCCTTTAATCCTGGCACTCGGGAGGCAGAGATAGGAGGATCACTGTGAGTTCGAAGCCACCCTGAGACTTTGCAGCGAATTCGAGGTCAGCCTGGGCTAGAGTGAGACCCTGCCTCAGAAAACAAAAAAGCCAATAAAAGAGCTCGGCATGGCTGTGAGTGCCTGTCCGTCTTGTCCCCCTAAGGCCAATGGGGGAGGACAGAAACGGGAGGGTTTTTGAGGCTTGTTGGTCACCTGGTCTAACTGAAAAACAGCGAGCTCAAGGTTCAGTGATGACTCTGTCTCGGGGAAAGAGTGCTAAAGGAAAACAGCCGACATGCATACACACAAGCACACGTGTACACACCACACCCACTGCACACACCCATACAACACACACCTAATAAAGGAGAACACCCGATTTGCACATACGCAAACACATACACATATGCCACACGTGCCGCACACACACACACACACCACAAAACACACACAACAAACAAATAAATCAACATAGCCCCTCCTTGCCTGTAAACTTCAAGGTCATAGCTCCCCTGAAATCACTGAAATCCAAATGGAGGGCAGCAGCTAAACGCCAGAGACACACAGAGCTTCATATTTGCTGGGCCTTGGTCTGAGCTCTTTGCCAATACTAACTCATTTAATTCTCACAACAGCCCCCTGTTACACAGAAAGACGAGAGAGGGAAGAAAATAATGGCCAGAGCAAGGTCCGGCAAACTACAGAAAATGAACCAAATTGGTCCACTCCCTGCCTTTGAAAAGTTGTATTGTCTGGACTGTTTTATGACATAACAGCAGAATCAATGTGACAGAGACCACTGGCTCACAAAGACTAAAATATTGGCAACAATAAAAAAGTTTCTGAGGCTGCAACAACCAAAAATGAATTCAAAATCAAGCAGATGACTGATAACAAGGCGTCTTGGCAGTGACCACCCATGTTATGTCACGTGACTTAAGTGCACCCTTGGTTCTGAACTCACATAAAGCCAGACTCAAAAAGGGGCGCAAGCATCTGGCCTTGATTTGCAGTGGAAAGAGACCATGGCATGCACACATACAAAAATTATAACTGTTGGGAAAATGTAGATTCATTGGAAAGATCGGACCTATGGCCACATTTCCTCGCCCTTCCTAGCATATGCTCAAAGATCTGAGACACTAAAAAAGAAATTAGCCAGATGCACAAGGGGGCGCATGCGTCTGGAGTTCTTTTGCAGTGGCTGGAGGCCCTTGTGTGCCCATTCTCTCTCTCTCTTATCTGCCTCTTTCTCTCTCTGTCTGTTGCTCTCAAATAAATAAAAATAAATTTAAAAAAGGATCAAATATTTACATCACTTAAGTCCCATGAGGACAGAAGAAGAGAGGCAAGGGATAAAAATACTTAGAGGACTGGGGAGATGGCTCAGCGGTTTAAGTGCTTGCTTGCAAAGCCTAAAGGCCCAGGTTTGATTCCCCAGTACCCATGTAAACCAAGATGCAGAATGGCAAATGTATCTGTAGTTCTTTCACAATGGCAAGAGGCCTTGGCACGCCCCTTCTATCTCTCTCTGTCTCTTTCTCTCTTTACAAAATACTCAAAGAAGTGATGATATAAAAACTGGGGCTGGAGAGATGGCTTAGAAGTCAAGGTATTTGCCTACAAAGCCTAAGGACCCAGGTTCAATTTCCCAGTTCCCATGGAAAGCCAGATGCACAAAGTGGCACATGCATTTGGAGTTCATTTGCAGGGGCTAGAGGCTCTGGTGCACCCATTCTCTCTCTCTCCTTGCAAATAAATAAATAAAATAAATAAAAATTCCCCAAGCTTGGCAAAAGACATAAACCTATAGATTCACAAGGCTTTGTGAACACCAAAGGATAATAGCCTCTCTACCAAAGTCTTGCACCAAGTCACATAATCAAGGTCTAAAGATAATTTTTTAAAAAAATTTTTTGTAAGAAAAGTTTTTTTTTTAAGTATCTTATTTTTTTTATTTGAGAGAAATAGACAGATGAGAGAGAGACAGAACAGGGGCACCAGGGCCTCTAGTCACTGCAAACACCCAATGCAAGTGTCACCTTGTGCATCTGGCTGACTTGGGTACTGGCGAATTGAACTTGGGTCCTTGGTTTCACATGCAAGTGCATTAACCACTAAACCATCTCTCCAGCCTAAGAAAGGTTTATTTTTTTGTTTTGTTTTTTTTTTGTTGTTGTTGTTGTTAAAGTTTTATTTATCTATTTGAGAGAGAGAAAAGCAGGGGAAGAGAGAGAGAGAGAATGGGAATAGCAATGCCTCCAGATAGATGCACCCCTTTGTGCATTTGGCTTACGTGCATACTGGGGAATCAAACTCGGCCTTCAGGCTTTACAAGAACGCGCTTTTAACCACTGAGCCATCTCTCCGGCACTGAAAAGTTTTTAAAAGCCCAGAAAGCCCTTTCAAGCGAGGCCAGTGGTGCCCCAACCACATCACCCTTCCAGACCTGTGGCAGAAATGGTGCTCCATCTGTTTTTGTAATATAGACAGAGATTATATGTACATGTGCTTATATCTGATCCTTGGCACCCCACCCAGCATGCTGGTCAGAGATAAAACTGGATTGTTGGGGGATATTTTGGAAGTGTGCCCAGAATTGGTGAATGAAAGAGCCCTTACGTCGCAGCGTGTTGCACAGTGACAGCCTTCAGCAGCCTCTCCATGCAGTAGCTTGGGTAAGTGACACTTCAATTGCCATCAGATGTCACTATAAACAGGACTTGCCCACAGAAATAATGGGAGGAACGGTTAGCCCGTTTGTTTCTGAACACTGGATGAGATAACTGTCCAGACACTGTTCTCTATTTCTATGTTATTGGACCAATCGTCTGTATAAATAATGAAGATGCAGCCATTCAATACGCAGAGTTTACTAGCTTGTATCAGTCACCTTCAGTCCTGTTACTCAATAGGACACGCTGCAAGTGTTCTGTTTTGTGGTAAGGTAGCTGAAAGGCACACAGCAAAACACAAAATTGGCAACCTACTCAGTTCCTTTCGCTGGGACTTGGAAACGATAAATCTTTACAGAATGGCTAGCCTCTTTATTGACAAAATCATTTTCCTTGTTGAGGATTGCATTCCTATTATTAATTTTGTTTTTTATCTGACAACTTTTTTTCATTTGTTTTTTGTTTATTTGTTTGTTTTTGGGTTTTTGAGGTAGGGTCTCACTCTAGCCCAGGCTGACCTGGAATTCACTATGCTGTCTCAGGGCGGCCTCAAGCTCACAGCAATCCTCCTACCTCTGCCTCCTGAAGGCTGGGATTCAAGGCATGTGCCACCATGACCCGCGACCACACTGTTTTGATCATTAACCAGAATATCCTACTCTTAGGAAATTTGGTAATTTGTTTCAGGTATGTAAAATGTTTAAAACAAGTGAGGCATGGTGGCACACTCCTTTAATTCCAGCGCTTGGGAGGCTCAGGTAGGAGGATCAGCATGAATTCAAGGCCAGCCTATAGCTACAGAATGAGGTCCAGGTCAGCCTGGGCTAGAATGAGACCCTAACTCGAAAATCAGAAAATAAAACAAAACAACAACAACAATAACAAAAAAAACCCCAAAAGTTTAAAACAAGCCTACACAGTTCTTAAGCACCAAGATAAATGAGGTGACTTACAAGCAGCATTGGGAAAATGTTCAGACGTAACAAATGAATGAGACCTCAGGTCAAGTGTGGACATGTGATTTAAGTAACCATCCAGCTGCCATTCTCTGAAAAAGACAATATTCTTAGAATGAAAAAATCAAAACTGAACAATTGTTGCATGATGATCCTATATATTATTATTATTATCAATGTCATGTTTTCTAGATAGAACATTTATTGTAAATATCACAGTGAGGTCTATTTTTTTCTTTAATACAGCACTTTAAATCTAGTTTCTGTTCTGTCAACTTGAACGGGACTCTCTTGCATAACTTTGTAGGTGACAGATGGATCTCTAACCTACTTAATCTGTGTACCAAGCTTTGATATAGAAAGAAGAGTTTTAGAAATTTTTAATGTACGCAAGAAAAATATAAGGAATGTAACTTGCAAGGCAGTTATAAGTTTATAATTAACATTTCTGAAAATTTAATGAAAATTCAACTGGTATTAGAAGTTAAATCTCAGCTAAAATTATTTATGATAGATAATATTTATTAAATACTCTTTTCAGGTAGCAAATTCCCTACAAAAGTACAAAGTAAAAACTTTTTCTTAAGAAAATAAAAATCAGGGCTGGAGAGATGGCTTAGTGGTTAAGGTGCTTGCCTGTATAGCCAAAAGACCAAGGTTCAATTCTCCTGGACCCACATAATCCAGATGTATAAGGTGGTACATGTGTCTGGAGTTTTCAGCTTCTGGAGGCCCTGGTGCCCCCATTATCTCTCTCTTTCTTTCTCTCTCTGCCTCTTTCTCCCTCTCAAATAAATAAGTAGAAATATTTTTTAAAAAGAAAATAAAAATTAGACCTGGGAATTAAAAAAAACAGATAGTTCTCAAGTAAATAACTTAATGACAGCTTAATGACCTGAAGGACTTGGAAAACGAAGAACATGCAAAACTCAAAAGTATCACATAGAAAGAAATGATTAAGATACTTCCTTCTAAGGAAGTATTTTATACACACATTTGTATGCACACATGCATACATTATACATACACACAACACAATACACACACACGCCTTAAAAATGTTTCAATGAATTAATGCCATATATTATACTTAATATCAGGCCCAGCCCACAATTAAAGCTCAATAAATGGCAGTTAGCATTAAGTACTGTTCTTATCCCAAATGAAATAACATGGTAGAAATTATAATAGAGTAATTGCAGCAGAAACAAATAAATGATACTTCTTCCATAAATCTCCCATTATCAAACACAAATTAAATTCATGTCATGCTACAAGGCAAATGGATAAAAATACTGAAATTTCTGTTTGAGGGAATAGAGAAAGACCATCCTTGGCGAGAGCATTGAAATGTCTCAAAAGCAGAATCAAGACTAAAGCTCACAGAATCTTTTCTTTATTCATTTTGTGAGGAAAATTGAAATTTAAGAGCCATTTCAAACCCTCTTCTTGGGGCACAAAGGGGAGCTGTGGCGTCTGCCCGTTGCTGGCACCTTGCATCTCTCCCCTGTTCCTCCAGTGACCATATGTCAGGTTGAATAAGTGTTTTCGGGCTGCCAGGTGGGCAGAACATGAAAAGACCACAGTCTTTTTCCTTCCACAACGATGCCCGTCTCTCGCCTGTCTAGTCATCATGGATTAATTACGACCTTTGTCTCCCCAACAGGTGGTGTCACGTGACCACGTTAGCTCCACCTCCCCAATCAGGCTTTCCACGTTTCTCTCACAAATGTCCATCAGCTAAGCATGGGAGGGGAGGGGAGAGGAGAGGAGGGAAGGACAGGTGGGCAGGTGTATAATTTACCAAGCTGCTCTTTGGCTTGGTATCTTAGAGCTTTGTACTTGCTACGGTGTTGGCGAGGCCATGCTAAACGGCCCCATAATGGAATGTCAGCTTAGGTTAGTCCCTAAGAGGTCTGACATTCAAGGATTTGCCAGTTTCCATCACATCACTCACCACCTCCCAGAGCACCCTGCCCTCCACAGTGTTCCTGGGGCTTTGTCAACGATTGCCAGGAAGCTTCAGGTTTGAGTGTGCCCTTGATCACACAAACATCCAAAGCCATTTAAGTGTAAACCCCTCAATCATGTACTGGAGATGACTCAGCGGTTAAAGGCACCAGCTTGCAAAGCTTGCTGGCCCAGGATCAACTGCCTAGTACCCATGTAAGGCCAGATGCACAAAGTGGCGCAAGTATGTGGAGTTAGAGAGCAGTGGGAAGAGGCCTGAGAGTGTTCATTCTCATATTCTCTCTCTCTGCAAATAAATAAAATAAATAAAAATAAACGAAATCTCTGTCAATCTATATGCCCAGACTTCAGATTCTGTAAACAAAGTCACCATGGCTTAAGATCCAAAGACTAGCTGGGTGCGGTGCCTTTAATCCCGGCACTCAGGAGGCAGAGGTAGGAGGATTGCCATGAGTTTGAGGCCACCCTGAGACTACAGAGTGAATTTCAGGTCAGCCTGAGCTAGAGTGAAACCCTACCTTTAAAATAAAATAAAAGAATACAGAGTGAATTCCAGGTCAGCCTGAGCTAGTGAGACCCTACCTTGAAAAACCAAAAGAAAAAGAAAAAAATCCAAAGACTGGGGATGGTTGCATGCAGACATCAAGGGGCGATGTGATCTTTGCTCTGCGACACTGCTGAGTTGGAGACTAGAATATGCTGTCACCGAGAAACAGCTTCTGTGCCCTGATGCCAATCAGAACTCAACCAGCTGCTTTCTTTTCACTTCGAACTGAAAGGCCAACAGTCAGACTATGGCCAGCTGGGACTGAGTTTAGGGCAGATATTTTCTTGAAATTGAATGAAGTGAGTGCACCACCCAGGCACAGAAATGTCTTCATGAATTTTGTTCACATCAAAATTTATTTACTTATTTATTTATTTTTAAAATATTTTTATTTATTTATTTATTTGAGAGCAACAGACACGGAGAGAAAGACAGATAGAGGGAGAGAGAGAGAATGGGTGCGCCAGGGCTTCCAGCCTCTGCAAACGAACTCCAGACGCGTGCGCCCCCTTGTGCATCTGGCTAACGTGGGTCCTGGGGAAACGAGCCTCGAACCGGGGTCCTTAGGCTTCACAGGCAAGCGCTTAACCGCTAAGCCATCTCTCCAGCCCTACTTATTTATTTTTAATTAATTTATTTATTTGAGAGCGACAGACAGAGAGAAAGAGGCAGATAGAGAGACACAGAGAATGGGTGCACTAGGGCTTCTAGCCACTACAAACGAACTCCAGTTGCGTGCGCCCCCTAGTGCATCTGGCTAACGTGGGTCTTGGAGAATGGAGCCTCAAACGGGCTCCTTAGGCTTCACAGGCAAGCACTTAACCGCTAAGCCATCTCTCCAGCCCCACATCAAAATTTAATCTGTTAACTGAAAGCTACAATGATATTGAATATGGAAATTTGGAAATATATAATAATATTGAATATGGAAACAAGTACCCATAGCTATGTGACTTAGATAAATGTGAGACAGGAGGCTGGGCGTGGTGGGACTCACACCCATAATCCCAGCACTCAGGGGGCAAGCGCAGGTAATCTCCACGAATTTAAGGCCAGGCAGGGCTCCGTAACAACTCTCTGTCCCAGGAAACAAAATGAGGGGCTGGGGATATCACTCAGTTGGTGAGAGCCCTTGGCATGCAGGCATGAGGGCCTGATTCACCCTGAGTTCAATCCCAGCACGCCACAAATAGCTGGGCATGGACATGCACTCCTGTGACTCCAGGCCTGTGGGGAGCAGAGACCAGAGAACCACTGGGGGTCACTGGTCAGCCAGTGTGACCAAAACTGGCAGCTTTGGGTTCATTCAGAAACTCCGTCTCAAGGATGAGCAGCAGAGGACAACCGTGGCCTCTGCACGTGTGTGCTTGGTGTTCATGCAGCTGTACACGTACGTGCGCACACCACACGCACAAGTGGAGGGGCCAGGGCGATGCTCAGCAGTTAAAAGACATTTCCTTCCAAGCCTGCCTGCTCCACTTTGATCCCCCAGCACCCAAATAAAACCAGGCACAAAGTGGTACATGGGTGGGTGTCTGTGACCCCAACATGCCTGAAGAACCTGAAAGTCACAGGCCAGCTAGACTGCGTTTGTTTGTAGCAGGAGACTTGCTTAGAGACGGGGGAGAAGGGTGCAGGCGCTTTGAGGGTGTCCTCATACATGCGTCCACATTCACACAATAAAGTGTTTCATAGGATATTTTTTTTTGAAAATTCTTTTTTTTAATTATTTATTTATTTATTTGAGAGCGACAGACACAGAGAGAAAGACAGATAGAGGAAGAAAGAGAGAATGGGCGCGCCAGGGCTTCCAGCCTCTGCAAACGAACTCCAGACGCGTGTGCCCCCTTGTGCATCTGGCTAACGTGGGACCTGGGGAACCGAGCCTCGAACTGGGGTCCTTAGGCTTCACAGGCAAGCGCTTAACCACTAAGCCATCTCTCCAGCCCTCATAGGATATTTTTAGCTATATCTTTGAAAGAGGGAGAGACACAGAGAGAATATGAGTGCACCAGGACCTCTCGACACTGCAAAGGAACTCCAGATGCATGTACCACTTTGTGCATCTGGCTTTATGTGAGTACTGAGAAATTGAACCCAGGCCATCAAACTTTGCAAGCAAATACCTTTAACTTCTCTCTCTCCCATAAAGTAAATTTTTAGAAAAATACAAACAAGTGAATATGAGCATTGGGGGCCTATGTCTTTAAGCGATGTCCCCAAGGGAATGAGGAAGAAGACTGAGCAAAAGGCAGAGAGGAGGTAGACTCGAAAGGAGTCATCAGGGCTGGAGAGATGATTCAGCAGCTAAGGCACTTGCCTACAAAGCCTAACGACCTGGATTCGATTCCCCAGTACTCACGTAAAGCCAGATGCACAAAGTGGCGCAGGCATCTGGAGTTTGTTTGCAGCAGTTAGAGGCCCTGTTGTGCCCATTCTCTCTCTCTGTGTATGTGTCTGTACCCACTTGCAAACAAATTAATTAATTAAATGTATGTGTGTGTATACATATATATATATATATATATATATATATATATATATATATATATATTTTTTTTTTTTTCGAGGTAGGGTCTCACTTTAGCCCAAGCTGACCTGGAATTCACTATGTGTCTCAGGCTGGCCTCGAATTCATGGTGATCCTCTGATTCCCGAGGGCTGGGATTAAAGGCATGCGCCACCACGCCTGGTTTATTCAAATATATTTTTTAAAGGAGTCATCAGAGGAGTAGGGGAAGAACCAAGAGAGGGTCAGGGAAGGTGAGAGAAGAAACCAGAAACCCTGAAGGGCCGTGGAGGGCCAGCAGCACCCGTCCACTGAGCACTCCAGGAAGATGAGGCTAGAGGTGCATGGGCACCCAAAGGAGCCCAGGACGAAGGTGGTAAGGACCAGGTACACACTGGATGGAACACTGAGATGTCTGGTGGCTGAGTGACGCAGGGCCTTGGGCTGGTGGCCTGGAGAAGCGCCAGCACCAGGGAAAGGGCTGTTGACACGTTCACCTTGGAGGGTTCCTGAGCCAAGGATGCACTTTGAGGTCATTGGGTTTCCAATCTAGAGATTCATTCTGACTGGCTTCAGGGCTGTGTCTTTTGCTCTTAATGTGTCCAGTAAACTGCGTGAAATTGATCGTTTCCAGCGGTGACATTTGTTTACATATTAAGCTTCCCCTGCGCATGTCTCCCGAGCAAACAATGCGCCACATGATGCGATGCTAGACCATCCAAATGTGTACCCCAGCTACACATGTTCCTCCTTCTGCTGTAAGGAAGGCTCCTCCAGCAAGGGCCACATGGGCACAACACAGCCTCATGATGCCTTGATCACTGCGCAGCTCTCTCTCTCTCTCTGAAAACCTTCAGTGAGCTACTCAGAACCCTAAGAAATGGTTACATGAAGTCCTCTCACACAGTCTGAGTGGAGGGAGCAAGGTTCTTAAATCCCCAGTCCATCACCGACAGATGCTATTGTAAAATGTGCTGAAGGTGTCATTGGCAAAAGGAACTGAGGGGCTGGAGAGACAGCTCGGTGGGTAACGTGCTTGCTGTACCAGCGCAAGAACCTGAGTTCAGATCCCAGCACCCACATGACAAGCCCAGCCTGGCACCACGCTCCTGTGATCCCAGTGCTGGGGAGCCAGAGAATTAAGGATCCCGAGACACATAGCTGGCTGGTATGGCTGGACTGGTGAGCTCTAGGTTCTGTGAAAAACATTGTCTCAAAAAAACAAGGTAGAGGATGACAGAGCAAGACACCCAGTGTTGACATCTGGTCTCTGCGCATGTTGCAGCCCCCGCCCCAACACGTGCACGTGACTCACACATACACACACACAAAAAAGAGATTTAAAGGAATATTACAATAGTTAGTTAAGTGGAAATTCCCCTTTTAACTTTCTTTAATATATATACATTTTTATTGATAACTTCTATACTTCCAGACAACAAACCATGGTATTCCCTCCCCTCCCCCACTTTCCCCTTCATATCTCTGCTCTCCATCACATCCCCTCCCTTGCTCCATTAGTCTCTCTTTTAATTTAATGTCATCATCGTTTTCTCCTATTATGAGGTTCTTGTATAGGTATTGCTAGGCACGGTGAGGTCTTGGATATGGAGGCCAAATTCTGTCCAGACAGTTGTCTGTAAGGAGTGGTCCCCTTCCTTTGGCTCTTGCATTCTTTCCTCCCACCTCTTCCGCAATGGACCCTGAGCCATGGAGGGTGTGAGATGTTTCAGTGCTGGACACTCCTCCGTCCCTTCTTCTCAGCACTATGTTGCCTTTTGGGTCATCCCAGTGGTCATCGCCATCTGAAAAGAGAAGCTTCTCTAACCAGAAGTGAGAATAACATTAATATATGAGTATGAACATTAAGTGTAGTGCTTTCAGGGCAATTTGGTGAGAGGAATATATGCATTTATCCAGACAAGAGCAGGCTTTATACCCCTAAGGCTCATGACCTCCCCTGCCATATGCTTTTGATTAGGTTTTCAGTACCAGGCATGTATTCCCTCCCATAGAGCAGGCCTCCAGTCCAATTAGAGAACAGTTAGTTTCCCCCAGAGCAGACATGCCACTATTGCATTTGTTCAGTCATTTGGACTGTCTGGCCAAACTTGAGGCTTCCAGTGTCCCCTGTTTTCACCGCTGATGACTTCTGTCTCCCATAAGGCTGCATACAGTACAGCTTTTTCCAGCTTTCAGTTGTCTGGGCTACAGGGAGAAGGTTTTCTGCTCAGCACCAGCTTGATTTCTCAGGGACTCTGCCGCTCAGGCATGTGAAGTCTTCAGCAATAGGGTCTTACTATCTCTTTCTCACGGGAAACCAGGGGCCTTGGCAATAGCCTATAATGTTTTGGAGGCAATAGGGATCTTCCTGACAAACAACTCACCGGAAGGTATCCTATCCCTGTCACTGAAAATTTTCTAGTAACAATCTATGGCTTCTGGATGTGCTGTTATTCAAGAAAGCGGATTTTCATATGTCTTATTCAGAGTATCTTAAATTTTGATTGATTAATTTTTTATGAGAGAGGGAGAGAGGGGGAGAGAATTGGTATGCCAGGGCCTCTAGCCCCTGCAATCGAACCCTAGATGCGTGTGCCGTCTTGTGCACGTGTGCAACCTTGCATGCTTGCATCACCTTGTACATCTGACTTAACTGGAACCTGGAGAGTCAAACATGGGTCCTTGGGCTTCATAGGCAAGTGCCTTAACCGCTAAGCCATCTTGAAAATTGCCTTTTGATTAACATCTCCTTCACACCCTCCAGGGCTCAGGGACCCTGGAGGAAGGAGTGGTGGAAAGAAGGTAAGAGCCAAAGAAAGGGGAGGAGCGCTTTGAAACACTGCTCTCCAAAGACGTGAGTGTAAGAGGTTCTTGTGATCACCACCTCACAGAGGCTGCCGTTGCCGAACCGAGAAGACCTGCATAAAATAAGAGCAAAAAAAGAAGAAAAAAAGTGATGACATCAGAATAGAAGAGGGGCAAGTTGGCAAAGAGGAGTTCAGTGTGGTGGTGGAGGGCATTTGGATGAGGGCATGTTGTGTCTATAAATTGAAGTAGTTGGCACTGGTGGCTCAGTGGGAAGCAGAGTTGCCTTCCTAAATGGAAGTTGTCCAAAAAAGGGCTTTTTTGTGTGTTGTTGTTGTTATTGTTTTTTTTTAAATGGATTCCAAGTATGAATCGCCTTTGCATTGGGTCTTCATTAGATAGAAAATAGAATTCTTAAATGTGCTTTTGTTGTTATTGTTCAGGGGTGATTGAACCTGAAGCCTTCCACACACTAAGCAAATATAGTCAAGCTATACCCCACTTTTAACTTCTGTGTGCGTGGTTTATTTTTTGGTGGGGGGTTTTGAGGTGGGGTCTCACTCTAGCCCAGGCTGACCTGGAATTCACTATGTAGTCACTATGTAGTCTTAGCCTGGCCTTGAACTCATAGCAATACTCCTACCTCTGTCTTCTGAGTGCGGGAGTAAAGGTCTGCGCCACTACGCCCGGCCCTTTCCACTCTTTATTTTGAAACACAGTCCCACTAATTCGCCCAGGCAGGTCTTGAGCTTTCTGTCTGCCTGCCTCATACTCCTGAGCAGTTGGGATCACAGTGCTGTGCCACCACGCCTGGCTTTTAAATGAATTTTCAAATTTGATGAGTGACACAGAGCGACAAGATCATCCCTGTTTGGATACTTGATGTTCCAGTGTGGGAACAATCTATAGAAAGTTGATTTTTCCAAATTCTACCTTCATAGTGCCCTGAGATCCTATCTGCCTTTGAAAATAATGTGCTATCCCCATCCTCCTCGAAAGGATTATAATATTGAAAATTGTTAAAACGTCAAATAAGTACATAAGATTGGTGAGCCATCCACATCTTTTTAAATTTTTTTAAATTATTTATTTATTTGAGAGCAACAGACACAGAGAGAAAGACAGATAGAGGGAGAGAGAGAATGGGCGCACCAGGGCTTCCAGCCTCTGCAAACGAACTCCCGACACGTGCCACATCTTTTTAAAGGTGGTAAAATGGTGTTGTGTCTTAACAGGAACATGAAGAGTTCATTCCTTAATAAAAAAATATTTTAGACAGAATTTTGCCCCTCAAAATTTATTTCCTTCTACATGCAACTATATTTGCTTCTAATTAGCTTCCACATTGCTGAGCAAAAGAATAGCAAAGCCAGGCATGGTTTCTCACACTTTAAAAATTTTTTTTTCTTGTTTATTTTTATTTATTTGAAAGTGACAGACAGAGAGAGAGAGAGAGAGAGAGAGAGAGAGAGAGAGAGAGAGAGAGAAAGAGGCAGATAGAGAGAGAGGCAGATAGAATGTGCGCACCAGGGCCTCTGGCCACTGCAAACGAACTCCAGATGCATATGCCCCTGTTTGCACCTGGCTAATGTGGGTCCTGGAGAATTGAACCTTGAACCAGGGTCCTTAGGCTTCACAGGCAAGCGCTTAACAGCTAAGCCATTTCTCCAGCCCTAATTCACACTTTTAATCCCAGCACTTGGGAGGCAGAGGTAGGAGGATCACTGTGAGTTCGAGGCTGCCCTAAGATGACAGAGTGAGTTCCAGGTCAGACTGAGCTAGAGTGAGACCCTACCTTGAAAAACCAAAAAAGAAAGAAAGAGAGAGAGAGAGAGAGAGAGAGAGAAAGGAAGGAAGGAAGAAAGAAAGTATAACAGGACTGGAAGGATGGCTTAGCAGTTAAGGCGCTTGCTTGCAAAGCCAAAGGACCCAGGTTCAATTCCCCAGGACTCATGTTAGACAGATGCACAAGGAGGCACGCACATCTGGAGTTCGTTTGCAGTAGCTGGAGGCCCTGGCGCACCCATTTTCTCACTCTGTCTCCCTCTTTCTCTGTCAAGTAAATAAAATATTTTTAAAAGATAAATAAAGAATAACAAGTTGAGTACCTTAGCCCTCACACAACTCAGTTTTTTCTCCGTAACTACATGGGATGGTTTGTTCTGCTGACTTTTTTCACAGCAAAACTTTGCCAAGGAAGTAGACGGCACAGTGATTTACAGTCTGGCCACACAGGTTTCAATCTGGGCAGCAATATCATAACGTCACTTCAGGGAACGTGCTTGTAACAAAACTTCAGCAGTAAATCACATTGGTGGATAATGGGACCTTTTATAATTTATCATTTCAGGGGTAATTATTGGGTGCTGAAAGGTTGGGGGAGCAAATTTTTCCTTCTTGTCACCATCACAGTCTCACTATCACCAGTACAAGTGTTAAAAAGAATTTTCTGTATTAGCAATATTTGCATGTTTTCCAAATTTCAGTGAAACACACTTTTCAAGCCTTTATGTTCTATGAGTTAGATCCATCTCATTACAACACATTGAACTATATGTCATTTTAAAGTGTCATTTGAGGGGATGGAGAGATGGCTCAGCAGTTAAAGACACTTGCTTGCAAAGCCTGCCAGCCTGGGTGTGATTCTCCACTACCCATGTAAAGCCAGATGTGCAAAGTGGCACCAACATCTGGAGTTTGTTTGCAGCGGCAGAAGAGCCTGGTGGGTTCTCCCCCCACAACCTCCCAAGTAAATGTTTAAAAACAAAACACAGTGTCATTTGAACCATGTTCTTTGACACAGACTCACCCAAAACTTGCAAGCAGGCAGGGGGCCGCCAGGTCTCAACAATGGCACAGGGTCTCTTAGACCAAGCAGTCTAAAGTGCTGCTTTATAAGATGCTCAAAAGCAAAACAGTGTAGGAAGGAGTGAACATCTGTTTGTGTCAGCTTCTAATTACTACATTTGAGTTTCAATGCTTTCAAATAACTTCTCTTTCACTTGTCATTTATATGCCAGACTCCCTTAAATTGATGGTTTTATTTCTTCATCATGTCTACAAATGAAAACCCAAAATGTTTTTTCTTTGTTTTGTTTTTATTGAGGCAGAGCCTCACTCTACCCCAGGCTGACCTGAAACTCACTCTGTGGCCTCAGGCTGGCTTTGAACTCCCTCCTAGCTCAGTCTCCCTAGTGCTGGTACTAAAGGCATGGGCCACCATCACCAACTGCCCTGTATTTTTAAGAATGATACCACCAAAGAAGACTGCAAAATTGTGAAGTGTCATACTTGCAAGTCAAGCTGGTACAAATATTTTTATAAAATATTTATTTATTTGTATGCATGAGCGTGTGTGTGTTCACGCATGTGTGTGTGGGTGCATATGTCACACATGCCACAGAACACTATGGAGCTCACAGGACAGCTCGGAGGTGTCTGTGTGTCTCCTGTCATTGTAAACTCAAGTCACGCTTCCTGGTCCACCAGTCTTGAATTCTCTTGGCTATGTCTCTCATTGTTGCAGACGCATTGAGATCACAGATGCATGTACCACTTTGCTTCTGGCTTTATGTGGGTGCTGGGAATGGAACCTGGGCCAGCAAGCTTTTCAAGCAAGCGCCTTTAACCACTGATCCATCTCCCCAGCCCCATGAATGCTCTTGATTGTTGGGTGTTCAAAGTCACTTCCTTTACGATCATTTGGCTCACTACTGCCATGGTCAGGGTTTTGCTCCAAAAGTCCAGTAAATGTTATTTTGCCATCTGTGAATTAATTTATAATAAGTGGCACAAATATTATTTTCTTTAAGATTTTATTTTCTTATTTATTTATTAGAGAGAGAAAGAGAGAGAGAGAATGGGCGCTCTAGGGCCTCTAGCCACTGCAAACGAACTCAGACGCATGCACCACCATGTGCATCTGGCTTACATGGGACCTGGAGAATCAAACCTGGGTCCTTAGACTTTGCAGGCATGCACCTTAACCACTAAGCCAACTCTTAAGCCCAATATTATTTTCTTAACTTAAGTGAAAATGTAAATTTCAAGCAGGTTTGATAAAAATATAAAATAATTACGATTTCTTTGAGGCAAGCCCAACAGACTGGCTTTTATTTTTATTTTTTATTTGTTTTATAGGAGAGAGTGACAGTGAGAGCAAGTGAGAGAAAGGGAGAGAGAGACAATTGACACTCCAGGGCCTCCAGCCACTGAATCAAACTCCAGAAGCGTGCGCCCCCTTGTGCACATGTGTGACACTGCACTCTTGCATCACCTTGTGCGCCTGGCTTACGTAAGACCTGGAGAGTTGAACATGGGACATTAGGCTTCACAGACAAGTGCCTTAACCCCTAAGCCATCTCTCTAGCCCTGATTACAAAATATTTTAAGTATTTTACATAATTCAGATGTTCACAAAATTTTCAGCTATAGAGAGAGGATAGACCTTTGTAGTAGGTGTCTTCTCATTGGTGGGAAAAAACACTCTACCAGAAATGGGGTTCATTTCAGGCTTTCACAGTTTTGAGGGGGAAGTTCCATCATTGCAGAGAAAGCACAACATAGCAGGCAACTGACTCACATCTTCATATGTCAGCAGCAGGACAGGAGCAGTAAAACACTGGCAAGGGAGCTGGATTATAAAGTCCCCAGGTCCACACCCCGTGTCCGCCTCCTCCAGCAAGCTTCCAACTCCCAAAGGCCCCACCCCTTTTCCAAGTTGCTGTCTTCTGAGGACCAGCTATTCAACGCACATGAGCCTACAGGGGACATTCAAACTACCAGTGACCTTAAAACATCACATCTTATCACATGGACCTGTGGCTTGCTCTCGTGCCCTGCTGTACAAGACAAGCTCATGGTTACACATTTAGAAATTGTCACAGGGCTAGAGAGATGGCTTAGCGGTTAAGCGCTTGCCTGTGAAGCCTAAGGACCCCGGTTCGAGGCTCAATTCTCCAGGACCCACGTTAGCCAGATGCACAAGGGGGCGCACGCGTCTGGAGTTCGTTTGCAGTGGCTGCAGGCCCTGGCATGCCCATTCTCTCTCTGTCTCTCCATCTGCCTCTTTCTCTCTCTGTCTCTCACTCTCAAATAAATAAATAAACAAAACAAAATTAGAAATTGTCACAATGTCAAAGTGTGATTAAAGTTTCTCAGTGGTTGCTCCCAGGTATTGTGCTTAGCTTGTCCCTGACAGACAACCCAGCAGTTCAGTACCTCACATGTGTGACGCTGTTGTATCCATCAAAGCTTTGTTAAAATCTTCTTAAGTCACCCATCTCTCTTCTCAACATGAAACTCCTCTGTCCCACAACTTGTTATTAAAAAGTATTCCACATATTCTCAGCCGTTTGGAAGGGGAATTCTCCCCTCCTCCAGCTCAGATGATGCGGGGCAGGGGGAGGTAGGAAAATGATTAGTCATTATGATTTAGGGATTAGAATACAATTGGATTTTTTTCTTTGTAACATTATTTATCCTTGAACATAATTAGAAACAAATTCAGAACACAGTAGAAAACAGGTATGTGAAAAATTTACACAGTGGGACAGAACTCAGCTATTTAAATAAATAAAACGTACCAAGCATGGTGGTTTACACTCATAATCTCAACACTTGGGAAACTGAAGTGGGAGAATTAGCCTCAAGCTCAAGGCCAGTCAGGGGCTACCTAGTGAGCTCAGGCAAGTCTGGGCTTCAGTTTGAGACCCTGTTTCCAAACATCAAAAAATAAACAGGGCTGGAGAGATGGGTTAGTGGTTAAGCGCTTGCCTGTGAAGCCTAAGGATTCCAGTTCGAGGCTCGGTTCCCCAGGTCCCACGTTAGCCAGATGCACAAGGGGGCGCACGCGTCTGGAGTTCATATGCAGTGGCTGGAGGCCCTGGGGCGCCCATTCTCTCTCTTCTCTCCCTATCTGCCTCTTTCTCTCTCTGTCACTATCAAATAAATAAAAACAAAAAAAATTTAAAAATAAAAAATAAATAAACAGAAACAGTTCTGGCAAAGGTGCTATTTATGCCTTCTGCTGGTGTTCTTTCTGCTTTGCTTACACATTTAACTTTAAATTAATGAAGTGCGCATCTATATTTAACATATGAATGAAGTATGCATCTCCTTTATATTTAAAACTACCATTTTGATATGAGAAAATACAACATGAATGCCACATAATTCTCCCTCATATGTGGTTCCTAATCCGGGACAGTTTGAGCTGTAGGCATTCCTGACGGGCAACTCGAGGGACAGATAATGGGGGGTGGGAAAGGATTCGGAGGGATGAAAAAGGGAGGGTAGGGGGAGATATACACGAAACTAAAGTCAACATGAATTAGTACCATAGAAACCCTTCTTCTGGAAAGCAAACTAAAAGATATAACCTTCAATAGTACTCTGGAAGTATTATCTAGGCAAAGGGGCCCCGAAAGGGTGGGAGGAAACCTAAAACCCTTGGTTCTGGATTGTAACTCCCAGTGTCAGGAATGGGTCATACTCCACAGTGAGCTTTTGGTTGGAGATACCTATGAGATCCACAAAACGAGGCAAGCTTCTGTCAAAGTACTTAATTACCCACCTGAGCTAAAAGGTGTGATCCTATTGCTGAAGACAACACGAGCTGCGACAGAGAACATGGGGAGATCATGCTGGAATTTGAAGGAAGCCAGCTTGTGATGGATCACCATCATGATGCTAGAAAGCGCTACCTGAGCGGCTGGGGAAAATGGCGACCTGCGTTGTGAACAAGCAGGGGATCCTGCTGGAGATGCCATCAACCAAGCAGACAAGATGTACACACCTTTGCAACAGTGGCACCCAGCCGAGGTGGGAAACAATGGCTCTGTGGTTAGACAAGAGACCGGCTCAATGGGAAAGAACCCATAGCAGGTACTGGGATCCAAGTCAGAATCCTACAGGGACAAGGACCATGGATCTTCGGTAAGAAGCTCCCTCTAGTCTTTGGCCGAAAGAGAGGCTACAGCCATCAAAAGTGCTCTTAATTAACTACGCTATCCCCTGTTTGGACCCATGCTGCTCACTCTCCGTTGGAGAACCTATCTTCTCTTATACAGAAGGCACTAAGAACTGGGCAGAACCAAAATTCTTTGACATGAGAAGAAAAGATAGCTGACTTCATATCATGAGATGAGCCACCTTTACACATCAGTCAGGGTCCAGGTGACACCACAGAGGAACTGGCAAGTTAAGCATGAGTGCTGCTCTCACAGCAAGCCTGACAACCTGCCTCACTGTGATGCTGACAGACACTGAGGACACTCAAAACTTATCAAAACAGAGGCTGGAGAGATGGCTTAGCAGTTAAGTGCTTGCCTGAGAAGCCTAAGGATCCGGTTCAAGGCTCGATTCCCCAGGACCCATGTAAGCCAGATGCACAAGGTGGCGCATGTGTCTGTAGTTTGTTTGCAGTGGCTAGAGGCCCTGATGTGCCCATTCCCTCTCTCTGTCTGTCTCTCTCAAATAAATAAAATAAAAAGTAAACAAACAAAAAATGTAAAAAAATCCTTATCAAATAGAAATATGGAAATTCTGAGAGCTTAACCCTAAAGTAGACTTATAACACTCCTGCCAAGGCTCAGAGAATGTTGTGGAAGAGGGGTGGAAAGATTGTGAGAGCCTCAGGGTGGGAAGGAGTGTCCAGAGGATTGTCCACACCCCCACAATGGCTGACTTCTGCACTCATAACTCATAATCCATAACCCCATGGTGAATAACCCTACAGAGGAGGACCCCAGTGGAATATGTGTGGGGAGAAAGGGAATGCTATCAATATATGATTTGTTCAAAAAGCAAAGTTTCTAATTAACAAAAAAAAGTTTTTTTATTTTTTTCTTTATTTTTATTTATTTATTTGAGAGTGACAGAGAGAGAGAGAGAGAGAGGGAGGGAGAGAGAGAGAGGAAGCATGCCAGGGTCTCCAGCCACTGCAAACGAACTCCAGACACGTGCGCCCCCTTGTGCATCTGGCTAACATGGGTGCTGGGGAATCGAGCCTCGAACCGGGGTCCTTAGGCTTCACAGACAAGTGCTTAACCGCTAAGCCATCTCTCCAGCCCTAAAAAAAGTTTTTAAAATCATGAAAATGCTATATTTAAAAGTACTACTTCAAAATGTAAGTTAGCAAAATATAATTCATTAAGTACGTTTGAGTATTATGTGTCTTTTGCTATGCTAGGAAACTCAAACTGAAAAAACTGCATTACTTATGTCTTACAAATGACTTTACCAATGGTTCATTAAAATCTGATTACTGGGACTGTAGAGATGGCTTGGCGATCAAGGCCTGCAAAGCCAAAGGACCCAGGTTCAATTCCCCAGGACCCATGTAAGCCAGATACACTAGGTGGCACATGCATCTGGAGTTCATTTCTAGTGGCTGAAGGCCCTGGAGCACCCATTCTCTCTCTCTCTCTTTCTCTTGCTATTCTTCCTCTCTGTCTCTTTCAAGTAAATAAATAAAAGTAAAATATTGAAAAAACGGATTACCAGAAGTTAAGAAAAACATCAGATTTCAAATGGAGAAATGAGTCCAAAGCTATGATCAGATAATTTGTAAGAGAAAAAAGTAAAATATTGCCAACTGGGGGCTGGAAGGATTGCTCAGTGGTTAAGGGCACTTGCTTTCAAAGCCTGCTGGCCTGGGTTTACCCCCAGCCCCCATGTAAAGCCAGAATCACAAAGTGGTATGCATTTGTGTGGAGTTCATTTGCAAAGGCAGGATGCCCTGGTGTGTCCATTCTTTCTCTTCATCTCTCTTTCCTTCTTACTCTGTTAAGTTATGTCTGAGCTAAGTTATCAGTGCCTCTTCAGATTTCCACAAAGTACCGACATATTGTTATTTTATTTTATTTTTTTAAGAGAGAGAGAAATAGGCAGATGGACAGAATAAGAGCGAGAGAATGGGCATGACAGGGCCTTCAGCCACTGTAAACAAACTCTAGACATACACGCCACCTTGTGCATCTGGCTTACATGGGTCCTGGGGAATGGAACCTAGGTCCTTTGGCTTCACAGGCAAGCGCCTTACCCGCTAAGCCATCTTTCTCTCCAGCCCCCATGCATTCTTTGTCAATGGCTCTGTACCCACCCGCAATCCCAGTAACTCATTTAGATGGAACTTGACCTCCAGTTGGCAAAAGTTGACTTTCTGTGTCCACAATGCTGTTAGTCACAAACTTCATGCTGACTTGAGGTCACGCAACTTGCAATCACATCAGGAAATTTCAGCCTCTCACATTTCCTTCACCTGTCACCAGATCCCAGGACAGGTATGAAAGCAGCTAGGCAGGCCTGTCACGACACTCCACATAACCTGGGCCTTGAGCACACATGTAGCGATGAAAGTTGCCGGTTAAACATTGCCCAATATCTTCTCTGGAATTCTTGCCTAACAGGGAGGCTCCAGTTTCTATGTAGAAATTAAAAGTAGCTATAGAGCCATCTTTCATCCAAAGCATTTAAGAAAGGCATTTCTAGAATTCCTGTTTTCCTCCTGATAGGAGATTTGAAGCAGTGCTTCATAAATAAATTTGTAAGGTTTGCCCTCTACTGTTCATCAAAGGAAATGCAGCCAACATCCACATTGGTTTGATGCCCAGGACGAGAATCTAAACATTTTGTTTACCACTTAATATTTTCAAAATATCAGGCCATGCTCAGACATATAATGTGCGTAGCTCCTATTTAATACTTACAATAACCCACAAGTAAAGTACCTTTATTTTTATTTCATATTAGAGGGATCCTGTAAGGAGATATAAGTAACACACAGCTAGCTGATAAAGTTCTTGTTCTTAATCTTAGTCTGCCTAGAAAATGTGGGCTGGAGAGATGGCTTAAAGGTTAAGGCGTTTGCCTGCAAAGCCAAAGGACCCAGGTTTGATTCCCCAGGACCCAAATTAGCCAGACACACAAGGGGGCTCATGTGTCGGAAATTCATTTGCAGTGGCTGGAGGCCCTGGTGTACTCATTCTCTCTCAAATAAATTACTATATTATAAAAAATATCCATGGTCTTTCTTCTCTGTTATAATGCCTTCAATTTGCTTAAATCATTAAATTAGCTACATCTGTGTGTTTATCTATATATGTCATTTCACAAAGTCAAAGAAACACAGAGGCAAATGCACAATTAGTTATAACACAATAAAGACAAGAAAACCATTCAAAGGCTAACTGTGGAAGCCTTCAGACTTCATAGACATGCTTTGCAATTGCATGTAATTTTTCCTTGTCAAATAGGCATCGAGGCCATAGTGTCTCAATGTACGCAATGGAATATATTGCATAGCATTTTTTCTTTTATTTTTCTCTTTTCCTTCTTCTTTCTTTCTTTCTTTCTTTCTTTCTTTCTTTCTTTCTTTCTTTCTTTCTTTGTTTCTTTCTTTCTTTTTTCCGATCTGAGGTAGGATCTCGCTCTAGCTCAGGCTGACCTGGAATTCACTACATAGTCTCAGGGTGGCCTCAAACTCATGGTGATCCTCCTACCTCTGCCTCCTGAGTGCTGGGATTAAAGGCGTGTGCCACCACGCCCAGCTCTCTTTCCTTCTTTCTTAAGGCAGGTTCTTAGTATGTAGCCAAAACTGACCTCAAACTTTCAATTTTCCAGCCACAGTCTCCCAAATTTTGGGATTACAGGCAGGGCACCACCACACCCAGCTGGCTGGGGCATTTCTGAGATATTATTTGCCTCCTAATATTTAAGTAATAGGTACTAGTATTGCTGGGATAAATACCAAACAAAAGGCAGCTGATGGGAGGAAAGGTTTTTATTTTACCTAGTCTCAAGGGTAAACACGACATGAGCAGAGTCTAGACATCACCTTCGCCACAGCAGATGGAAAACAGCAGCAGAAAAGTATGCCAAACTCTATCCAAGGCAGCTGGCTATAACACCCCTAAGCCTGTGCCAACAACACACCTCCTTCAGCAAGGCTCTACCTTCCAAGTTGCCACCTGCTATGGACAAGCATTCAGAGCACATGAATTTATGGTGACAGCTCATCCAAGCCACTGCACTGACCCAAATAAGAATGTGTGAGCGATGGCGGGGAAAATCCGACATTCCCTCCATCCACTGCAGGCAAGCACATCCCACCACAGGTGAGTGCATGAGGTGGTGCATGGGTACATACACACATACACACTATACACACACCACACCACACATACACACCACCACCATCACATCATACACACATACACACATGTACACACCACACCATACCACACTATACACACCACCACATCACATCATATACACACACACACATGTACACACCACACCATACTTCACATACACACCACCACCATCACATCATACACACACACACACACATGCACACACCACACCATACCACACTATACACACCACCACCATCACATCATACACACACACACGAATTTAAGGAAGACATCATGAATACGGATTATGGGAAACTACAAAGCATGGGGATATACCTGGACTTTATCAGAAAAGAAAGCCATTGCTATCTCAGGCCTGAAGGAACAAAGACAGCAGAGATTACCAGAACCCAAAGAGCAGAGCTGCAAGGAGACACTGGAGCGGAGCTGTGGCCAGCAGCTGACAGACACAGTCAGTGCATTGCTTGTCAGAGGAGATTTACAAAAACAAACGCCCAGCCCACTCTTTCTGCCCTCTTAATTCTGGCTTGTACTTCCCACTGACCAGACCTGGCTAGGACCCATTTCTACAGGACCGTGCAAAACATATGGCATATAGGCTGGAGAGATGGCTTAGCAATTAAGGATTTTGCTCGCAAAGCCAAAGGATCCCGGTTCAATTCTCCAGGACCCACGTAAGACAGATGCACAAATCTGGAGTTTGTTTGCAGTGACTGGAGCCCCTGGCTAGCCCATTCTCTCTGTCTGCCTCTTTCTCTCAAATAAATAAAATATATTTTAAAAATATGGAGTAGAGAGGGGCCTTTCCCATTTGCAGTAATAATATGGGGTGGGATAGTGGATTAGCTAAAGACACAAGATTATACTTAAAGTGAACAGTATACCATTTTCTGTCTCTGTGACCTTGCACACATCATGTAAGCCCTCAAGCCTCAATTTCTTCATCTAATACAATGAAATATGATTCCTTACCATCTCGTTCCACTCAAACATGAGTGCTCAGCTTTTCTTTGGATGCTAGAACCATTCTTCATCTTGTCAAGTGGCCCATCCTTTGTTTTAAAGAGACCGTAAGTAGCCTGGGGATGTCACAGAGCGTCACTGACATGAAAGTCAGCAAAATCACTGGCCATGGACATGTATCCTTTTCTTGCTCATTCCAACATGACATTCAAGAGGTTCCTTGCCTGCCTTCAGGAAGAACATCTGCCACATGGTAATGAAATGAACTCATGTCAATGGCAAGGATCATGGAACGATCTAGAAACATTGGCTTGACTTCTACCCAACTTCCTGATTCTAGATACAAACCCCAGGTAGGCTGTTTTCCAGTGAGGAAACCCCAACTCCCAACATCAACTCTGAGTCTTGTCCTCCCAGTGCTCCAACCCCCTCCCCACTTCCAAAGGCTTCCTGTGTCTACTGCTCCGTGGGAGGAAAGGCAGAGAGTGTGGAGAGGAGGCATCTTCTCCGCCTTTTGTTCTTTCTCTAATCTGTTGTTATAGAACAGATGAACTTTTGAGATCTCACCGTCTGCATCTACAGAATGAAGAATTGTTGCAGGGAACAGGTTAGCTTCCTGCTCCAGCTTTTACTTGCAGGCAGATCCTCTCACGGTCACACACCTGCAGCCGTTTGGTTAACTCCTTGAGGAATGAGCTGTGTGTAATACCATCCTTCGTTCAGACCAAGCCAAAGCTTCTTTGACATTCCTGTGTTCCTCAGAGCTTATCCTCAGAGACAGTCGCCTCCTGGAACCCTGAGACAATCTTTCCTCTTGTTAATTCTCCAGAGAGCCACCAACTGGTGTGTGTGTGTGTGTGTGTGTGTGTGTGTGTGTGTGTGTGTGTAAAAATCTTTTCCTAAAGAGTTAGGAGTCATAAAGTCCTTGCGGTCAGATGGAAAGATGTGTGTCACAATTCCTCATGGGCAAAGCTAAGCTTAATAGCTCATGCCTATAATCTCAGCACCTAGGAGGTGGAGGTAGGGTCACCAATGCCTGTGTTCTTCACGTCCTTGGACTTTCCTGCCCAGTGATCCTTCAACATAGGTGAAGATGATGGGTAAACTCTAGATGGTAATACAAGCAAAACTGATTTAGACCATTTTACAGGACTGTCTCCTAAAAGCCTTTCTCTAGACATAGATTCTCTCTCTCTCTCTCTCTCTCTCTCTCTCTCTCCATCTCTCTCTTTCTTTCTCTCCCTCTCTCCTTCTGCATGCAGAAGACACCAACAACTGAAGTATTGAGATTGAATAGCTAGAGTAACTCTGTGGATCCCTCACTCTGCCTGTCACAAAGCAGGGAATAAGCTCACTCATTGCGTTCAGAGACTGGGGCTGTGCGTTGTCCCAGTCACACTCTCCTGACTAGTTCAGACTGGCTGTCTCTGTGTCTTGCTGATCAGTCATGGTGTCTCTCCCCAGCATCTCGGTGCCACGACTTTTCACACAAGGCCCAGTGACTAAAGTCCCCCACGTCGAAGTCAGCTGACTTCAGAAGAACCCCAGGACCTCTATTTACTGTTCCCTGCTTTCTTCTATCCCATTAAGGCAACTAATCAAGTGCAAACCAGGGTGGTTAGGTCAGATGGGTGGAAATTCATTCCGGAAGCATCTATTAGTCTCCCTGGACTAGAACCTCAGGAATTTATCCTGAGAAGATTAAACAACAGTAGCAAGAAGATGTTCACTGAAGCATTAATCATACAAACAAAATAATTAGAACTTGCCTAAATATCCAGCCATGGGGGAAAAAAGATTAATAAAGTATAATCAATTCACTCAAGTAAATATTAAGAGGTGATTAAACATGACAGTTAGAGAGTCCATGCCACGGGATATAAATTTCATTAATGTGATGGTGAGTGCAAAAAGCAGAATATGGGCTGGAGAGATGGCTTAGCGGTTAAGCGCTTGCCTGTGAAGCCTAAGAACCCCGGTTCAAGGCTCGGTTCCCCAGGTCCCACGTTAGCCAGATGCACAAGGGGGCGCACGCGTCTGGAGTTCGTTTGCAGAGGCTGGAAGCCCTGGCGCGCCCATTCTCTCTCTCTCCCTCTATCTGTCTTTCTCTCTGTGTCTGTCGCTCTCAAATAAATAAATTAAAAAAAAAATTAAAAAAAAAGCAGAATATAAAATAAGTTTTCATAATGGGTAGCACTATATAAATTTGCCCACAATATGAATAAGACAAAAGGCAGAAAAAAAAAACCCAGACAAAACAACTTAATTATCTTGGGTGCTTTTTTGAGATATATATGTATACATACACATGCATATATATGTATATATATATATATATATATATATATATATATATTCATTGTGCATAAAATTAAACTTTTTTCCTGGAAGAATATTGGTTATGGGTAAGAAGAGTAGATATCAAGTCAAAGTAATTCATGGGTATTTATTTCTCAATCAATATTCACATCTTGAAAAGAGTTTAGGGATTCTGACATTTAAAATTCATAGAAAGCAGAAGGATCTGTCTCTGGACAGGAAGAACTACCCTTTCTGTTTGTATTTCCTCAAAGTGAAGGACAATATTGTGAGTAACTGGGGCAGGGATAAGATTTGACGGTCATCAATTGCCTAGATTAATTCACGAGCATTCAGCGACTCAGGACAGTGGCAGAGGTATGCACTCTCCATTCAAGGCCGAGCATTTTCCAGTGCTCAGGAAAGTAGAGATATCCTTCCAGGGATTTTCAAGTAGGAAGAAGTTTAACTGAGGAAATTTTATGCTTACTAAACAGTTAAAATGGGCCAAAGGAGCAAAGGTCAGGGAACACCGTGTTTGCTTGTGAGGCTTAGTAGGGCCCGCAGACAGGAAGTCACAGTGGCCAGAGGGAACCAGCAGGGACCCTATGGGAGTTTTATCACAGGAGCAAGCCCATCTCTGAAATGTTTCACATCTGCAAAGCCACATTCCTGCTGATCACTACTGGGGGAGCAGTACAACAGGTTCAGCCTTCTTTCATTCATATTCCAGATCTGGCATCATCACCTCTGAGGAGTGGGATCCAGCCCTCAGTCCCAGCAGGGGCCTCTACCGCAGGGTCTCGGGTTTCCAGATTTCACAGAACAGGGGAGAGATGAGACAGGAAGGGTGTTAGGTGCTGATAGAGCATCTAGCTCAACTACCATGGCAGGTGGCAGAACTTGTCCCCACCTCACCAACCCACGAGAAGCTCTAAGTAAGCTTTCTCGGCACTCAAGACGTTCAGAGAGAAGCTTTCTGTTAGCTCTGTGTGCTCCGTTCTCAGGAAACGTTGTATACTCCTCCCATTAGGGGAAGGGTAAGTCTGCTGGGACCTCCACGGGTTCTTGGGTCCATTCGTGTAACAAAGAGTGGGCACAAAAGGACCTGCTTCTCTGTGGGTCATGCTGGTGTCTCCCACCATCTCAGGACTGGAATAGAAAAGTAAGGTTTCAGCTGACCGTTGTCTCTTAGACAGTTGTGAGATGCCACAGAGGTCCTAGGCTTAACTGGACCCAGGACTACTGGTTATGCTTTAGAACCTCCACTTCTTCATTTTTAATTTTTTTGTTATTTTTATTTATTTATTTATTTGAGAGTGACATACAGAGAGAGAAAGAGGCAGAGAGAGAGAGAGAGAGAGTGAATGGGTGTGCCAGGGCTTCAGGCCTCTGCAAACAAACTCCAGACGCGTGCACCCCCTTGTGCATCTGGCTAACGTGGGTCCTGGGGAACCGAGCCTTGAACCGGGGTCCTTAGGCTTCAGAGGCAAGCGCTTAACTGCTAAGCCATCTCTCCAGCCCTGAACCTCCACTTCTTAAATGAAGACGGGGCTAAAGTCAAGTCAGCCTCCTCAGCGCACAGTCCAGATGATCCCCAGAGATGAAGGCCACAGCTCCAGGTCACCAGCTGACCTTTGATACTTTACCAGAAACATCCAGAAACTTCATTAACAAAAAATAAGACAACACCATCATAGATCACATTCCTGGGAGCTTGTCTGTACGATGCATGGTGCTAAGAATTTTTTACTATTTTATTTTATTTATTTATTTGAGAGACAGGGAGTGAGAGGACTGGGCTTCTAGCCACTGCAAAGAAACCCCAGACACATGCTCCACCTTGTGTATCTGGCTTAGGTGGGTACTTGGGAATCAAACCTGGGCACTTAGGCTTTGCAGGCAAGTGCCTTAACCACGGAGCCATCTCTCTAACCATTTTTATGTCATTGATTTTCGAGAAGTATCTTTGGGTAGGAAGTGTTGATCAAACTGAGGATCTAGGTCTTTGCCTAGTGGTCAAGCCACTTTGGAATTTCAGTGATTTCCTTGTTTCTCCAGTGGGGCTTTTACCTTAGTCCTCTCTGCACTTCTCTGACATGTAACTTGTCTATGAGGGCAAGCCAATGCTTAACACAACGGGAACTTTGTGTTCACAAGAAAAGTAACAGCATTCCAATATAAGTTATTCAGTGACCTGTGTGTGTGCATGCACATGCATGCTGTAGGAATGAAGTGGTTCCTAAAATTCCATCAGCCTTCTCTAGGCTAGGAACTCCAAGTAGAGAAGATGTGGGACCTCTCCAGCTCATGTTATGCACACGGAGGGGCGTGACACGCTTCGTGTCCTTGACACTATCCACCTGAGAGGGTTCTTAGTGGACTCCACACGGAGGTGCTGGGTCCTGGGGCCTGATTGCCACAGTCCTTGATATCCCAAAGCCTTACACTCCCCACTCAGGCACCATGAGGAGGATGTGTGGTGAAACGTACGTAGTGTACCTACCCTCTCCCAGCCTGAAAGGGTCGTGCCCCAGAGCTAGGGTGAAGGGCCCTGAATTGTGTGACTCAGAGAAGTGACATTCACATCCAACACTATGTGTTTGGGACCTCCAAGAGTGGTGTAGTTTGCATCCTGAACCTGTTAGATGAATGTATTCAGAGAAGCATCCAGATGGCCAGCCACACCCAAACAGTGGTTCTTCTCTGTTGTCTAGGGCCATCATGGACCAATCAGTCCACAACCGTTCCAGGGAGGCGCGCTGGGCCAGCTCGCAGACCTCTGCGTGGCAGCAGATGAATGAATCCACACCCCTCCCTGGGAGCAGTGAAAGGCAGGCTGGTGTCTCTCCTGTCACTAATCAGAGGACAAAGAACAAAAGGCTGTGCCCCTATCCTCAAGAGCACGGGACACTGTGAAAACGCACACATAGATGGCCCGTGTCTTCACTTCCCTGGTCAAGTGACAGGCCACAAATGTCACTTGCCTGGAAATGCAAAGACCTTTTCCTCCATCAAAAATGTAGGAGCTGAGCCATGTGCCAAGAACACGGCCTTGAGGAGGAAAACAGTGGCCACATGCCCCCTGGCTGTCCAGGGTGAGGCGGTTGGCACTCAGATGGAGAGATAAACAGGAGATCGATCGGCACCAGAGACCAGGGCAAGCGGAGGGTTTGGCCCTGGAGTCCAGAGGTGGCACAGCACCATTGCAAGGGAAGAAGAACAAGGACCTGAGCTCCGGGTGTGAACAGATGCTCAGAGGATGACACTTGCAGTGGGAAGGCTGCGGACGCGGGGAGGCGGCAGGTCAGCGGGGCGTCCAGGAGCCCCGTGAGGGACATGGGGAGCCCGGAGAGTTCCACGCTGAGATGGGAGAGGACACAGATTTGGACATCTGGGAGTCATAAATACAGGAGCCCCCAGGCCAGTGAACCTCAACTTCAGGTCCTTGTCCAAGGTGTCAACAAATTGAAAATGCAGACCCAGGGGCAATGCCCAATTATGAGATTGGGATCCAGAGGGAAGGCTGGCCGAAAGCAAAGCCAGAAGTTCTCGCCTTTCCAGCCCGGCTGGGAGGAGGGAGGGGAGCTGGGGAATTCCTTCACAGCTCCAGGAAAGACACCTCTGGGGAGAGGGTGCAGTCATACCTAGAAAACAAAGCAGGAGAGCCCGAGGGGAAAGGTCCCCCCTCCAGTTGGGGGTTCGAGAGGACTAAGAGAGGGTGTGGGGCTCAGAGCTTAAAAGCGAGGTCACACATGTAATGAAAGAGGAACCCCCGACGCCTCCGTGGCTCAGCAGACAGATAGGGAGATGGGGCCCTTGGCATAGTTGTCTTTTCAAAAATAGTTATTTTTGTCGGGCGTGGTGGCGCACGCCTTTAATCCCAGCACTCGGGAGGCAGAGGTAGGAGGATTGCCACGAGTTCGAGGCCACCCTGAGAATTCAGATTGAATTCCAGGTCATCCTGGGCTAGAGTGAGACCCTACCTTGAAAAACAAACAAACAAATAAAACTTATTTAAGGCTGGAGAGATGGCTTAGCGGTTAAGGTGGTTGCCAGCAAAGCCAAAGGACCCAGGTTCAATTCCCTAGGACCCATACAAGCTAGATGCACAAGGAAGAGCACGTGTCTGGAGTTCATTTGCAGTGGCTGGAGGTCCCTGGCATGCCCATTCTCTCTCATTCTCTCTCTCTTAAAATAAATAAATAAAACTAATATTTTAAAATATTTATTTATTTGGACAGAGAAAAAAAGAGGGGCCCCCACCACATATTCATAGAGAGAGAGACAGAGAGAGAGAGAGAGAGAGAGAGAGAGAGAGAAAGAGAGAGCGTAAGCAAGCCAGGCTCTCCTGCCACTATAAACAATGTGTGCCACTCTGCATCTGGCTTTAGGCGGGTACTGGGGAATCGAACATGGACCTTCAGGGTTTGCAAGCAAGTGCCTTTAATGGCTAAGCCATCTTTCTAGCCCTGTGGTTATATACTAACCCAAGGTGGCGAGGAAGACGACCCCACTTTCTCCTTCTTCCTGGCCTAAGTGAATTGTCCAGCCCGCAGGTCGGTCTGGCTGCCATTCTGGGACCTGTGCGGTACTGGATGCATCGTGGACCGACCAGCGCTTTTATCTTCTCTCAGGCTGACCGGTCATGGACTCCGGAAGGTTGGGCTTCACTCATTCAGTTAAAGTCCAGCTCCCACCAGGACTATGGATTTTTCCAGCTCTGGAATTCCCTCCTCCCGAAGGAGTCTGTTTCCTCTGTTTTATATTCCTCTAACTTTGAACTAAACATTATTCTTTTACCTCTTTCATGCGTTTTACTTATTTAACAGCAGAGAAAATGAACCCAACACCCCTAGATGGTATCACCTAGGAAAGGGGAGAGAGGTCCAGGAGACAGACCCTCCTCAAGTGGGAAAGAGCCAAGAGCTTACCACAGGGGCCAAAAGCCCACAAGAGACAAGGGGGCCAAAGAAGCCGAGAGGCTTACACGGTCATGTCAGCCCATTTCTACTCATCAGACACCCAAGTAGGATGAGCCTCACCACGGGACTCCCGTGTCGACAGGAGAGAGCTGACTGGTTGCGGGTCTCAAGGGAAGACTCTGGGGAGGGCCAACCACTGATGTGCCAAGCTGAGGAAGAAGCAGGAAGCTGCTGCAGCCATCTCTGATGATACTCCATCAGATGCAGCGTCTAGTCCTCAGGGCAGGCAAGGTGCCAGTCCCTAGCTACCTACCTACCTGGGGGAAAAAGGCTCCTAACCTGTATCAGAGGGACCTGTGGGTGCACATCCTTACTTCTGCAGCCGCCATCCCTGCATATGGCCCATGCACTGTCTGAGTCAGCATTTCTTCTGCTAGCCCCCTGCCCTCGTCTTTTAAATATTTTATTTTTATTCATTTATTTATTTAGCAGAGAAAGAGAGAGAAAATGGGCGTGCCAGGGCCTCCAGCCACTGCAAACGAACTCCAGATGCATGCGCCCCCTTGTGCATCTGGCTAATGTGGGTCCTGGGGTATTGAACCTGGGTCCTTTGGCTTTGCAGGCAAGTGTCTTAACTGCTAAGCCATCCCTCCAGCCCTGCCCTCATCTTTTAAGGCTGAGCATCCCACCCCAGGCTGCCTTAGGGCTTCATGCTCTGGGTCCCCACAACTCCAGCCACAGACCTCCTTCCACCTAATTATTTCAAAAGTTTTCCCTCCTACTAAGTGAGGAGGTCCCTGGGTGAAGGGCCAGATTCTATTAATCTTCCCACCTTTTGCCTGGGTCCTGACATTGAAGATGTGTTCAAAAAGTCAAGTGAATGAATTAAAAAAAAACATTTCCTGGGATTCAGCTGAAAAGGCAATTGCAGTCATCAAAACTGCGCCGTCCCCATTGTGCCTTTGAAAAACAGATTCGCTTTCTCTCCTCCCACTACCTGTGACTCATTCCTGGGGCAGATAACAGAACTCCACTTTTATCAGATCCTTTCAAAATCTGTTTTTGAATGTTCTCCTCCAAAGACAAAAACGTGAGGAGACGCTGGGCTCTCTCGACTCGGTGCCAGGGTGCTGGAACGCTCAAGATGCCCGCAGTCTCTGCAGCCTTGCCAAGCACCGAAGGAGAATGGGTGGGTGAAAAACACAAATAAAGCATTAACCTGGGCTACATTCACTGCTTGACAATAGCGGGCGTTTGTACTGAGAATGCCAGGCATCGGTGCCCATTTTCCCCTTCAGTATACGTTGTTGTCGCCACTGAGATGAGGAACCTAAGAGCCAGGAAACAGGCAGACTGCTGGTGAGTGGCAGAGCCAAGACTTGAACCCTGGTCTGTCTGATTCCAGGATGGTGCCATCACAATGTCGCTTTGCTTTTTCTAGATTGAACACATAAGTCATATACTGAAATTGGGCACTTATTTTCTTTCATGCAAGTGTGTGGTGTCTGGGAGGCTGTGCGTGTGTACACGTGGGTGGTGCGAATGTG
This sequence comes from Jaculus jaculus, assembly GCF_020740685.1. Classification (NCBI taxonomy): domain Eukaryota; kingdom Metazoa; phylum Chordata; class Mammalia; order Rodentia; family Dipodidae; genus Jaculus; species Jaculus jaculus. The sequence continues at coordinate 180,082,060 of NC_059104.1, forward strand.
GAGGCCAAAGGCCTGTGTAAGATGTCTTTCTCAATTGTTCCTCGCCTTATTTTATTGATTTACTTACTTACTTATCTGTGCGTGCGTGGGGGTATGTGTGTGTGGGGGTGTGCTAGGGCCTCTTGCTAGTGCAATTGAATGCCTATGTGGCTTTATGTGGGTGGCTGGGGAATTGAACTTGGACCAGCAGTCTTTGAAATCAAGAGCCTTCAACAGCTGAGCCATTTCCTCAGATCCACCTTCACCTTCTTTTTGAGACAGGGTCTCTCACTGAATCTGGAGTTCACTCATTTGACTAGACCAGCTAGCAAAGAAACCCCAGATAACTTCCTGTCTTGGCCTCCCCAGTGCTGGGATTATAGGTAAATGCTGCCACGCCTGGTTTTGTTGTTGTTGTTGTGGTTGTTTTGCTTGTTTTTGAAGTAAGGTCTTGCCCAAGCTGACCTGGAATTCACTAGTCTCAGGGTGGCTTTGAACTCATGGTGATCCTTCTACCTCTGACCCCTGAGTGCTGGGATTAGAGGCCTGTGTCGCAATGGCTGGCTCTATGCCCAGATTTTTACGTGAGTGCTACAGCTCCAATCTCAGGTCCATGATTTCACAGCAAGCACATTGCCAAATGAGCCACCTCCTCAACCCATCACTGGTTGTTGACAAGACAGCACGTGGGCAGGAATACTGTGCCGGAGCCCAAACATTCCTGGACAAACATGGTTTCCAGCAGCAAAGATAAAGACGCACGTCTATCTCAGATGACAGTCCCACGGTCACCAACCTGTCCTTCCAGGTGCCCCTCTCTGCACGTGACTGCAGTCTTGGTGGCTTTATCTCCTGTCCACCCCCACACGAGGGCATAAAAGCCCTTTCCTACCAGGAGCAAAGATCCGAGCTCACTGCTTAATTACACATTACTGCACCTTGTCCCAGCAGTGCCATGGCAACAAGTAGCATTGGCACTAGCATCAAAAGGGAGAAAAGTTGCCTGGCAACAGAGTGGCAGGATCTGCTCAAGGACTGCGGAGGCCCAAGTTCTAGCTCTGGTTGTGAGTAGCTGGGAGGCGGTCAATCAGGACTCAACTGCTCAGAGCCTTGGCTGGTTGATTTCTTTGTTGCTGTTCTTCTTGTTGCTGCTTTTGAAAAAAGTTAAAAATATTTTATTTATTTATTTGAGAGAGAGAGAAGGGGCACACCAGGGCCTCCAGTCACTACAAATGAACTCCAGATGCATGCACCCCCTGGTGCATCTGGCTTATGTGGGTCCTGGAGAATCAAACTGGGATCCTTTGGCTTTGCAGGCAAATGCCTTAACCACTAAGCCATCTCTCCAGCCCACTTTTTTTTTGGCATCTGTACAGCAGAGGCAGAAACAGCCATCTCAGAGGATTGCAAAGGCGATGTAAAAAGCCACTCATTTCATACCTGTGAGATTCCTGTTGAGGCCATTATGTCAGGGAGAGAAAAGTTATGCATGTGGATTAAGGCCACTGTCCAGTGACGGATAGACACATAGCCTCTTTGGAGAGTATTGAAGTGTTGGTGGTGGTGAAAATTCAGCTTGAAGCATTGTTTGGCTCAGCAACTTCGTCGCTAGGAATCTGTGCCACAGAAATTCCTGCAAATATTGGCAAGGTGGAAAGCTGGAAGCCAACCAAATGGGTACCGAAGAGGCACGGCCACCCAGGGCAGCGCCGTGCAGGGTGAGGTCTGACTCTTGTAGGGAGAAAGCCGGCTAGACTGTGAACTTCTAAACATTAGCTGTGGTCTCACAAAAGCCTTGTGAGAAATGCCCTCTGTAATAGCAGTGTAAGAGAAAAAAATTTGGGTTTTATGAAGTAAAAAAAAAAAAAAAAAAAAAAAAAAAAAAAGAACCGCTGTGCAGAAATTTTAAAAAATGAGGTCACTTTTGTTTTTGGTTTTTCGAGGTAGGGTCTCACTCTAGCTCAGGCTGACCTGGAATTCACTATGTAGTCTCAGGCTGGCCTTGAACTCACAGTGATCCTCCTACCTCTGCCTCCCGAGCGCTGGGATTGAAGGCCTGCGCCACCACGCCCTGCTGAGGTTGCTTTAAATTTGCCAACATAGAGAGCTTTCCAACTACAATGTGCAGTGAAATGGCAGCAAGTCACCACATATGCATGCCATGTTCAGATATGCACATACAAACACACCTCCAAAGACCTGCGAACAGCAATCACAGCTGTTCCTAAGTGACTTCTCGCTGCTCCCAGAAGAAATGGCAGATGTTTGGGCCTCCTTAATTTTTTATTTTTATTTTTTACATATGCCATTACATCTGCCTAAAATGTCAGTCATCCTTTCCCCGTTGGAAATGCCTGCCCTTCCTTCAGAGCACAGATGAATGTCCTGGCCTCTGGGACATACACCCTATTCGCACGGGGGAGTTCACATAGCCCTCTGCGCCCGCAATGTGAGCAATTTGCTTGCACGTCTCGCTCCTGCTCCCACGGCGGGCTGTGAGCTCCATCGTCTTTCTCACTCCAGGGCTAACCCTCCCTGCAGAGGGCATTCATTAAAACGACAGGTTATGACCCTGAATACACAAGTAGAAACCACCTTCAGCAGCCATGACTTTACGTCCATTCATGGCCCAGAAAGTGTGTTTTTGGAAGAAAGAAGAAACCCAGCAAGCTGTGGACAGGGGATACAGGGTGGGTAGAAACAATTTCAAACACCCCCCCTTCCCCCCCCCCTGCCCCACACAAGGAGTCAAAAGGCCATTCTCAGTTTAGGCAGCAGGTGGCGCAAGCGAACTAACTTTCTTGGGTCCCCAGCCACAACAGGGAGGATCAGGTGCAGCTGGGAAAGTTGAGAGTCATCCTCAGGTGCCCTCTCCTGCTCTTTGGTAGGGCAAGACAGAAAGGTCGCCATGACATTCTCTGCCCCCGGGGGTCTCAGGTCCAACCCTTTGTCTTGCCACCCTTCCCCTCTGCAGTCTGTCCTCAGTGAGACCGCCCACTTTGCTAGTGGAGTGCCATGAGCATCCTCTTCCCACCTGCGACAGCACGGTGCCCCTGTGAAGGCCTGCGCAGGGCATCTGCCAGTGCCCGATCTCAAGGAGAACACAAGCTGGAGGGGACAAGCCTAACCCAGAGGCGGCTTCAGGAGGAGTTGTAATGGCAGGGGCCAGGTTTGCCATTGCTTAATTTTACTCCTCTGGGGGCTGCTGCTGAGTAGCCGCGTTTAAGGCTAGATAAGTGAGTGATCAGGTTATCTTGACTACCGCTGTAAAACTGGTTCGGCTTCATATATTAGGGTAGTTGTTTTTGTACATTCAGGAGTTACGGTTACGACTTGATGCAACAGATTTGTTTATGGTGAATACAGACATGCAACTTAGTAACATGGGCTAATTAGATACTATCCTGTTACTGGGGAGGTTTGTTATTATTATTATTATTACATAAAATACATTTTTTCAATGCATACTTACTAAACCCTATTTATACAAAAACTGCTTACGGGATGACTTCCAAGTGCCAGACAGGCACTGCTTTTGGTGCCAGAAATGAAACATATCAGCAAAAATTCTCTGTGCTCATGGAGCTTTCAATATGAGGAGAGAGAGAAGCGAATATGAGTGGCTATAACTGCTATAAGACAAAGAATAGTGCTATAAATTAGGAGTGGTGCTGGCTCTTGGTTTTGATTGAGTGCACAAATAATGAGATGATTGCTTCAAAAAAAAGATGTCTGCAAGTTCTCTGTGGCAACTGGCCTGGGGCCCTCACAGGAGACATGGGGTGGCTCAGTTACAAAGAATAACATAGTCCTTGCACATGGTAATCTGGCTGGGATTAGGGCTCTCCGTGATTAGAAGTCCGGGGAAATCAAGACAAGTATCTGAACCTGAGCAGAACGTGGCAGCGCATGCCTGGAACTGCAGCTTGAGAGAGCCGCGAGCAGGGGCTGGGGAGTTGGGCCGGCCTGCATGACAGAGAGTTAGAAGGAAGAAGAAACAACCTTTGCTGGTCCTCTGAGCAGATGTGAGCTTGAGTTTTGGGGTCCTGGCATGGTGCATGGTGCTTCCGCCCCTCAAACAAACCAGGGAGCAGGTGTGCAGGGCAAGACCGTGGGTGGGATTGGGGCTGTTGAGTGGGTGCTGCCTTTGGCACTTCTCAATGGCAATTCCAAGTCAAGAGTTGGATGGAAGGACCTGCAACTCAGAGAAAGAGGACCAGTGTGGAGACAGAAATTTCCAGTTCTCTGTGGAGAATGACAGCCGTGGGTGAGGTGGTCATAGAGGAAGAAGGGGAGAGGGACGCCAGCACTGCATGGTAAGAGTGAGAAGGGTTGAGCTTGGCACAGATATAGGACCACCAGGGAGGAAAGTAAGGGAAGGCTTTGTTTTTCAGAGGAAGGGGGAAAGTTTCCAGAAGGAGTCAGGCCTGGTGCTACAGAATCCCAGGTACTTGGGAAGGGAAGGCAGGAGGACTGCAAGAGCAAGGTCTGCCTGGACAACCTAGTTAGACCCTGCATCAAAATAAAATGGAGCCGGGCGCAGTGGTGCACGCCTTTAATCCCAGCATTCAGGAGGCAGAAGTAGGACGATCGCCATGAATTTGAGGGCACCCTGAGACTACATGGTGAATTCAAGGTCAGCCTGAGCTACAGTGAGACCCTACCTATAAAAATAGTAAAACAACAACCACAAAAACCCTAGAGATGTAGGCCCAGGGTCAATCTCTAGTACCAAAACAAAACAAAACAAAAAAAAAACCAAAAATTAAGTTTTCAGAAGGTAAAGGTGATCAATACTGCCTCTGCTGGGAGGCTATGGAAGATTAGGCCAGAGCAAAATGCCTTGAGGTTCAGTCTCCAACACAACATAACCTGAGTATGGTGGCACAAGCCTGTAATCCCAGAAGGTGCAGGCAAGGGGACCAGAAGCTTAAGGTCGTCCTCCACTACATCTCCAGCTTGAGCCCAGCCTAGGTACATGAGATTCTATCAAGAAGAAAGAGGGGAGAAAGGGAGGAAAGGACAGAGAGAGGGATGGAGGGAAGGAAGGAAGAAAGGATGGGAAGGAGGGAGGGGCTGTGTTAGTGGCAGGTGGGAAGAGCATCTTGCCCACAGTACTGAGGGGATGGCGAGGAGGAAAGGGAAGAAACAAGAAGAGAAAATGTGGCGGAGCTTTAGAGGGAAGGATGGCCAGCGGTGTTGGGGAGCCATCCACGCAGAGCCTGAGGCCAGCCAAGCGGAAAGCAGAGATGGTCTGTAAGGAAGACATAAGCCGGTTGTAGTGTCCAGTGAGTGAGAAGTAGTGGTGATGGCCGGGGAGGACACGGCATGGAGGGAAGAGAGCAGCAGAGCTGGGCACCTGCCCCTGGAAGGGCATAGGGAGCAAGGCCAGCCCTGACACTGTAGGTATGCGTGATGGTACAGCCGGGCTAGAGAGAGCTGGGGGCTGCAAGGGTCTCCCAACCACTCACTGGGAAGAAGGGGGCCGTGGAAGATCTTGGGTGGTTCGGGGTTGATCTAGAGGGCTCAGTTGTAAGCGCTTAGGGGTTAGGATCTAGTTCACAGACATAGAGAAGGGCATGCTGTGGGAAGAGTGGGTCATGACAGATTAACTGTTAAGGGGTCTTGACTTGGATGCTGAGCTGTTTAAAACTCCCTCTTTGGGCTGGGGAGATGGCTTAGTGGTTAAGCGCTTGCCTGTGAAGCCTAAGGACCCCGGTTCGAGGCTCTATTCCCCAGGACCCACGTTAGCCAGATGCACAAGTGGGTGCACATATCTGGAGTTCGTTTGCAGTGGCTGGAGGCCCTGGCACGCCCATTCTCTCTCTATCCCTCTTTCTCTGTCACTCTCAAATAAATGAATAATAATAAAAAAATTTTTTTTAAAAATCTCCCTCTTTGCAGAGGATAGGCACTGGGTCTAGTGGCTACATTTGGGTGTTTGTTACCCTCTGAAGCTCTGGGAATATCAAGCAAGAGAAATGGATTGGAAACAGCCTTGGAGCTCTGAGCACACTGCCCAGGCTGGTGATGATAGGTTTAGGGTACGGAGCACACAGCACCGAGATATTGCTCAAAGACTACATTTTAAAACACAAGACCATCGTAAGAGGAGGAAAAGATCATGACATCAAAATAAAAGAGAGACTGATTGAGATGGGGAGGGGATATGATGGAGAATGGAATTTCAAAGGGGAAAGTGGGGGGAGGGAGGGTATTACCATGGGATATTTTTTATAATCATGGAATATGTTAATAAAAATTAAGAAAATATAAAATAAAAGAAATCTGAAAAAAATCTTATTCATTTATTTTAGAGGGAGAGAGAGAGAGAATAAGAGACAGAGAGAATGGACACACCAGGGCCTCTAGCCACTGCAAATGAACTCTAGATGCATGTGCCACCTTGTGCAACTGGTTTATGTGGGTACTGGGGAATAGAACCTGGGTCTGTAAACTTCACAGGCAAGCACCTTAACCGCTAAGCCATCTCTCCAGCCCAAAGATCACATTTTGAAAAAGTCACCATAGTTTCTGTGCCTCGTGAGTCATCTGTTTTGTTTCCCAGCCTACCCATTTTCAGGAGACTCGCAGACTTGGTATGTGTGCAATTCCAGATTCTGCCTATTCCTCCACTGAATACTACCTCCAGTGTTCCTCACAGTTTCAAATTAATTACAGTTGACTTTCAGTATGGTATGGATAATTGCTGCTCCCATCCCCCATCTCCCTACACATGGATACCCGTTATGCAGACATGCACTCCTGTCTGACAGGCCTCTAATGTATTTTAAGATCTGTTGATCCCTGCTTCATCTTTTTCCTTTTAACACTTAGAACAATTACCAGCAAGTTTGCCGCAGCTCTGCTTTCTCACCCACGCAGGAAAACATGCACGTGAGGAAAAGTGCCGTCATTGTGAGAAGAACCTTAAATCTGCTCCAACTTACCACAAGAGAAGTTCATTTGAAAACCTTGGTCTGCATGACATCAAAATAAAAGAGAGACTGATTGAGATGGGGAGGGAATATGATGGAGAGTGGAGTTTCAAAGGGGAAAGTGTGGGGGGGGGATGGAGGGTATTACCATGGGATATTTTTTATAATCATGGAAGTTGTTAATATAAATTTGAAATAAAAAAATTTAGAAAAAAAGAAAATCTCAACCTGGGGCTGGAGAGATGGTTAAAGGCACTTGCTTGCAAAGTCTCATGGCCCAGGTTCGATTCCCCAGTACTCACATAAAGCCTGATGCACAAAGTAGAGCATTCATCTGGAGTTCATTTGCAATAGCAGGGGGCCGTGGGACACACGTACACACTCACCTTCTTTGTCTTAAAAAATATTTTAAAAAGGAAAACATTCTATTTCTATTAATAGTACAAATGGCATTGTCACAGAGTTCAGGCTCAAGTGCCATGCCCCAGCGAACCCTGCCACTGTTGTTGAGGGCTGCAGGCTACTGGGGGAAGACAGACATTGATGCTGTGTGATGGGAGCCCGGCCAGCCCCACAGAGGGCAGGAGGGATGGACATCTCTGAGGAAGCTGCATCAGACCTTCCTCTTTTTTATTTATTTATCTTACTTATGAGAGAGAGAGAGAATGGGTGCACCAGAGCCTCCAGCCACTGCAAATGAACTTCAGATGCATGTGCCGCCATGTGCATCTGGCTTACATGGGTCCTGGAGAATCGAACCTGGGTCCTTTGGCTTTGCAGGCAAGTGCCTTAACTGCTAAGCCATCTCTCTAGCCCTGACCTCCACTTGATGAAGGTCACCGTTCAAGCCAAAGAGGAGGCTGTTCTGGGTGGGAAAACAGCACCTACACAGGCTTGGCGAGTGAAAAGCAATGGCCCAGCTGGTGGCGGGCACCCATTCTGCCGCGGTGTTACCTTGACGCAGAAGGGAAACATCTACACGCGCTGCTGGCCACGGAGGCCTCCCTGGGAGATTGCTGACTGTTTCTCACACGTTTGGGAGGTTTGCAAGCAGATGACGAGTCCACCTTGCTTTGCAAGTGCCGGCAGGAGGATGGGAGGTGGGAGAGCGACACCAGCAGACTGCAGAGCGAGGTGGGGGAGCCGAACAAGGCCTGGCAGAAGAGGGGGGGCAGGCAGACAGGACCAACCCGGTAACTGCTCTCTGAACCTGAGGCTGGAAAGAAGAGCAGTGGCCTATCCTGCTGCCTTCTGAAGATCTCGAGCTTATCCAGGCAGGTCTGCAGCTCGGCCCAGCAGGGGCCCACACCCTGCCTGCAGTTTGGACCACTATGTCGTCATTGCCAAATGCCACTCCATGACTAAAACCAGGGCCACTGAGTCAATTCGTTTTCCTACAGTGAAGGCCATTGGGAGGGATTTTTTAAAAATAAATATTTGGGCTGGAGAGATGGCTTAGTGGTGAAGGTGCATGCCTGTGACACCTAAGGACCCAGGTTCGATTCTCCAGGTCCCACCTAAACCATATGCACATGGTGGCACATGCATCTGGAGTTCATTTGCAGTGGCTAGAGACCCTGGTGTGCTCTCTCTCTCTCTCTCTCTTTCTCTCTCTCTCTGTCTCTAATAAATAAATAAATTAAAATAAAATCTTTAAAAAAATAAATATTTGCAGCTAGGTGTGGTGGTGCACGCCTTTAATCCCAGTACTCGGGAGGCAGAGGTAGGAGGATCACTGTGAGTTTGAGGCCACCCTGAGACTACAGAGTGAATTCCAGGTCAGCCTGAGCTAGAGTGAAACCTACCTCAAAAAAACAAAACCAAAAATAAATAAATAAGTATTTTACTTATTTATTTGAGAGAGACAGGGAGAGCAAGAGAGAGAAAGAGAAAGAGAGAGAGGAAAAAAATGGGCATGCCAGGGCCTCTAGTCACTGCAAACTCCAGATACATGCCCCACCTTGTGCATCTGGCTTAATGGGTACTGGGAATCAAACCTAGATCCTTAGGCTTCACAGGGCTTAACTGCGAAGCCATCTCTCCAGCCTGGGAGGAAATTTCTTAATGTGAGGAATAAAGATTCCCCCAACTCTCTTACTAACTTGCTAGTTAATAGAAGTAATAGGAGTTAAGAAATCATTTGAACCAGGTCTGGTAGTGAATGCCTTTTAACCTCAGCATGAGGTCAGCTGAGGTCAGTGGCCTACAGTGAGTTCAAGGATAGCCTGGGGATGCAGGGTGAGTTTCTGATCAGCCTGGGCTAGAGTGAGACCCTGCCTTGAGAAAGCTAGAGAGAAAGAAAGAGAGAGAGAGAGAGAGAGAGAGAGAGAGAGAGAGAGAGAGGGAGAAAAGAAGAAAGATGGAAATAAATCACGTGGATTCCAACATTTCAGCTCTGTGACTTCAGGCAGAGGATATAACTTACTTAACATCCAGCTTATTTATTTAGAAAATGGGATAGCAAGGCTGGAGAGATTGCTCAATGATTAGAGGCACTTGCTTGCAAAGCCTGATGGCCCAGGTTTGATTCCTTAGTACCCATGTAAAGCCAGATACACAATCTGCTTCTTTTTCTATATATTTTTGTTTATTTATTTGCAAGCAGAGAGAGAAGAGAGACAGATCGACAGAAATAATGGGCACACTAGGGACTCCAGCTACTGCAAATGAACTCCAAATGCATGCACCCCTTTGTGCACCTGGCTTTACCTGGGTACTGGGGAATCAAACCCAGGTCTTGAGGTTTTTCGGGCAAGTGCCCTAACCACTGAGCATAGCCCCTGTCTGCTTCTTGTTTTCTGTCTCGTTCTCTCTCAACTAAATAATTTTTTAAAAATTTTTATTTATTTATTTGAGAGCAACATACAGAGAGAGAAAGAGGCAGAGAGAGAGAGAAAGACAGAGAGAGAGAGAGAATGGGCATGCCAGGGCTTCCAGCCACTGCAAATGAACTCCAGACACGTGCGCCTCCTTGTGCATCTGGCTAACATGGGACCTGGGGAACCGAGCCTCGAACCGGGGTCCTTAGGCTTCACAGGCAAGCACTTAACCACTAAGCCATCTCTCCAGCCCAAATTATTTAAAAAAAAAAAAGAAAAGAAAATGGGGCTTGAGGCATGTCTTAGCTGTTGGGGTGCTTGTCTGCAAAGCCAAAGGACCCCAGTTTGATTCCCCACGACTCAAGTAAGTCAGATGCACAAGGTGGCACATGCATCAGGAGTTTGTTTGCAGCAGCTGGAGGCCCTGACACACCCATTCTCTCTCCTTCTATGTGCCTCTTTCTCTCCCTCTTTCAAATAAATAAATAAAACTTTAAAAAAAAAAAGAAAATGGGAGAATAGCTTCCACATAGGAGGCCTATGATAATGGTTCAAGATGCAGTGTTGGAGGTATAGTGGTAAGCATAGCTGCTGCCTTCCTTAAAGATTTAAGGGATGGAATGATTGCAGCCATGGTACCAACGCAGTACCGTGTAAGCATCAGCCACTATTCCTTTCCTGCGACTCTGCAACCCAGAAGGTCCCACAAGAGTTAACTCGCCCCAAGCAAGAGCTGAAAACCAAAGAGCTTGGACGGGGACTCTAGTGGGTGTGCTTCCAGGGAAAAGCAAGTGGGATGAAATGCTACCCATTAAAGCTGACTAACTCCACTGGAATTATGTAAGGGACAAAGGGGTTTTAATTCAGTGAAGGCTCCGGAGTGTTTCAGTGAAACCCAGTGTGTGCCTGGGAGTCCCCCCCCCCCCCAAAGCTCCACCGCCTCCCCTGGCAGGGTGGGATTGCTGTGGGTGCGGCAATGAATTCTAACCAGTGTGAGTTGCTTATTGGGGCACCAGAGGGCAGAGAACTCAGGAGGCAGAGTGGAGTTGAGCTTCCCACGTACCCCCAGTTCTAGACGGTCACCTTTGGTTTGGGGAGGTTCGCAAGGCTCCCTGGCCGGCGGGCTCCAGGGACAGCCCACGCTGGCTCGCTCGCTGCCGGAGAGGCTGGCGGCTCGCAGCAGACCTGCGGGCGGCCCGAGGATGAGCTCATTAACCACAGGAACCCCAGCTACACTGTGTCACCCAGGCCGTTCTGTCTGTGAAGCAGAGAGGCTCCATGCCTGAGATGGGACCTCACTCTCCTTAAAAGGCACTCCAGAGGGCCAATTGCCACTGTTTCTCTGATGGGCCCAACATCCTGCCATCTTTGATGCAAAAAAAAAAAAAAAAAATCATAAAATGGCTAAGAACAGAGGATTTCCCGTTGTACCTTCGTGAGAAGTTCACACAACTCCATTCATGTAGCAGGGCTCCGTCCTTGGTCAGACAGTAGGCTCCCATTTGGGGTTTGGAAAATATGGCTACCAGCCATAAAGTAGACCAAGGCCTTGCTGTCTGCCTTAGATAAATCCACAGGCAGGTTGGACTGCCTACCTTGCATAAATTCTGCCCCAGACAGGAGAATCAGAAGACACTCATGCAAAGCCAGTGCTGGCGACTCGTGCCTGTAATCCCAGCACTTGAGAGGCTCAGGCAGGCAGACCAAAAGTTGGAGGCCAGGGCTGGGGAGGTGGCTTACTGGTTAAGGTACTTGCCTGTGAAGCCAAAGGACCCAGGTTCGATTCCCCAGCACCCATATAAGCCAGATGCACAAGGTGGTGCATGCATCTTGAGTTTATTTGCAGAGGCTGAAGGCTCTGGCACTCCCATTATCTCTCTCTCTCTAACAAGTAAAATAAAGTTTTTTTTTTGTTTGTTTGTTTTTTTTTTTTAAGCCAGGTGTGGTGGCGCACACCTTTAATCCCAGCACCCAAGAGGCAGAGGTAGGAGGATTGCTGTGAGTTTGAGACCACCCTGAGACTACAATGTGAATTCCAGGTCAGCCTCCTGGGCTAGAGGGAGACTCTATCTCTAAAAAAGAAAAAAAAAAAAAAGAAAAAGAAAAAAAAAGAAAAGAAAGAAAAAGTTGGAGACAAGTTGGACTGCAGAGTGAATTTCAGGCTAACCTGAGCTACATTCTGAGACTTTGTCTCAAAACAAAAGTACCAAAGAAAAATGGAAGGAACACACACGTAGGTGCACACACACATGCAAGTGTGCACACTCACACGTGTGCACGTGTGCAAGTATAATGTGTGCATGAAATATTTACAGAACCAAAAAACAAACAAAAAAAAGGGAACCACTTGGGTTTTGTCTTGATGACCAATTTGAGCTACAGAATAACAGAAGCGATTAATGGTGTCCCTTAAAGACAACCTCACATCAAGAAAGGCTTTACAAGAAGGTAGCTAGTGCTAGGAGATAGCTCAGTAGTTAAACGTGCTTGCTTGAAAAGCCTGTTGGCCCAGGTTCAATTCCAGTACTCACAGAAAGCCAGACGAGCAAAGTGATGCATGTGGCTGGAGTTTGTTTGCAGGGCAATAGGCCCTGGAGCACCCATTCATTCATTCACTCATTCATTCATTCAGTTCTGTCTCTATAGCTAAATAATAAAAATTAAGGTGGGGCATAGTGGCACTTGTCTTTAATCACAGCACTCGAGAGGCTGAGATAGGAGGATTGCCATAGTTCAAGGGTCACCCCGAGACTACAGAGTGAATTCCAGATCAGCCTGGCCAGAGAGAGAGACCCTATCTTGAAAAATCAAAACATTAAACTTCAAATTAAAGTTGGGTGTGGTACCCCACCCTTGTAATTCCATCGCTGACAAGCAAAGAGGAGGATCTCTGGGGTTTGCTGGCTGGCTAGTCTAGCCAAATGGTGAGCTCTAGGTTGACTGCAAGACTCTGCCTCAGAAGTAATGTGGGGGCCACAGAGATGGCTGAGCAGTTAAAGCACTTGTTTTCAAAGCCTGATGACCTCAGTTCAATTCCCCAGCACCCATGTAACACCAGCTGCACAAAATGGCACATGTATCTGGAGTTTGTTTGCAGTGGCAAGACATCCTGACACATCCACTCCATCTCTCATTCCCTCTCAGCTTGCAAATAAAAATAACATAATTTTTTTAAAATGCTATGTGGGGCAGGGAAGATATATCAGTGGTGAAAGATGCTTGCTTGCAAAGCTTTCCAGCATGATTGGAATCCCCTAGCACCCACGTAAAACCAGTTGTACAAAGTGGCACATGTGTCTGGGCTTCATTTGCAGAGGCAGGAGACCCTGGTGTGCCCGTACTCACCCTCCCCACAAATGAATCAGTAAATGAAAATTGTTCTTTTGAGGTAGGGTTGCAGCCAGGTTCGCATTGCTGGTAGAAATCACCCAACCAAGAGCAGCTTGTGGAAAAAAAGAGGTTTATTTTGACTTATAGGCTCGAGGGGAAGCTCCACGATGGCAGGGGAGAATGATGGCATGAGTAGAGGGTGGACATCACCCCCTGGCCCTCATAATATTGGAAACAGCAACAGGAGAGTGTGCCAAACACTAGCATGGGGAAACTGGCTATAACACCCATAAGCCCGCCCCCAAGAATACACTCGCTCCAGGGGACATTAGTTCCCAAATCTCCATCATCTGGGAACCTAGCATTCAAGAACACCTAAGTTTATGGGGGACACCTGAATCACACCACCAAATTCTGCCCCTGCCCCCCATAAACTGATATCCATACATGATGTAAAATACAATGCATTCATTCCAACTTAAAAGTCACCACAGTTTTTATCAATCCTAATGATGTTCAAACATCCCCATAATCCAAGGTCCTTTAACTGAGCCTTAATACCAAAAATTCCACCAAAAACTCATAATGGCACAGAATACTCACACTGCAAAAGATGGCATTGGGCATAGCAAAGAAATATTCAACCTATACAAGATTTAAAAGAACCAGGGCAAACATCAAACTCTGTAGCTTCAAGTCCAACAACTTCAGTCTCCAAGTTCAATAATCCTAACCAGCAACAAGTCTCAAGTTCCAATTCCGCCCATCCAGCTAGACTACTCACAGTCCTGGAAAACGTCATCTGGGGCTGGCAGCTCTCTTTGGCAGCCATCTCATGGTCCCGGCATCTCCACTGGGTCTCCACTGCAAGCCACGGTTCATCCTCATGGCCCCATGGGGTCTCTATGCAGGCCTCCAGCAAACCTGCTTCACACTGCCCATGCCATCTCCAAAACACAAGACCGTGTTGCAAACTCAATGACCCTCTCTTTCCTGCATTTCTTATACTCCACAATACCGGGTGCCAATTTGTTAATCCAAGGGGGAATAAGGCAGACACTGAAGAACAGGACTCTCCTTGAGCACTCAGGTTCCTTCAAAAGAGTCTACATTCTTCCTATTGTCCCATGGCAGGTCAGCTACCCAATCTCAAAGGCTGTAATCTCTCAATTGCAGCTCAACGGGCAGCAGTTCACCCAAAGATCTTTTTTTTTTTCTTTTCTGTGTCATATCCCTCTGCTCACACCAGTTCATTTCTACACAAAGCAACCCGGCGTAACTTCTCAGGACACGGGCATAACAGCAAGCTTCTCACACAAACTGCTAGCCCAGTCCAGGCAAAGTTCTTCATCACCCTCATAAGCCAAACCTCACGGTCCATAGTTCTTACTGCATTCAGGTCTTTCAACTCTGACCAGAATAGCCCATCAAGCTGTACTTACAGCACTGCAAGATATCTTGTAGGCCAAGGTTTCAAATCCTTCCACATTCCTCTTGAAAATCAGCTCCAAAAGGCCAAAGCCACAGTCGGGTATGTAGCAGCAATCCTACTCCTTGGTACCACTTTACTGTTGTAGTCAGGTTCACATTGCTGGTAGAAATCACCCAACTGAGAGCAGCTTGTGGACAAAAGAGGCTTATTTTGGCTTTCAGGCTCAAGGGGGAAGCTTCACGACAGCAGGGGAAAATGATGGCACAAGCAGAGAGTGGACATCACCCCCTGGCCCACATAAGATGGAACATAGCAACAGGAGAGTGTGCCAAACACTAGCAAGAGGAAGCTAGCTGTAACACCCATAAGCCCAACCCCAACAATACACTGCCTCCAGGAGGCGTTAATTCCCAAATCTCCATCAGCTGGGAACCTAGCATTCAGAACACCTGAGTTTATGGGAGACACCTGAATCAAACCCCCACAGGTAGGGTCTCTCTTTAGCCCAGGCTGACCTGGAATCCATTATGTAGTCTCAGGCTGGCCTGAGATCCTACCTCTGCCTCCAAAGTGTTGGGATTAAAGGTGTGCACCACCATGCCCAGCAAATGAAATTAAAAAAAAAAAAACAAAAACAAAAAAGTAACATGGACAGTGATTGAGGAAGACACCCGATGTTAATCTCTGGCCTCCCCACACAAGCACCCAGGTGCAAGCAAACCCTACACACACCTATGTCAACGCACATACAAACATCCCTGTACACGTGCGTGCACATGGCACACATACACAGGCAATTTGTTTTTTCAATGTGAAAACCAGAAGAACTCCATTGCTTTGCAGTTTTATTATTGCTCCTGTGGTGCTGGGGACCAAAGCCAGAGCTTGGTGCGTGTTAGGGAAATGCTGTGCCCCTGAGCACTTTGTTTGAGACAGGGCCTCGCTGAGTGACTCGGGTCGGCCATGAACTCACTCTGTGGCTCAGACAGGCCTTGAGGCGGTGATTTTCCTTTCTGGGCCTCTTGAGTAGGCAGGGTTATGGGTCTCTTCCACTTGGCCCAGCTCCACTGGCTCTTCCCAAATGGAGTCACAAGTCACTGGGGCTTCTTCGCACCTTTGCAAACTCCGCAATTCTACAACTACCATTGTAGCACTTCTTCCTGTTTCTTTTTGGTCAGGCCCTTCATTCTCTCCATCATAGATGGTCCCCATGGACATGTGCTGGCCCTGATTGTCAGCCCTGAGCTCTACCCGTTCCTCCTGTTAGCACAACTCCTCTCACCCCTGATGCCTCCCCTTGTTGCCCTCCCAAGCGCCTTCAGCAAAGCCTGGCTGCCGCCTCCTCTCCCAACCTCCCCCCACACTGGCGTCTCCATGTAGATTAAACAGGGCTCCGAATGGGAGAGGAAGACTTGCTTTTCACGGCCTACTCTGTAGGTCCTTTCAAAGTGAGTATGGATTATGCATTTATTTAAAAGGAGAAATTTGGGCTCAAGAGATAGTTTAGCGGTTAAGGCGCTTGCCTGCAAAACCCAAGGACCCGGGTTCAATTCCCCAAAACCCATGTAAACCAGATAAACAAGGTGGTGCATGTGTCTGGAGTTTGATTGCAGTGGCTGGAGGCCCTGGCACACCCATTCTCTCTCTACCTGCCTCTTCCTCTCTCACTCAAATAAATAATAAATAAAAAGATAAATTTAAAAATAAATGAAAACTGAAATAAATTTCATAATCCTCAACTGCTGTCACATCTGATTAGTGATTCAGGAATCTTCCTCCATTGGGGTCCAGAACCTCCTAGCTCTGCCATCCAATGCTCCCCTTATAGGACACAGACATACTGGCTCCTTGGCCATCTCAAGCATGTTCACAAGCCCCCCCTCAAAAGCCATACATATACTTTGAGAGAAAATGATGGCAAATCTTCCAAATGAATTCCCTCTTTGTTCAGTTTGCTTGGCGTCAAAGTTCTTGAGAAATCAGAAGAAACTTCTATCCTTGTATCAGTTACTCTTCTCATTGCTGTGACCAAAGTCCTGACCAGAAACAGCTTAGCAAAGGAGCAGACACAGTCCATCATGGAAGGGGAGACATAGCAGCAAGAGCAGGAGGTGGCTTGGGCCATAAAACCGGGTGTCCGTCTATGGAACCACTCGCTCCAGCAAGGCTCCATCTTGGAAAGGTCCTACCGTCTTCCTAAACAGCAGCATCAGCGTCAGATTGGGAGCAGGAGTTCAAGCACATGAACCTATGGAGACAATCCCTGTCACCTAGCGTCAATTTGTGTGGCCATGAGTTTGCGACTTTAAGTCTTTAAAGTAAACTTCCAGGACTGCGGTGTAAAACAGGACGGGAAGCAGCACTGGTCATGCCCGGTCACTGCTGGCGTCGTGTCTGACAGGCAGTAAGGGGCAGCGGCCCCTTTTGTGACTTGAATGTGGAGTACCACCCACAGGTTCATCTGTTTGAACACACCCACTTGGCATTGTTATTTGGAAAGATGGTGGAAGCTCTAGGAAGAGGAGCCTTGGTGGAGAAGTGTGTCACCTTGAACGGTTTTCTGTTTTCTCTTTCTCTGACTCCTGACTACAGGACCAGCCATCTGCTGTTCCTGACATATCTTCTCGGCCACGATGAACGGGTTACTCTAGAATGGTAAGCCGAGATAAGCCTTTCTTAAGTTGCTTTCTTCAGGTTTGGTCACAGCTTTGAGAAGAGTAACAAATTCAGCCCCTTGCTAGTTGATATTCATAAATTCTTTTTGTGACTCAAAAACTACTGGGAGAACGAGGCACTCGTGGGTGACGGGCTAGCTGACTGTCGAAATCACATTTAAGTGGCACAGAGAAGAAAGAAAGGACAGGGGTAGGGCCTCAACCACAGCACAGGGTTTATTTGGGGTAAACAGTTGTAGGAGGACAGACTGGGGTAGTTACACAGGGATCTTAGGAGAAAGACATAATTTTGGATGTGGCAAATTTTATGACTAGGTAATCCTATTAGAAAAGGAAGTGGCATGTCTGTTGCTGATCCCATTAAGAGGAAGGAAGTAGGTGAGGGGTGTTTTAAAGAGAGTGGGGGATCAAAAGCTATTTTAGTTCTGAGGGTTTTCTACCGCGAGATGGAGGCTCTTGGAGCTAACAATAAGCTCTGTGTAATGCCGAGCACAAATCCATTACATACGAGTGCTTTTCACTTAGCCCTGCTGGGGGCTGTATTCCCTGATGTTCCCCAGGCTGTTGGGGGGGCCAGTACGGGACCCCCTTCATACATCTAGACAAGGCCCAGCTTTTCCCAGGTCACAGCAAAGCCCCAGGGCCACTGCTAATCCTGGGTAGTGACCAGAAAATCACCATAGCTGCTGCTGAACTACAAGACAGGAAGTGAGAGGGGGCTCAGATGGGGTAAACAGAGGCAACTGAAGCAGGCAGGACATGGGGTTTGGGATTGAACCCTAACCTCCCAGAGGGAGCAGGCTCAGGTGACGCAGCAAGCTTACTTACAAGGCTTAGGATGCTCAGAAAAATCATGAGCTTTACAAGACCCCTCCCAAGGCTCTGTGAGCAGTATGCAATTGCTGTGGAATGGGGGTCTCAAGCAGAGCTCCAGAGACATGCCTTCACGTGTCATCATCCAGGCTGGGGTGGGCGTTTTGGTTCTGCTTCTCGCCTTTGAGTCACCCATACCTTTGTAAGCAACCCCGATAGACCCATTGGTTCACCAAGCTACACACTTGGGTGGAATCATTTCTTTGGTCTGTGGGTGCCCTAGCTGGGGGGAATATATACTTGTTAATGTCTTCCTTGGGGGGAAAACATTACATAACAGATGTGGGTCTAGGAAAAAGATCCACAGGTCCTAAGGGGAGGAATCTGCACCACAATTATCAAGAAAATACGCTTCTAGCTTTCTCCCATTGCCTGCCAAAGTTTTGTGGTTGCCAATTTATTTCCTGTCTTCTGCCAGACCTGCCATCTGACATTTGTCAATCCAATTCCAGGTCACACATTTTAACCAGTTACAAGCAATTATCCCTGTGTGGGGAGAAGCTTGCCCAATTAATAGGCCCTTGGAAAGGGCTCTTTGGCTTCCAAACAGGATTTTCTTTCCCTATTGTTGAATGCTTAAGATAAGTTTGCTTTCACAAGCGAAAGTGACATCTCCCATGGAAATGCTGATTGACTTAGAGCCGCTAGAAGATAGCTTGTCATCATACCTCAGCGCACATTGCGTCTTGGGACTCTGAGCTCAAAAGACAGGAGCAGCCCCCCACCCCCACCCCCCGAAGGCCTCTACCCACATCTTCTTTCCTAAGGCAAGACATGTTAAATTACTGTTTGTTTTCTTTCTCGGTGGAGGGCTTTGCGTTTTGTAGTAAAGTGCCTTCTACCAGGAGGAATGTTATAATCCAATTCAAGGGGATTTCAGCTCATGAAAGAGGATTAGGAGCCATTGGATAGACCACAAGTGGAGGCATATTTCCTATCAAGAGCCCCTTAAGATGTCTCCCCAGTCTGGGAGTTCTGCTCGCTTTCCCGTAAGATCGCAGAAGAGGCACATTACAGACGTAGGCAGCTTCTCTCCAGAGTGTTCTTGCTGCTGTACCTTGTTATTTGCTGAACATCATTTAAAAAGAAAAACAAATATCCATGATGCCATTTTATACTTTTTAGGGGGAAAAGCCTGGAAAATAAAGACCAAAGTTGTAACCAATGTCAGTCTCCTGGCACCAATGGTAAAGTAAACAAGATCCGAATTTAATCAGCGTGGGTAGCCACGTCTCCAATAGGCCTCCTTGTCCCGGGAAAGGATTAGACATGGAGCAATCTTCACAGACCAGCTGAGCGCCAGGCTGGCTTCCCATCAAGCAAGGTGCAAGGAGACACCACATAGCCTGGAGATGTGGCACAGTGGCTAAAGCATTGCCACACAAGCAGTTCCCCACAATCCACGTGAAATGCCAAGTGCAGTGACCGCCCCCCACCCCAGCAGATCATGGTATATGCTGTGGATGTGATGGGAGAGGATGGATTCACAATGCATTTTTTAAAATTTATTTATTTGACAGAGAGAAAGAGGGAGAGAAAGAGAGAGAGAATGGACACTCCAGGGCCTCCAGCCACTACAGATGAACTCCACACGCATGCACCACCTTGTGTATCTGGCTAACGTGGGTCCTGGGGAATCGAACCAAGGTCCTTTGACTTTGCAGGTGAACATCTTAACTGCTGAGCCATCCCTCCAGCCCCCAACCCTCTTTTAAATTTTTGTTTATTTTTATTTATTTATTTGAGAACTATAGACAGAGGAAGAGGCAGAGAGAGAGAGAGAGAGAAAGAGATTGAGAATGGGCACACCAGGGCTTCCAGCCATTACAAACAAACTCCGGACTGGCCTGGATCCCTGAATGCATTTTATTTTTCTTAAATTCTAGCTTGGGAAGTCCGATCAAAGCTATGCTTTGCTCTCTGTGAATTCACCATGTGCATGCGGTCACTGATGCTCTGAGTTCCATCTTTGGATCTGTGGCCAGTGTCCCCGGCACTCACCCTGGAGACCTTGAGGTGCCATTTTCACCTAAGCCTCCTGAGCAGCGAGTCCTGTAAAAGGACTCTACACCAGAGAAAACCACTCCTTTATTTAACTCTTCATTGGTTCTGGCAACAATGAGGCATATGCCATCTATACGCCCACTCATAGCTGGGAACAGTATTGTTACACAGTAAGAATCAAACCACATCTATTAACCAGAAAGCTGGGACAATGCAGTGTGGGGCTTTACACTAAAGCATTTTTTTTTAAAGCATTCCTCTCAAAATGCGTTGGTGGGAATACAAAAGCTAGGAAAATATGTGAGTGAAAACGCAGTCATGCTCCTGGCCCGCTGGGACATTTTGTACCTCAGCAGGCACATGACACTATGTTTGCATTTTCCATGGGTGCTGGGGACCAAAACTTGGGTTCTCAAGCTTCAGCAAGCAAGTGCTTTGACTCACTGAGCCGTACCCCCAGGGGTTTCTCTTCAGGGGAGCATCATTTCATTTGGAGCCCCTGCAGGGTGAGGGTGGGGGGGCTGGCGGGTGGAGCTGAAGACCCCAACCCAGGGCGATTGGAGATGCTCACCTCGGCGCTTGGGACCCAGAACATCATGCTGGAGGGCAAACTGGCCACGTGACCCAAGCAGCCTTCTGGAGGGTGCCGAGAGGGTGCTGTCTAGACAATGGCCTTCTAAGAGGGAGTCTCCATCTTCTAGCTCCAAGAAAAGTGGGAAGAGCCATAGGAATAAACTCAAAGGATCCCTGAACTGGACCAAGTGGGTTAAATGTCATAGATCATGTCCATTTCCTATGATTCAAACCTGGCCTGTTCCTGCCTTCTGCTGGATTTGCTCTAAACTGGAAAACGACCTGTTAAGCCAGCATCTTGCCTCTTCCCGTTCCCAGGCGGGGGAAGCCAGGGAGTGCGCGCCACTGGAAGGCACTGAAGTCCAGATGTGTCTGACAGCCCGCGTTCTACTTCACTCAGGCGGCCAAGGGCAAACGGCTCAGCCCTCCTTTGTCTGTGAGTCAGAAGGGAGTCTGGAAAAGGCTGTCTCCTCGCCCTTCCTTCCAGGTTCCATGCCTCCCAGAAGAATGCCACGGGAGCCCCCGCCCTGGGGGAGAGCCAGGTTTGGGCTACGGTTGCCAGAATTCAGTTCTGTCCTCTCTCCTGTGATCTCCCTCCCTCTCTCTCATCTGGGTGTGGCAAGTGCACACATATGCATGTTTGTGTGGGTGTGGACTGTGCTGTGTGGAGATGCACGTGCATGCATGGGAATGTATAGGTCATCCTCACTCCCTCCTCTACCTTAAAAAACAAACCTTTTATTCATGTACATGTGTGCACATGTGTTGGGAGTTGTGTATGGGCTCACCAGGGCCTCTTGCCACTGCACACAAACATGAGACACTTGCACTACTTTTTGTGTCTGGCTCTGGGTGTGTGCTAAGGAATCAACCCTGGGCTGGCAGGCTTTGCAAACACGCACCTGTAACCACTGAGCCATCCACCTTATTCTTGAAACAGGGTCTCTCACTGAACCTAGAGCTCGTGGATTTAGCCTGACTGGCTAACCGGCTTATTCCGGGGATCCTCCCATCTCTCCCTTGTTGGTGTCCTCTTCTCGGCCCACAAAAGCTAGCTTTTCAAAGTCATTATTATTGTTGTTGTTATTACTATTATTATTGTTGGTGGTATTGGGATTCAAAACTAAGGCCTTGCACAGGCCAGACAAACAGTCGACTACCAAGCCACACACATCCCACCCGCAGCTCAAGCTTTGTGTAAGGAAAAGCATCTTACATCACTACCCAAAGTGTCTCCACCGCTCCCCTGCGAGTGCAGAAGAGACCCCCAAAGGACTCTGCGTTCCAGACTAGCATGCCATGGCCTGCCTCCGCCCCTTCTCGGTCCTGTCCTCTCCCTCACTCCTCTCTAGACACAGCCACTTCCTGCTATTCCTGGGCTGTCCCTCATAAATGCCTCAAGACCCTTGCTAGCCATTGCTCTGTCTCTACCTGGATGGCTCTTGTACTTACTCCATGCAAATCTCTACTCTACTAAAGATCGCTTTCTCATCCACTCTGGCTAAAGAGTACCCCATGTTCTTTACACCTCTGCCCATCACAGAACTTTCCTGGTATTGTTGTAAGAGGCAGTGTACTTCTCTCCTAAGGGGTCTTTCATCCTAGGGATTGCTGATGGGACTCTCGCCGTGACAGAGCACGCAGATCCAAGACGGAGCAGGCCTAACTCCCTGCTGCCCAGGACCAGACAACCTTGAATGGTAACTTTACTCTCCTATCTAGTGACTTCCTGACTCTCCCCAACACCCACCCCCGCCGCAGGAGCAGTAACAGGGCAGCAAGACAGGGGTAAAGCCCCTTAGGGAAGCCAGGGCCAAGAGGGTTTTTAGCTGTGTGTGTGTGTGTATGGTGTGTGCAAAGGCCAGAGGAAAATGCCAGATGTCCTCCGTCACTCTTCCACGTTGTTTCGTGGAGATGGCGTCTCTCACTGAACCCAGAGCTCCTCTTTCTTCAGTCCAGCTGTCTGGTCAGCCAGCCTCAGTGACTCCCATCTCCACCCCACCCCAACAAGACTGGCGTCACAAATGTGTGTGGCCACACCAGCTTTCTCATAGGTGTTGGAAATGGAACTCAGGCCTCCTGTTTGTGTGGCTAGGGCTCTTATCTCTGCGCCATCTCCCCAGCCCCCAGAAGCCTTTTTGATCACCCACTCCATTGCCTTTGAGACTTCTCTCATGTATGCCCAGACACATCTCTGATCCCCAGAAACTTCCAAGAAGGAGCACCTCACTGTATTTTATCCCTACAACTGAAGGCCCTCTCTCTCTCCCTGTCATGTTGCCTGTGGCATGATACTAATAACTCTTTCTTTTGAAAAATATTTCGGGCTAGAGAGATGGCTTAGCAGTAAAGGCGCTTGCCTGCAAAGCCTAAGGACTCAGGTTCAACTCTCCAGATCCCGCTTAAGCCAGACACACAAAGGTGAGGCAAGCACAAGGTCACGCATGCCCACTAGGTGGCTCAACTGTCTGGAGTTTGATTGCAATGGCTGAGGCCCTGGTGTGCCAATTCTCTCTCTCTCTCTTGCTCTCCAAACCCTAATAACTCTTTCTTAAAAATATTTTATTTATGGGCTGGAGAGATGGATTAGCAGTTAAGGCACTTGCCTGCAAAGCCAAAGGTCCCAGGTTCGATTCCCCAGGGCCCATATAAGGCAGATGCACAAGGTGGTGCATGTGTCTAGAGTTTGTTTGCAGTGGCTGGAGGCCCTGATGCACCTATTCTCTCTCTCTTTCTCTCTTTCTATCTACCCTTCTTTGTCTCTCTTTCAAATAAGTAAATAATTTTAAAATAAACATTTTATTTATTTGATTTGCAAGGAGAGAACGAGAAAGAGAGAGAGGAAAGGAAGGAAAGGCACGCCAGGGTCTCTTCTTGCTACAAATGAACTCTATATGCATGTGCCTCTTTGTGCATCTGGCTTTATGTGGGTAATCAAACCAGGACCAGTAGGCTTTTAAGGAAGCACCTCCAACTGCTGAACCATCTTCCCAGCCCTGGTTTTGGTTTTTTGAGATAGTGCCTTGATAGCCCTTGCTAGCCTGGTACTCACTAGGTAGCCCAAGATGACCTCAAACTCATGTTGATCCTCCTATCTCAGCCCAACTACAGGCGTGCATCACCATGCCCAGCGTTTTCTACTGGCATTAATTATGCTTTTGTTTGTTTGCATATTATTTGCATATACATACAAGGATCGAAGCAGGGACTTCAGTTCACCACTGTATTGCAAGCTCTAGCATAGAGCCTGGCTCACAGCAGCTGCTCAATAGGCGTTCATTAAATGATAGCCATCAATGCAAACACAGTGAAGTAACTAACAATAACAACATCTGCAAAACGCCACAGAAGTTCATGGGGGAATGAACGAGGCACCAGCTCAGCTTTGGGAAGGTGAGGAGAGGAGCTTGCTTGCAGGCATAGCTTGCAGAGGAAGCGATGTCATATTAACATGTTAAAGAAAGAGGTTGGGAAGGCAGGGCTATAAAGCAAGTATAGTAGACAGGGGAAATCACATGATCTAAAACATACTGGAGCGCAGGGAAAATACAGTTCCTATTGGGAAGTGCAAGTAGCTGAGTGTTCCTAGCGCTTTTCCTAAGGAGGAAGTCAGACGGTGACAGAAATGAGATGAGCAGAGCACAGAGACAAGATCGTGAGGGTTTAGCATGTCTTGCTGTGACAAAGGAACCAAGGAAAGACTTTGGCAGTGTGGGCTAGTGCTTAGAAATACTTCCAGGGGGCTGGAGAGATGGCTTAGCGGTTAAGGCGCTTGTCTGAGAAGCCTAAGGACTCATGTTTGACTCTCCAGGTCCCATGTAAGTCCCATGGAAGTGACACAAGCGCGTAAGGTCACACATCCACAAAAAGTGGCACATGCGTCTGGAATTTGATTGCAGTGGCTAGAGGCCCTGGCATACCAATTTTCTCTCTCTTTCTTACTCTCACATAAAAAAAAAAAGTCTGTTGGGCTTGCCTTAAAAAAGAAAGAGAGAGAGAGAGGGAGAGAGATAGAAGAGAAGAGAAGAGAAGAGAAGAGAAGAGAAGAGAAGAGAAGAGAAGAGAAGAGAAGAGAAGAGAAGAGAAGAGAAGAGAAGAAGTAATGCCAAGCATGGTGACTCATGCTTGTGACCCCAGCACTGGGGAAGCTGAGGCAGGAGGATTGCCAGATATTTGAAGCCAGTCTGAGCTATAGAGTGCCCGCTGTCTCAAACAAAGCAAAACAAAACGGGGTTCTGGAGATGGCTCAGCAGTTAAAGATGCTTGCTTACAAAGCCCACCAGCCTGGGTTTAATTCCCAAGTGCCTACGCAAAGCCAGATGCACATCCATTCATCCCTTCTCTCTCCCCCTCTGTTTGAAAAATAACTATATTTAAAAAGGAAGGAAAGAACAAATGAAGGGAGAAAAGAATAAATGGATCCAGACTCTTGAACCACCCTGTGCATCTGGCTTACGTGGATACTGGGGAATCCAACCTGGATCCTTCGGCTTCACAGGAAAGTGCCTTAACCACTAAGCCATCTCTCTAGCCCTGGTTGGTTGTGTTTATGTGATGCTAGAACCAAGTCCTGGCTCTTAGGCATGCTGGGCAGGAGCTCTACCACTGAACTACACCTCCAGCCTTAACTAGCCATAACTAGGTTAAGTACAAACCTGCTTGTCATCCCTGACAGAGAAGTTCCAGCTTGAGTGTCTATGAGGCACTCCCGCGAACTGAAATAGACAGTAGAGCAAGAGGAGAAGCCAGGTTAGGGATTGCATAGAATATGATGGCATTTTAGTCCTGATGGAAGAGGCCAGGGCAGGAGAGCTAAACAGCTCCCATGCATAGTCCAACCCAGCAGCCCCTCAAGCCTCTCACTTACCTGTCGTCTTCCCCCCAGAGGACTGGCAACCCAGTCTCACCAGCCCCCACGCTAGCCATGGGCCCAGGCGGTCATTTGTAGATCCAAGGTGGCTGGTGTGTGCTCAACCTCAGTATGATGGTTAATCTCTGGTTGTCAACTTGATAGGACATAGAATCCTCAGGAAAACAAAACTTCGGGAATGTTTGTGAGGGCTTTTCTAGCTTACTATAATTGGGTTGGGGAGACCCTCCCTAACTTGGTCTGGGGTCCTGGACTGAATGAACAGGAGAAAGCCAGCTAAGCAGTAGCATTCCTCTCTCTCTCTCTCTCTCTCTCTCTCTCTCTCTCTCTCTCTTTCTCTCTCACTTGCTCTCTGCTTCCTCACTGTGGACTGGATGTGACCCAGTCCCCCAAGCTCCTCCTTCATCCCTTCCCAGCCATGATGGACAGGAAGCTGGAACTATAAGATGGAACAAACACTCCTTCCTTAGGTTGCTTCTTGTCAGAGATTTGGCCACGGCAATGGCAATGTGACTAATACACTCAGGTGGGAATGTAATACCCACTGTGAAAAGGTAAGAGGGTGGAAAATTAATCCAACTGTGGTCTATTTACCTGTGGCCTTTTGCCACCTCTAAAGCATGAGAACCTGAGTTCAGAGCCCTATAAACCACCATAAACCTGGGTGTGGTGGCGCATGCCACCCAGCGCCTTTATGTGTCTGTGCATTAACCTCTGTGCATTAATCCAAGCACCGGGGAGGCGGAGAGAGGAGAGCCTGGGCTCACTGGCTAGATAGTGTAGTGGATTTAGTAAGCTCCAGTTTCAGTGGGAGACCCTGTTTCAAAAAGTAAGGTGGAGGGCTGGAGAGATGGCTTAGTGGTTAAAGCGCTTGCCTGTGAAGCCTACGGACCCCAGTTCGAGGCTGGATTCTCCAGGACCCACGTTAGCCAGACGCAGAAGGGGGCGCACGCGTCTGGAGTTCATTTGCAGTGGCTGGAAGCCCTGGCACGCCCATTCTCTCTCTCTCTCTCTGCCTCTTTCTCTGTCTGTAGCTCTCAAATAAATAAATAAAATAAAATAAATTTTAAAAGAAGTAAGGTGTAGCATGATGGGAAAACACCCAGGGAAACCTGGCCACGTGTTCTCTTGCACCTGCTTGCACATGCACACATACATACGAACATGCGTTCCACACACAAAAAACACTCCACTGTGATAGGTTATGGGAATACAATAGGTAGGTGATAGATGAATAGATAATCAGGCAGTGCAAATCCTGCAAAAGGTTTGTAAACACTGGATTTGAATCCTTTATTGGCCTTTTATGTTTGACTTTTTTTTTCCCTAAGAAATGGAGCTGGTGACCACTCCACAGGAAGGAATTCATGTCTGGTTCTGTAAACCTGGTTAAAAGCTGCAGAGGTCACAGGGCTCATTGGGGAACCTATAGCATTGTTATGCTAAGCACGCAGGCTGTCAAACTGCCTTCTACATACTTAGGCACAGATGTTTCCTCTTGCGGTGGACAGAGGTGAATGCACAGATACATATAGGTGATTACTGTATGCTCAGCTCATGAATGGGGAGGGCTCATGAGAACCCGCTGCTCCCAGAGTAGCTATTTGCTTTTGGTAGTACAACCACAGCTTAGTTGCCTACACTCCATCCAGTAAACACCCCAAGTGACTCTAATTGAATTCAGTGGGTCACACACACACACAAAGATATGCAGAGCTGGAGATATGGCTCAGTGGTTAAGGCACTTGTCTGCAATGCTTAATGATCCAGGTTTGGTTCCTCAGCACCCACATAAAGCCAGACGCACAAAGTGGCACATGCATCTGGAGTTTGTTTGCAGTAGCTAGAGGCCCTGGCGTACCCATCCTCTCTCTCTCTCTCTCTCTCCCCTTGCAAATAAATAAATAACATTTTTTTTAAAGACATGAAAGTAGAAAGAGGATTAGTTGGACAAAAGAAGGAGCTTCGTGAGAGGAGGATGAGCGAGGGCATTGTGGTGGTGAATATGATCAAAATTCATTATAGACATGTTTGAAATGGTCAAAAATAAAAGGAAAACAAAAGAAATGGAGGTAAAAACAAAATTGAATAATTAACCCCTGAACTTCCCATAGCAGTGTTGATGCCCTCAAGACGTGCACAGATTATTAGTGTGAGCAGGGCCCATGAAGAGCGGAGAGGGCGAGGGGGTGCAGGTGGGGGAGAAGGGGCGGAGCACAAAGGCACTAGGGTGGGCATCACTGAAGAAGCTAACCTCCCCAACTCCTCCTCCTGTGTCTCCTGCGGGTTTCACCAAAGGCCCAGCAGAAGGGGAGGAGCGATACAAGCAGCTAAACTCAGAGACTGAGGCCGGCTACCTCTTGCCATGTGACATGTAAGTGGCAGACCAAGGTTGAGCCCAGGTCTTCTAGCCCGAGACCTTGGGTTCATTTCTGGTTGTCCCATGTTGTCATGAGAGTCCTCCTAGACCAGACTGTGAGGCAGGGATTCAAATGCAGTGCAGTGGGAGACCCGGGGACTAACATTGGGGAAGCAGGAGATGCCCAGAGCATAGGGAGGCTGCTTGGCAGGAGCGTGGAGCGAGCCAGCTGCCGCGGTGGACACCCGATGCATAATCCTCTGAGAACCAGTAGGAAACACATGCCTCGTAATTATGCTACCCAAGGGGCAAGGGAGCTGGAATATTTATGCTCCAATTACCAAGAACCATTGGTTGAAGGCTGCTCCCAGGAGTGTTAATTCCCCAGCACTTTCCCATTGTAGCAGTTCTAGGAGGTGGGGCATCGGGGGGGGGGACTCCCCAGACACAGTGACACAGATAGAAGTTTGTCCCTGGGTGCCCTGATTCAAGTGAGGCCGAAGGGATGTGACCAGCACACTGACGTCCTCTGGCCCCAGCTCTAGGAGAGCTGCCCTCAGCTGCCGTCCGCCTCTTACTAACTGAGCAAGAAAGAAAAGATCATTTCTCACTCCAACACTGTCCAGCTGGAATCTGGCCCCTGTGCAGGATGAAGGGAGATTTCCAGATACTTTTTTTTTTTTGATGTAGGGTCTCGCTCTTACCCAGGCTGACCTGGAATAGTCACTATGTAATCTCAGGGTGGCCTGGAACTCACAGCGATCCTCCTACCTCAGCCTCCCCAGTGCTGGGATTGAAGGTGGGCACCACCACATCCAGCCCCAGGTACTTTTTTATTTTTCTTTTTGGTTTTCTGAGGTAGGGTCTCACTCTAGCTCAGGCTGACCTGGAATTCACTATGAAGTCTCAGGGTAGCCTCGAACTCACAGCACTCCAGGCACTTTTCGTGAAGCATGCACTGCTTCACTCAGTGAGACCCTGTCTATGGACTGTGCTCCTTGTACAGCAGCGGCGAAGCCTGGCCTGAGAGGCAGGAACGTGCAAACACATACACGCACCACTGCTGTTCTTTCGTTCTGTTTTTAGTGTTGTGTGTGCATATGTTCATATGTGTTCATATGTATGTGGATAGACATGTGTGGGGGCACATGTGTTTACATGTGCATGTAGAGCCCAGAGGTCAATGTCAGGTGCCTGCCAGAATCACTCTTCACCATTTAAAAAATATTTTATTTCGTTATTTATTTAAGAGATAGAGAGAAAGAAAAGTAAATAGAGAAAGAGAGAGAGAGAGAATGGGCACACTAGGGTCGCTAGCCACTGCAAATGAACTCCAGACACATGTGCCACCTTTTGCCTCTGGCTTACATGAGTACTGAGAAATCAAACTTGAGCTCCTAGGCTTCACAGGTAAGCACCTTAACCACTAAGCCATCTCTCTAGCTCTCACCTTATTATTATTATTAATTATTGAGGTAGGGTCTCACTCTAGCCCAGGCTGACCTGGAATTAACTATGTAGTCTCAGGGTGGCCTCGAACTCACAGTGATCCCCCTACCTCTGCTTCCCAAGTGCTGGGATTAAAGGCGTGCACCACCACCCGGGCTTCCTTACCTTATTTTTTGATAAGGTCTTTCACTGAACCTGGAGCTCCCCAATATGGCTAGACTAGCCAGCCAGCACACCCCAGGGATCCTCCTGATTCTGCCTCCCCATGCCGGGATGACAGGTGCACAATGCAGTACCCAGCTTTTATGTGGGGACTAGGGATCAGAACTCAAGTCCTTTTGCTGGTATGGCAAGCCCTTTATGACTGAACCATCTTCCCAGCCCCAGGATCCTGTTGTTGAACTTACTTTGAACCATAGGAAGGCAAGAATAAACCCCTTGGGGACTGGAGAGATGGCTCAGCAGTTAAAGGCGTTTGCTTGCAAAGCTTGACTACCCCAACACTCATGGAAAGCCAGACAAACAAAGAGGGGCATGCAGTTGGGGTTTCTTTACAGCGATAGGAGTCTCTGATGCACCCATATACACATTCTCTCTCAAATAAACAAATAAATATTTTTTTAAAGAATTAACCATGCAGAGGAAGTTCTACAACTGTTTCCTGTTGTGTAAAGACACAAGAACCAGTCACATTATACACGCAGACACCACATCAAGGCCCCTGTTGCTCTCAGGGGTTGAAGGCAACGTGGAGCTGAAACAGAGCAGCGTGAAGACGGGACAGGGGCCTGCTCCAGCGTCCCCTCCCTGCCTCATTGCTCATGCTGCCCGCGCTGCTGCAAGCCAGCAGACACATCCAACAGAAAACAGCTTACGGATGGGAAAATACTAGGCAGCGACAATTATTTAAAATCTGTTTTTAAAATTTTACTACCATTTTAGCGCCAGTAGCAGGGCTGAAAATATTTCCCCCACGATTCTGCAACCACCAATAAATCAGGCCGCTGTTGTTTTTCCACGTCTCCTTCCAGAGGAGGAGAAAGCTGCTGGAGACAATATGCACAAGGACGGACAGAGTGACAATTCACCCGAAGGAGACAGATGTTCCGATGGTGTGGAGGGAAACTGGCCAGCCTGGGAGCCTCTGGTGAGGGAGCATTGCGAAGCTTGGCCGTCCTGCCCGGGACTGGCTCGGGGAGACGGGAGCTTCGGTCAATGGGTTTTGAGTGTTTTCCAGTCCTGCTTGGCACGATCGGCGCAATGATAGAATCAGGCTGCCTTGACTGGAGGCTGTCAGACACCGTTTCTCAGGCTGCTTTGCTCTGGCTGCGCGGTCGCGGGTGACCTCATGGCTCCCTGTAGGTCTGCCCCCCCAGAGATAGCGTACCGCCCCGCTCACCACCTCTAATTGTCGCCTTAAAAGTCTCTCAGGAGAAACCAAGAAAGTCACTTTTTTTTTTTTTTTTTTTGGGCCAGAATTGTGTAGGAATCACTAGGAGCCAACACTGTTGCCTGACTAAATGCTTCCTGCAGATCTGCTCATTTCAGTCCTCGTGATGTCTCCAGGAAGTGGGTAATAGCACATGTGGCTCCCATTTTGCAGATGAGTAATAACAAGTGTAATTTGCCCACGTACGCTTGGCAGAGGCAGAAAACAAACTGTGCACCTTTTTGTTTTTTTGCAATTTAAAATATATATATGTGGGGGGTAGGTATAATGTGTGTGTGCATGTGTGCCCACAGCATATGTGTGGAGATCTGAACCTATGCTTTCAACCGCCACGCTACGCTTCCCTTCTCATTACTATGTTATCGTAGTGGTGATACATACATCACAGGAAACTGAAACCCTTTGTTCTAGGGCACCAGTAGCACTAAGTCCACTCAGATGGCCGTGCAATTGTCCCCCCACCCAGCACCTGACCACCACCTCCACTGAGATCTCACCCCCTTCCCTCTTCCCCTTGTTTGATGGTTTATATTGATTGTCAACTTGACAGGACTTCAAATCACCTTTGATAGAGCTTCTCATTTAGGTTGAGTGAGGTGGGAAGACCCTTCTTCACGGTGGGAGACATCACTCCATGCGTTGGGGTCCTGAACTGAAGAGAAAGGAGAGAGCTGGTGGAGCCGGGCTCTTCATCCCTCTCGCTTCCTCCCCGTGCACTGAGGGGACCAGCGGCCTCATAAGCACGCCTTCCCTGCGAGCTGCCCGGTGACCCGGGCCCCGGCTTTGTCCGCTCTGAAGACCTCACGTAAGTGGCCTTGTGCACGGTTTGCCCTTTGACGTGTGGCCTATACCACTTAGCGCGGTACCCACAAGCTCTGTTCATGGCGTAGCACATATCAGAGCTGCATTCCTTTGTAAGGCCCAGTTCAAAGTCCACTTTGATTAAAAGCGTGCACCACTACCCTCGGCATAGGCCTTTGATAATTTTTAAAGTATTTTATATATTTATTTATGTTCCAGCAGAAAGAGACACACCCACACACACATGAAGAAGAAAGAGACAGAGAGACAGAGAGAAGAAGAGAGAGAGAGAATGGGCGGGCCAGGGCCTCCAACTGCAGACAAACTCCAGATGCATGTGCCACTTTGTGCATCTGGCTTTACATGAGTACTGAGGAATTGAACATGGGTCATTAGGTTTTGCAGGCAGGTGCTTTAACTGCTAAGCTATCTGTCCAGCCCTATAATTTTCCTTAGAATTAAGGATACCCTCTCAAATTCACACACCATAGGCATCGACAAAACTTGAGTTTCAGGTTAGGGAGTTGGCTTAGGCTTTGAGGGGCTTGTTTGCAAAGTCTACAGGCCTGGGTTTGATTCCCCAGTGCCCACGTAAAGCCAGGTGCACAAAGTGGCACATGCTTCTGGAGCTTGTTTGCAGTGGCAGGGGTGTGTGTATGTGTATAGTTTAAAAATATCTGTATGTATATTTTTCAAACTGAGTAATTGTAAACCCACATCTAGACAGGATAAAAAGAGACTCAGTTCCTGATGCAAGCTTGATTTGGCACATAGATCCGTGCTCTGGGGGCAGATTCTGTCTCTATCATGCGCGTTCCCCTGAGTGCAACAGCCCTTGCACACTTAGCCGCTGTTTCTTCCCATCATATGTCAAGAGCCGCGCCAGGCCATTTTCAAATGCAGTCCTTCCTTGGGATCTGTATTAGACAAGGTTCTGCAGAGGGACAAAATCCGTAGAATGCGCAAGTATTTGTTAAGTAGCTCACACAATAGGGGCTAGGAGTCCAACAATAACCCTCTGCACGTTGCAGAGGCTGTGTACCCACTAGCTACTCAGCCCAAGGAACTTGATACCTTCGCAGCTCTGATCTGGAACTGCAGACTTGGAGGATTCCTGAAGAGCCCCTGATCTTCAATGCTCGTTTGAAAGCCTAAGAAGCTGGAGTCGGCTATCAGTGGATGACGGCGGCAGCAGCGGGGGTAGATCACATGGACTCAAGTGGAGGAGAGGCAGGCAGCTGCACACTGCTTTCTACCTGGACGCTTTGTATCCACGCCACCCACGGCAAGTCAACCTCTTCTGGACGTGCCCTCACAGACACTTCCAGGGGTGTGCCTTCTAGCTGATTTCAAATCCTGTCATGTAAACTGTCAGGATTAACCATCTGGGCTGGAGAGATGGCTTAGAGATTAAGGAGTTTGCCTGTGAAGCCTAAAGACCACCAGGTTCGATTCCCCAGGACCCACATAAGTCAGATGCACAAGGTGGCACATGCGTCTGGAGTTCGTTTGTAGTGACTGGAAGACCATTCTCTCTTTCTTTCACTCTGTTTGTCTCTCTGAAATAAGTAAATAAATAATATAGATTTTAAAAAAGAAAAAAATAACCAAAGCACTGTACAGGACCTAAGTTCATCCTCCCATATACTTTAAACAACCTTTATATTTACTTGCAAATGCAACCCAGATAATTGACAGGGGTAATGATGAGAAAAATAAAGTTTGTACATGCTCAGTACAGATGTACTTTTTTAAAATATATTTTTGATCTTTGGCTGAAAAAGCAGATTCTGAGTCCAAAGGCTGACTACATTATTTCATTTCATCTTGACAACAAGCCTACATGAATAAATATTAGTTCCCCCATTTAATAGTTATGAGGGATTGAGTAATTTCCCTAAGATTATCCAACCGACAAGCATGGGATTGCTACCTATAATTCTATCATGTGGATGTATTGTAATTTATTTAAATGATGATGATTCATCAAGTAAATCTTTTTTATTCTTTTGTTGGTTTTGTTTTGTTGAGACAGGGTCTTGCTCTGTAGCTCAAACTAGCCTAGAATTCACTAGGCAGCCCAGGCTGACTTGAACTTGGAAACCCCCTCCCTGTGCCTCCCAAATGCTGAGATTACAGATATGTGCCACCATCCCTGACTGGCTTGGATTCTTTAATACTGTAAAGAATATTTGTAAACCGGGTGTGGTGGTGCATGCTTTTAATCCCAGCACTTGGGAGGCAGAGGTAGGAGGATTG
Source organism: Jaculus jaculus (assembly GCF_020740685.1). Classification (NCBI taxonomy): domain Eukaryota; kingdom Metazoa; phylum Chordata; class Mammalia; order Rodentia; family Dipodidae; genus Jaculus; species Jaculus jaculus. The sequence continues at coordinate 180,115,871 of NC_059104.1, forward strand.
CTTTGAGTTTGAGACCACCCTGAGACTAAATAGTGAATTCCTGGTCTGCCTGGGCTAAAGCAAGACCCTACCTTGAAAAAACAAACAAAAACACGAATATTTGTATGCAAGTGGATTTATTTTTCTCTGGCATTGGCTCCTCAGGTTATAGTTCCAGAGCACCATGAGCATATCCAACAGGAAAAATATTTCTGTGGCTCTTGATAGCTAAAATGCCTTTCAAAAGGCTAACAGAGATGGCCATTCCAAAGGCTTGTGCTGAGGATACAATTTTAGAGAAATTGTAAACCAACGAAGTAAATGTTAAAGACTCTGTCTTTGCTTTGCTCTGTTCTTTCTTATTTTATTTTATTTTATTTTATTTTATTTTATTTTATTTTATTTTATTTTATTTTATTTTATCTAACTCCCTTAGTCTGGGCCAAGAATGCCAAATTCGCCCATGATGCCACATCCTGCGTCCCCCTAGTGATAAACTCCTGTCCTTGAGGTATCCCTTCTACTGTCCCTCTCTTCCAGATTCACAATTCACAAAGCTCTTTTTTTCTGTATTGGCAAGTTCTCATAATTGTCACAAAGTGATTGCACTTATTAAAGAGTGGATTGTAACTTTAAAAAAATAGAATTCCTAAGGACTTTGTCCCAAGGAATGATCAGCCAGCTGCTCAGAGAGGTATGCACGAGGATGCTCCCGAGGTGTGGTGCGCACAACGGAGGAAGGAAGGCGGCCCAAGAGTACACTGCATTGTTCAGTTCCAGGAAGTCACACAGTGCAATAGCAATTGTATGCAAAGCGATGATGAGACGTGCACTGGTTGGGCTTAAAGGGTCGTATTACATCAGGGAGGCAGCAAACTATAGGACATTCAATAGGATCATGATTTGGTAAAATGAAATATTTGCATACATACATGTATGTATATTTGGGCGTATATACATATATATGCATATATACGCATGTATGTAAAATATCAATGACCAAAAATAAATTGAAAGGATAGATATCAAAATGCAAAATGTTTTCTTTAGGAAAATGTGTGTAAGGATGATTTTCTTTCAACAAATCTATTTTCTAATTTGCATATATAACTTATGTCATCTTTTAAAAAAAGACCGGGTGCATAGAGTTGGCTCTGCCTTGGACCACAATGAGCAAGTCAGCGAGTAGCTCCAGCAGTGTGGCAGGTGGGTGGGAGAGAGTGTGGGGGCTGCGGGTGCCAACGACCCTCTGCTCTCAGCATCCATAGGGGCCACATATGCTCTTCAGCCCAGTCTCCCCTCGGTGTGTGCTAAAGGAGAAAAGGGCTCACACTAGTGCGCCCCTCTGCAAATATCCAGAAACAGCAAGTTGAATTAGGGTTCCGTGAATTCCTACCTACTCTAACATATGCTGAACATTTCTTTTGTGTGCTTTTGTTAAAAAATGCTTCTTAAATGAGCTGGTGTCCATATGTCCCGGGAACTGAAAATGTGTCTAGGTAGGCTGGCACAGGCCATGTTGCTATAATTCTCTTCCGTGGGTTTCTAATGAGCTCAGTTAACAACAGCAGGAGTTTTCTGGGCCAATCCATGATGCAGACAGACAATGAGGAAACTTCTGTCCCTTGGATACTCCGGAGGGGAGAGCAACTATAAAGGGCCTCTGTGTTTTGTGTGTAAGTGTGTGTGTGGGTGTGTGGGTGTAAGTGTGTGTGTGGGTGTGTGCTCATGAATATGTTAGCCTCTTCTAGAATGTGACAGGCATGTGATGATTAGGGAGATATTTTGCACTGCATTAAAAAGATGGATCCCTTGGAGAGATGGCTTAGCAGTTAAGGCACATGCCTGCAAAGCCTAAGGACCCAGGTTCAATTCTCCAGGTCCCACATAGTAAGCCAGATGCACATGGTGGCGCATGCATCTGGAGTTCATTTGCAGTGGCTAGAGGCCCTGGCATGCCCATTCTCACTCTCTCTCCCTCTTTCTGTCTCAAATAAATAAATAAAAATAAAATCTTTTTTTAAAAAAAAGATGGAGCCTGGTGTGGTAGGACACAGATGATCCCAGCACTCAGGAGTCTTTTTCACTCTTCTTTTGTTGTTAATATTTTGTATTTGTCTCTGTCTTTGTTTTGCTTTGCTTACTAGAGAAAGGGACTTGCTATGTAGCTCAGGTTAGCCTAGAACTCACTATGTAGTCCAGGCTAACTTTGAACTTGGAATCCTTCTTCGGCCTCCTACATGCTGTGATCACAGGTATGTCTGCCACACCCTGACTCAGAAAGAAGAAAGGGCATGTGCATGCATGCTGCTTTTTACCTGACTCTCGTTATATCCACGCCTCCTGTTGCAGTTTATCCTGTCTGGAGATGCCCTCACTGACTCTCCCAGAGGTGTGTCTTCTAGTTGATTCCAAACCCCACCATGCTGCCCATCAAGATTAACCATCACACATCCGTGAAGGATGGGTCCAGGGCCAACATGGATCCCAAAAGTGGGAATCTGGGTGCAGCCCAGGGATGGATTACCTTATTATCATGCACGAGGCCATTGGTTCAATCCATAGCAACAAAGAAGAAGGGGCCCTGCCATGAGTTTGAGGTCAGTGAGCCTCTACAGAGGACCAGGCCAGCCAGGGCTACATAACAAGATCCTGTAACCAGAAAACAGAAAAAAGGCTGGCCAGCCAAATGTTTGCCTTGTAAGCATGAAAACATGAATTTAATTGCCAGAATCTAAATGGGGGAAGAAAAAAAAAAGCCAGGCATGGTTGTTGTGATCCTAGCATTGGGGGAGGCAGAGACAGAAAGATCTCTGACTCTCACTGCCTAGCTAGTGGGACCTACTTGAGCTCCAGGCCAACAGGAGATTCTTTTATTAAGAAAAATATTTTGGGGTTGGAGAGATGACTCAGCGGTTAAGGCACTTACCTGTCAAACCAAAGGACCCAGGTTAGACTCCCCAGGACCCAGTAAGCCAGATGCACAAGGGGCATATGCATCTGGAGTTCGTTTGCAGTGGCTGAAAGCTCTAGCATGCCTATTCTCTCTCTGTCTCTGTCTCTGTCTCTGTCTATCTCTCTCTCTCCCTCTCAAATAAATAAATAAAAATTTAAAAATTTATAATATATATTTTTTTCCAGGTATGGTGGCACCTACCTTTAATCCAAGCACTTGGGAGGCAGAGATAGAAGGATCACCATGAGTTTGAGGCCACCCTGAGACTATATAGTGAATTCCAGGTCAACCTGGGCTAGAGCAAGATCCTACCTCAAAAACCAATATATATATAATTTATGAGACAGAGAGAGAACGGATACTCCATGGCCTCCAGCTGCTACAAACTCCAGATGGCTTTACATGGGCATTAGGGAATCAAGCATGGGTCATTAGGCTTTGCAGGCAAGAGCCTTAATACCTAATCCATGTTTCCAGCCCCCAATGAGATTCTGTCTCAAAAATAAAATAAAGAATGAAATCTGAGGTTGTCTTCTGACCTGCACACATTTACACCTGCACACACACGAACACATGCATACACATGCAAGCACACACAGAGACATAAATTTAAATATACATAAAGATAAAATAAACCATTAAAAATGTGTCCAAGGGTAGATTGAGCTGGGTTTGAATTGCTATCCCGAAGCTCACTTGCTGGGTGATCTTGGACAGTTTACTAAATCTACGCTGTCCTGTTTCCTCATCTGTAAAAACAGAAACAGCCATAACAGAGTTCATGTCCCAAGGTCACTGTGAGGACTGAATGGGACAGACATGAGTGACAGGTCCCCAGCAGCGGCCTGGCCAGGCTTGAGCTCAGTAAAGATCACTACTGGGTTTGTTGTTGTCACTGGCACCTCGGTGGGAGAAAAGGAGGCCACAGAGCAGTGAGTGTCATGCCGGGGAAGGACGGGCTCTTGTAAAATAGGTGAAGACATCCCGCAGAAGTGGAGGAGTCAGGAAGCACTGCCATGAAAACAAGGCATCAAAGCTGTGGGCGGCGGAACCAGCCTAAGGGGTCCAGTGAGAGGGCAGAGCCATGCAGAGGAAGAGAGCAAAGGCCACAGAAGTGGCGATGTTCACAGAGCGGGAGGTGAGTGTTCCCAAACACTGACATCCTTGCAACAAGCCCGCCAAGCAACTCTCGTGACTGGCCTCGTCTAGACTAGAAGAAACAGACACACTTAGTAAGCGACGGCACCATATTGCCTCAGTGTGCACGACGAGACCCTGAAGTCTCTCTCTCTGTCTTCCACCTTATTTCCAGCTGTTGCTGGGGATCAAACTCAGGCCTTCATGGTCACACAGCCAGTATGAACCACTTCCCCAGCCCCCTACCGGGCCTCTTTATGTCGTATATGCCACCGTGGCATCTTTGGTGGTGTCTCTTGCTCACCATTTTTTTTTTTAGCTCACAAGCATTGGTTAGGTTAGCCTCTGAGGACACAAAGATGTCTGAGCTATGGCTACTGTCCACAGGGAGACAGCCTGAGCAAAGAACGAAAACTGAGGTCAGGGCTGGAGAGATGACCTCGCTGTTAAGCGCTTGCCTGTGAAGCCTAAGGACCCTGGTTTGAGTCTCAATTCCCCAAGACCCACATTAGCCAGATGCAAAAGGGGGTACACGCATCTGGAGTTTGTTTGCAGTGACTGGAAGCCCTGGTGAGCCCATTCTCTCTCTGCCTCTTTCTCTCTCTGTCTGTTGCTCTCAAATAAATAAATAAAAATAAACAAAAAAATTTGAGGTCGTATTGCTAGGCAAGTAAAGTAGAAGGTAGGGAATCCATCAGAGATTCCAAGTCTTCCTGGACCTCACATTTGAAGCCCATCTGAGGGGAAGGGAGAGACTGCAAGTTGGAGGGACGAAAAGGGAAGCTTGAGTAAGCTGAATGGTTAGGACAACCCAATATATTCCCATATTGTGACTAGAGACTGGGAAGAAAAGAGCAAAGTAAAATAATAAATAGGGACACAGTAGGGGTAGGGGATACGGAGTTGACTTATCAAGGTAAAGTGCTTGTCTCAGAAGCATGAGGAGCTGTGTGTTCAGATCCCCAGTACCCACGTAAAGTGGCGGGGCATACCTGTGATCCCATCACTAGGGAAGTAGAGAAGGGGATCCTTGGGGTTTGCTGACTTCATAGTCCACCGAATGCAGTGAGCTCTAGGTTCAGCAAGAGACTTTGCCTCAAGAAAACATAACAGGGAGAGCAACTGAGAAAGACGCCTGATGTTGACCTCCGACCTCTACACACTCGTGAGCATGCATACACATATGTTCCACGCACATACGTAAGAAGGAAAACGGTGGGGGAGGATCGCCACGGTAGGCTAAGGAAGCAAAGGAGAGCCACTGACGGCTGCTGAGGGCTGAGCGCGGCTCGGTGGCAGAGCACTTGATGAGAACGTGTGAGGTCCTGGGTTTCATCGCCAGCACTGCCAAAAAGATTTCTTTTAAAAACAAGATTGTTGGGCTGGAGAGATGGCTTAGCGGTTAAGCGCTTGCCTGTGAAGCCTAAGGACCCCGGTTCGAGGCTCGGTTCCCCAGGACCCACGTTAGCCAGATGCACAAGGGGGCACACGCGTCTGGAGTTCGTTTGCAGAGGCTGGAGCCCTGGCGCGCCCATTCTCTCTCTCTCCCTCTACCTGTCTTTCTCTCTGCGTCTGTTGCTCTCAAATAAATAAATTTAAAAAAAAAAATAAATAAATAAAAACAAGATTGTTAAGGAGGGCTGGAGAGATGGCTTAGCGGTTAAGCGCTTGCCTGTGAAGCCTAAGGACCCCAGTTTGAGGCTCGATTCCCCAGGACCCACGTTAGCCAGATGCACAAGGGGGCGCACGCGTCTGGAGTTCGTTTGCAGAGGCTGGAAGCCCTGGCGCGCCCATTCTCTCTCTCCCTCTATCTGTCTTTCTCTCTGTGTCTGTCGCTCTCAAATAAAAATTAAAAAAAAAAAAAGATTGTTACGGAAACAAGGCAACAAGGCTTCTGAGTTGCATACTCGGAAGGCCTAAAGGCTGAGGGTGTGAGCTGAGGAATAAAATGTGGAGGCAGGAAAGGTTTGGCTGAGCATGAGGTGCCACCCTTAGGAGCTGGTGTGAGAGGTGGAAGTTAGGGGGCAGAGTTAAGGTGGCTCTGAGCCTCCACTTTCTCTGCATGCGCCTGTCTATGTGCCAGGAGAGGATGTTCAGTGGGCTTTGGGGATTCTACTCTGGATATCAGGACAAAGCCAGACCCAGAGGAAGCATATAAGTAGAGGAGGGCATATACTGAATCTACCTATCGACCTATCAATCATCTATCGTCTGCTTATCTATCATCCATCAGTCTATCTAGTAATCTATCTATCTATTTATCATCCACCTATCTATCTATTTCTCTATCATCTAGGTAACTATATCTGTCCAATCTGTCATCTGTCTACCTCTCTATCCTCTGTCACCTATGCCTCCTCACGTCTGTCACCTGCATATCTACCTGCCATCTATCACCTCTATAATCCATGGTCTATGTATCTATCTGTGTTCTTAGCTAGGACATGAAGCTATAATAAGGACTAGGAAGGGAAAGAGATCCAAAGGAAGGAGGGACAAGGGAACAAGAGATGGTAACGGGGAGGGGAGACAGATAAACTATATCACGTCTTCACTCACGTGCAGAATCCAGATTTAGCAACCTGCACATACATGTGACATGAGAGCAGAGGAGATCTATTTGGGAGGTAGGGAGGAGGGACAGAGAAGGGTGGCAGAAGGGAGCAAATATGAGCAAAGTACACTGATATATATGTCTGAAATGTCATGATGAAAAATAAACAGAAGGGCCAGCACCCTTCTGCCACCCACCTAACTCCCCGCTCTGGGTCCTGTGGCCTCAGCGCCTTCCTTCTCACATCCTTGTGCGTAGATTTTGTGCGCAGGGAGTGGGAGGCCAGGGACTCGTCATTACTATTTTCTGCCCCAGGAACACTGCTCTCTGTGTAATCCAACACATGAGGCAACTTTCTCATAGATGCCTTCTAATGGTTTGATTGACAGATTGGTTGTTTTGGTTGGTTGCTGGAAGGACTAGTCAAAAACATGTAGTGATTGGGCTGGAGAGATGGCTTAGCGGTTAAGCGCTTGCCTGTGAAGCCTAAGGACCCCGGTTCGAGGCTCGGTTCCCCAGGTCCCACGTTAGCCAGATGCACAAGGGGGTGCACGCGTCTGGAGTTCGTTTGCAGAGGCTGGAAGCCCTGGCGCGCCCATTCTCTCTCTCTCCCTCTATCTGTCTTTCTCTGTGTGTCTGTCGCTCTCAAATAAATAAATAAATAAATAAATTTTAAAAAAAATAAAAAAAAAACATGTAGTGAATGCCGATGAATTTGGGGGTATTCATAAATATGAGTCCAAGAATACCCTACCTTAGGAACAAGCCTCCCTTATCGTTATAACGACACAAGAACAATTGTGTACCATGCTGACTTTTCCCAGGCTAACGCCATCTGATGAAATGGGAAGTTTGAATGATTTGCCCAAGACCATAAAGAGAGTCCATGGGAAAGTCTGAGGTCAAGGTTCCAGTCCCCACGCCGTGCTGGGCACCATCACTGCTTTCCACCTCTGTCCTCCGCCTCCAGCTTCTCCACACCGAGGCTTGGAACTGGTGCCTTGCTCACCCACTACAATGTAACCCACTGTAGGGGAAGCTTCTGGCTTGTGTTTGTTTTTTTCTTCTGTTAGGTCGCCAGAGCCTGGCACAATGCTGGCACACCACAAATGAACAGTAAATAGTTTTTCTAAAAAAAATTCTCTATTTATTTAAGAGAGGGAGAGGAGGAGGAAGAGAATAGGTGTTCCAGGGCCTCCTGCTGCTGCAAACGGTGGACACATAGACCACTTTGTGCAACTGACTTTACGTGGGTACTAGGGAATTGAACCCAGGCCATCTGTCTTGCTAGCAAATGCTTTCACCACTAAGCCATCTCATCAGCCCAATAGCGAATAGCTTTTGAATAAACTAGTATGTGTTAGTAATCAGAGCTATCTACAAAATGGCACAAATATCAATTATATGGGCAAGAGTGGATTCCAGCCTTCTCATCACTCAGCTGGTATGAAGTGTGTGTGTGTGTGTATGTGTGTGTGCGCGTGTGCATGCGCACACGTGCATGCGATCACCCATCCTGCAATAAGAAAAATATTGTCGGGCTGGAGAGATTTTTCAGTGGCTAGGGCATTTTCCCAAAAAGCCTAATGACTGGTGTTTGATTCTCCAGTACCCATGTAAAGCCAGATGTACAAGGTGGTGCATGCATCGGGAGTTGGTTTGCAGCAGCTAGAGGCCTTGGCATGTCCATTTGACCCCCCCCCGCCCCGCTTGCAAATAAATAAAAAAATAAATATTAAAAAATATATGTATTGCCTATAAAGTACAAAGTACATGAAATGATTGGCTGCTTCTAGAAGCTGTGTATTCGGTCCTCCCCTGTGCCATTTAATATTACCACACTTTTAAATCACACAAATATTTTAATATAGATGAAATGCACAGATCTTTTGGTATACCTCCAAGTTAGAAAAAAATAGCCTTTGTTCACTGGAGATTTCAATTATGCACATATATATGTACTGAGACCTAGGGACGTATATGAATTTGACACTGCGAGATGCCGAGCGGGTGGAAATGCCAACCACTCTGCTCTAAATCTGCTCTGGGGGAGGAGAGCAGCGTTGCCAGGAGATTTTTTATCCATTTGAAAATGTTACTGTTCACCCAGGGAAAGCCAGAGAACAGCAATGGGACAGTCGGATCCAAGTGCTCTGACATTTCCTTGCCAACAGACAATATCAATGAATTTAGAAGCCACATAGCTTTATATAGCATTGCATTAAGAAAATGGCATATTACAAAGAGGCCAAGGGAAGGCTGTGAGAGCCAAGGATTCTGCTATGTTTCTTTTGTCACAGACGGTTCTAGAATGAAGGCTCTGTATGGGAATGTCAGGGCTGCAGTCATGAAGAGACAACATGGCAACAGGATGACACCCATTGGGTTCTGCATGCCCTGCCATGGGCTAAGCATTCTGGAAAACCTTATTGAATCCCCACAAAGTCCCTAAGAGACGTGTTACCCACCCCCCCCCTTCCTGGATGAGCAAACCAAACTGCAGGAAGGAAAATGACTTGTCGTCTGGAGCTGGGAATGACACAGCGAAGGCCCAATCCACATCCACCCCCGAGGTGGCGTAGAGGTGTAGACAGAGGAGAGAAGACGGCGCTTGACTCAGCAGGCAGTGAAATAACTGCTACGCAGCAGCTCCGTGGGGCTGACATTCATACTCAGCTTGCTAGTCTGAGACTCGAGGAGGCTAATGACAATGGTGTCCACTGCTGTCCAAACACTGTGCAGACCGCGGCTCCTAGAGTGCTCACAGAACTCTTACACAGGAGGAAGCATGCTTCCCATTTTCCGGGGACAGAAGCTAATGTTGCTGAGGCCCGGGAGCTAGCACGCAGTCAGTAATCAAGAAATGAGGGCTGTCACCAGAGCGCCGCTTTCTGGGGGCGGCCAGGATGCCTCCTGAAGACTACCTCGCTGCGCCCTTTCTGAGGTCCCTCGCCCCCTGCAAACCTGCTGGCCCCAGGGTCTAAGATAAAATTTTGCCAACACTCCCTCTAGTGGTAGTAATGTCCCCTGGGTCAACTTCCTGTTCTGTTTTCCTAAAGTGCAGAAGGGGAATCTTAAATTTTAAGGACTAAACCAACTGATGAATAAAATATCTGTGCTGACTGTACAACAAAACTGATCGTCAGTATTGATCTGGAGACACTGAGAGCATCCGAAGAAAGGATCGTGGTGATCGGTGCTGGTAGTGGGTTACTGGAGCTTGCAGTGCACTGAGCATGAAACTAACACTGATTTTTAAAAATATTTTTGTTTATTTGCAAGGAGAGAGAGAGAGGGAGGGAGGGAGGGGGAGAGGGAGTAGAAGAGGGAGGGGGCAGGGAGAATGGGCACATTTGCTACTGTAAACAAACTCCAGACGCATGGACCATTTTGTGCATCCGGCTTTACTTGGGTTCGGTGAATCAAACACAAGATAGTAGGCTTTTCAAGCAAGTGCATTCAGCCACTGAATCATCTCCCCAGCACCCCACCTTTTTTGTTTTTTCAAGGTAGGGTCTTGGTCTAGCCCAAGCTGACCTGGAATTAGTCTCAGGCTGGCCTTGAACTCACAGCGATCTTCCTACCTCAGTCTCCCAAGTGCTTGGATCAAAGGTGTGTGCCACCACACTGTTTTATTTTATTTTTTATGAGAGAGAGAAAGAGAGAGAGAATTGGCATGCCAGGGCCACCAGCCACTGCAATCAAGCTCCAGACGCATGTGCCATCTTGTGCTCAGGTGCAACCTTAAGTGCCATGTCACCTTGTGCATCTGGCTTACATGGGATCTGGAGAGCAGAACCTGAGGCTTTGCAGAGAAGCACCTTAACCACTAAGCCATCTCTCCAGCCCTCACAGCAAGTTCTTTGCTGACTGAGCCATCTCCCCAGCTCTGCTGGTTCGTATCAGATGCATTAATGAAAACTGAAACCAGAATTTCTGTATTTTTCGAAAGAAGTTAGTATTTTACACATTGGTAATCCATTGAGCGATTGGCTATCTTTTGATCTGCTTTCAATATTGCTCACTGGTCAAAGAAAAATACAAAATAAAAATATGCATTGAATATATTACAGAGAGTGGTGGTCTTTTCATTACATTGTTGCAATAATGTGTTATACAAAGGTTTACAAATGATTTTCTTTTTTACAATATTTTTACTTATGAAAGAGAAAGAGAGAGAATGGGCACATCAGAGCCTCTTGCCACTGCAAAGGAACTCCAGATACATGCTTCACTTTGTGTGTGGAATCGAACCTGGGCCAGCAGGGTCTGTAAGAAAGCCCCTTTAACCTCTGAGCCATCTCCTCAGCCCTTATTAGTAATACGAAGCATTCAATCACTGAAGAGTGTTAACACAAATAAGAAACAAATTTTCAATTCCAAATTATTGGCTAAGAGAATACCAAAATATAGGTAAGCCCATATGATTTAAAAGTAACTATGCAAATATATATGCTATATGCAAGACCTCTTCTTTTATCTTTTTTAATTTGTTTGTTTGATTTTGTTTTTTTCAAGGCAGGGTCTTACTCTAGCCCAGGCTGACCTGGAACTCACTCTTTAGTTCCAAACTGGCTTCAAATTCAGTGATCCTCCTACCTCTGCTTCCTGAGTGCAGGGATTACCGCTGTGTGCCGCCACCCCTGGCTTATTTTTTAAATGATTAAAGAAACTAGGGGTGCTGAAAAGATTGCTCAGTGGGTAAAGCCCTTGCCATACAAGTATAAGAACCTGACCTTGGATCCCCGGATGCCACGCAGATGCTAGAAGCTGTAGTGAGCTTCTGTGATCTCAGTGTGCCTATGGTAAGAAGGGAGGCCGAGACAGGAAAAACTACCAGAAGCTCGCAGAGGAGCTAGCCTGGCAAACAGAGTGGTGTCTAAAAGGCCCTGCCTCAAATGAGGTTGGCAGTCAGGACCGACACTTGAAATCTGTCCCCTGACCTCTATACACGTGTTGTGGCCCACATGTGCCCACACTCACATGGACACACGCACGCAGTCTCTAGGCAGGCTTGGTAATGCAAGTTTATAATACTAGATACTCAGAAGGCTGAGGCAACAGGACTTGCAAGTTCAGTGCCAGTGCAAACCATTTAGTGAGAGAGATTCTGTTTCAAAATAGGAAGGTAAAAAGGCTGGGTGGGGTGGCGCTGGAGAGATGGCTCAGAGATTAAGGCACTTGCCTGCGAAGCCTAAGAACTCATGTTCGAATCTCCAGATCCCACGTAGCCAGATGCAAGCATGCAATGTTGCACACGTGCCACAAGGGGGCGCACGCATCTAGAGCTCTTTCACAGCTGCTGGAGGCCTGGCATGCCCATTCTCTCCCCCTCTCTTTCTCTCTCTCTCTCAAAATAAATTTTTAAAAATGCTTTGTTTTGTTTTTTTTCAAAAAGTGGGTGGAGAGAGACTGGGAATATAGCAAGCACAGTGGCAGAGTGCTTGCCTAGCACATATGAGACCCTATGTTCAATCTCCAGAACCACAAAACAGTATCTTATAAAAAATCAATATTGGGGCTGGAGAGATGGCTCAGCAGTTAAGACACTTGGCTGCAAAGCCTAAGGACCCAGGTTCAGTTCCCCAGTTCCCATGTAAAAGCCAGATGCACTAGGTGGCACATGCATCTGGAATTCTTTTGCAGTGGCTCTAGGCCCTGAGGCACCCATTCTCATTCTATCTGCCTCTTTCTCTCTCTCTAATTATTTTTTGAAAAATGAATGCTGAGTGATTATTTCAATGAAAATCAAACAAAGTTAATGATTCATAAATCCAAGAATGCTAGCTAACACACTATTTTAATACTTTCTTGTTGTTTTTCAGTCATGGCCTACATAGTCATTTTCTAAAAATATTTTTATTTTTATCTATTTATTTGAGAGAGAGAGAGAGAGAGAATGGGTGTGCCAGGGCCTCCAGCTGCTGCAAACGAACTCCAGATGCATGGACCACTTTCTGCATCTGGCTTACTTGGGTCCTGGGGAATTGAACCTGGGTCCTTTGGCTTTATAGGCAAGCTCCTTAACCGCTAAGCCATCTCTCCAGCCCCATAGTTTTAATTATCTACCAAACTAATATTTTGTATTCTTAGATGTCTCTTTACTTAATATATCACATTTTATGTTTCCATTTGGCTTTTTTATTGCTACTGGTAATGACTTTGTAGACATCCAGAAACTGACATACCATAATTTTCTACCCTCTCGTCACGCTCCAGTGCTATCATTCATTCCCATCCTTTGCTCTTGAAGGCCTGTGCCACCCAATATGGCAACCGCCAGCCATACATAGTCCACAAGTCCTTGCAATGCCTCCAGTCTGGAAGGAAAGAATTTTACGTATAAAATATTTGTCAGATTTCCAAGACTTGGCATAAGAAAATAGAATGTAAATTTTCATATGTATTCGGTTTTTTGTTTCTCTTTAGTTTTTGAAGGCAAGTCTCCCCATGGAGCCCAGGCTGACCCAGAATCCACAGTCTACCTTTTTCAGTCTCCTGAGCACTGAAACTAAGCACATGCCACCACCCTGGCTTGAAATGATATTGGGATATATTGGATTAAATAAGTTATTTAAATGGATCTCACATGTTTCTTTTATCTTTTAAAAATATTTATTATTTATTTACAAGGAGAGAGAGAATGAACAAACACACCAGGGCCTCTTATTGCAAATGAACTCCAGACACATGCACTACTTTGTGCATCTGCTTTTACTTGAGTATTAGAGAATCAAACCCAGGCCAGCATGCTTTGTAAGTAAGCACCTGTAACCATTAACCATGTCCCCAGCTTGTTTTCAAATCTTTTTTAAAAAAGATTTATATTTATTTATTAAAGACAGAGAGAGGGAGAGAGAGAATGGGTGCACCGGGGCCTCTAGGCACTGCAAACGAACTCCAGACACATGTGCCACCAGGCATATCTGGCTTACATGGGACCTGGAGAATTGAACCTGGGTCCTTAGGCTTTGCAGGCATGTGCTTAACCACTAAGCAATCTCTCCAGCCCACAATTTTTTATATTATATTTTTGTCTATATTTGAGAGAGAAGGAGGTAGAGAGAGAGAGTCAGATAGAGAGAGAGAGAATGGGCTTCCCAGGTCCTTCAGCTGCTGCAAACAAACTCCAGAAGCATGCACCACCTTGTGCATCTGGCTTATGTGAGTCCTGGGGAATTGAACCTGGGTCCTTTAGCTTTGCAGGTTAGTGCCTTAAACTGCTAAGCCATCCCTCAAATCCTTTTTAACATGGCTTCTAGAGCATTGAAAATTACACAGGTGGTTTGTGTCAATGTTTCCATTGGACATGATTGGTTTAGACATTTCAGTGCATGGCTACCTTCATATAGATTTCTGATTCTCTTCAAATCTTTTCCCTATCTGAAGACCAGTGAGCAAAAAAGTTTATTCATTTGTAAGCTTCTTGATTAGATTGCTTTTCAAAATAAATGTGCCAATTTGTAAAGACACGAGCATTGGGTCTCTCATGAACGTTTCTGGTGAACTAGGGATGTAGCCTAGCGTGATAGACTCCTTGGTTCAAGCCTCAGCACAGCAAAACAGAGATAGTGAGGACAATGATAATAATTGCACTTGTAACTACTTTTATTTTTGCCAACATCCTAATTGTAATATGGTGTAGGAGCCAGATTTTTATTTCAGATATCCACTAGATTATGAGGAGAGCGAATTTTTAAACCCTGTGCAGGTCGGCATTGTCGTCCACGAACGGGAAGCGGCAGTGTCCCCTAAGGCGGCGTTGGAGAGCAAGGGAGCTCGCGTGGGCTGGACCCTTGTCAATAGCGAGAAGGGCAAACCCTGCGTGCGGTCATGATGAACGAGATCATTCTAGACTGAAGTTCTTTGACTACTATTTAGGATGAATGCTTCAGTGTTTCATATTTGGTTTTTGTTCCATGTAAATGTATTCCTCGTGTCCTTTGGTTATTAACATATTGAGATCAGGACTTTTTCCTTAAAAAGAATTTTCTTTTTTGAGGTAGGGTCTCACTCTAGCCCAGGCTGGCCTGGAATGTACTATGTAGTCTCAGGCTGCCTCCCGAGCGCTGGGATTAAAGGCGTGCACCTGCACGCCTGGCTTCCTTTTAAAATTTGAATGACAGAGGTGCATGCTGGAGCACGCCTTTAATCCCAGCACTCAGAAGACAGAGGCAGGAGGATCACCATGAGTTCCAGGCCAGCCTGAGACTACGTTGTGAATTTCGGGTCAGCCTGGGCCAGAGTGAGACCCTACCTCAAAAAAATAAACAAACAAAAAACCCAATAGCTTCTTCATAGATCACATAGTTGAAACATGTTTTTCACAAATACTTTCTCAGTGTATTCTTTTATCTTCATGTCATTTTAAAAATGATTCTGCATGTAGCATGCAGACATGCATGTATGTGTGCAGATGCGTGTGCTCTGTGAGCACGCAGCAGGAGCCGGAGGAGAACACCGGGTGTCTTCCTCTCTCGCTCTTCCACACAGCTCCCTGAGACAGTCTCTCATTGAACCTGGGGTTGCTGTTTTCAGTCAGCCCGGCTGACCAGTGAGCCCCAGTAGTTCTCCAGGCTCTGCCTCCCCGGGACTGGAATAGTAGGTCTGTAGGGCTAAGGCCAGGGTTTTATATGGGTGGTGGGGATTGAACTCTGGTCATCATGTTTGTGGGGCAAATGCTGTTACCCACTGAGCCATCTCCCCAGCCCTTTCAGGTATACATATATATTTTTACACTTTGAATAAGTTTCACATACATTATAGTCCCTAACTTAAAATTTTTTTTATTACCTTCTTCATTTCAAAGCTATCAACCTGGCCCCTCAGGAAAAGACACCATTCTATCCTATTTCTGTTCAGCTATTGATTCTGAGGTTGGTTCATCTGCTCGGGTGAGGCTGAGGATGTTGCTCACCGTTTCCAGAGGAGACAAGAGAACCCCACCCATGTAGGGTGCATGGAGCCGTTAGCATGCAGGGGACACCTGTGAAATGGCGACAGTTTCTACAGTTGAGTGGCTACGGCCTAAACTCAGATGCACCGAGGCCAGGAGGCGCAGGGACCTGCGGGGGCCAGCCCTCTCTGCCGACAGCTGCCTGTGTGTCCCGAGGCAGATCACGTCACCATCTGGGGACCGCGCTTTGTTGCACAGAGATGAAATGCATATGAAAATGCTTAGCATAGAGCCAAATACCAAACTCAACTTTAAAATTCTTTATTTTTGTATAATATTCAAAATTATCTTGGTTTCTTAGTGAGTCAGGAAAGGGAGTGGTTCTATATTAAACTTCTCTTTGCTAATCATATTTGGCTAAATGTTCCAGAAATTAGGTAGCCCATAAAAGAGGACGAGAATATGTCTGTTTTTTTTTTTTTAGGAGGACAAAAGGCTGGCTTTTGCCCATTCTACTTATTTATTTAGTGTTTTTATTTAATATATTATATTAGACATCTATATAATATATGTATGTTTACATACATAGACAGGGTCTGATTATAGCTAAGGCTGGCCTCAAACTTTCTATCCCACGGATGATGACCTTGAACTCTTGACCTTCCTGACTCTGTCCCAAGTGCTGGGGTGATGGGCATGTGCCACCATGCATGACACTGTTCTACTCTTTTTTTAAGATTTATTTTTAATTATTTACATATTAGAGACAGGAGGGAGAGAGAAAAAGAGAGGGAGAGAGAATGGGCATGCCAGGGCCTCTAGCCACTGCAAGTGAGCTCCAGACACATGCGCCACCATGTGCTTCTGGCTTATGTGAAACCTAGAGAATCGAACCTGGGTCCTTAGGCTTCATAGGCATGCACCTTAACCACTAAGCCATCTCTGCAGCCCCCTGTTCTACTCTTTATAGTGGACTTCTACATGTGCTTGTCCCTGCAAGGCAAACAGAAGGGTTGGCTTTTTCTTTCTCTTGCAAAAGAAAACTGGAGACCAGGCAGGTTTAAGGAATTGCCCAGTGTGTCATGTAGCAGAAGCTCAGACAAAGCAAGAGTGAACTCCACTTTCTGAGTTATGCCCTGAAAGGATGCGATTGGCTGAACGAGATAATCACCTATTCCTTCCAAATCTGTTAACAGAATTACTAAGAGATCAGGCTTGGTCTCCAAGAGTCCTGGCTGCGTTCACATCCTAACTCCACCATTAACAAGCTGCGTGACCATTCATTAGTCACTCGGCCTTGCCTCTCTCACTTGCAGCAGTACGCTAACCATTCGACTGACTGTTGGTTCTCAGGGATGATGGAAACAAGTACAGAGAGCTTCTAGCAAGCACTCGGAGTTAATCAGCTGAAAATGGACAAACTGAGTAACATCTAGAAAGAGCTGGGTTCAGAACTCTGAACTGAAATTTGAGCCAAGGCACTTGAGTGCTGATCCGTTAAGGAATGCCAAAGAGCATAGAAGCTTCTGGAAGTTTCCAATGGTTGAATCCTTTGCCCTCTGGCTTCTCAGTCATAAAAAGCCATTTGTGCCAAGCCTGTGGGCAGGTGACACATATCTTATCTGTCCCAGTTGGAAAGCAACATGGCTGGCTCTAACAGGAGAGGTGATGGTAAATGTCAAGGGTTTCATGTTCCCTTATCCAGTTGCAACACCCCAGAGCAGTAGATGCAGCTCACTAGACCATGCCTGGGTTCAGCTCCACTTGCATTTACAACATACGGATCCTCTCCAGCTGTGCCCACTGATGTATTTATCTCTTTTGCCTCAGTGTACCCTGAATGTCTTATAGCACCTCTCCATTGACTTGGAAACATCTGTAGCCCAGATATGGCTGGGAGAATCACTGCTCTCACCATCTACCTTGACCCAGACCTCACGTCTCCAAAGGAAGCCAGCCCACCCCAGCGGCGTGATGAGGGAGGCCAAGCTCAGAGGCCTTCAGGGAACTTCCCCCTGAAGCTGACTAGCCACTGCCTCGAATGTCCCATGAGAGCTAGACATATTGGGTCCCCCAGTTCTTTCAAAAGCGTTTCAAGGATGTTGGGAAGATGGCTCCGGAGCTAGCAGCATTTGCTTGCAAAGCCTCCTGGCACAGGTGCCAAACCACCCACGTAAGATGGACACAAGAAGTGGCACAAGCATTTGATGTCATTTGCAGTGGCAAGAGACTCTGGCACCTCTCCCACCCCATTCACGCGCACACACACACACACACACACACACACACACACGCACACACACACAAATTTAAAAATTAAAGCATTTCGGCTGCTACATCTATCCTTCCCTAATCATACTGTTGGCATCAAAGTCTCACCCTTGAATGCCTTGTCAGAGAATCTGGAGTCATCCTGAAGGAGGTGTACAGATCTTATTAAGAACAGCTGGTGTGGTGGCACACGCCTTTAATCCCAGCACTGGGGAGGCAGGAGTAGGAGGATTGTCATGAGTTCGAGGCCACCCTGAGACTACATAGTGAGTTCCAGGTCAGCCTGGGCTAGAGCGAGACCCTACCTCAAAAAACTAAAAAAAAAATAATAAATAAATCATTTTTTTAAGTGTTTTCGCCATGTGGATTCTTATTCCAGGCTACCACGCCCTGAGCTTCTCAGTAACCGGTGACATTGGTCATCTGCTTACTGTGCTAGACATTGATCTAAGTGATAGAAATGGATCACATCGGCAATTCTCAAGACAAGACTTTACTATAAAGGACCATCGTTACCTCAACTTACAGACGAGACTCAAGGCAAAGCAGTCTGTCCATGGCCACCCAGCAAGACATAGTACTAGGGCCCAAACGCTTGGCTCCAGACCCACATTCTCTTTTTATTATTTTTTAGATATTTTATTTTTATTTATTTGAGAGACAGGGAGAGAAAGAGGCAGATAGAAAGAGAAAGAATGAGTGCTCCAGGGCCTCTAGCCACTGCAAACAAATTCCAGACACACGCGCCACCACGTACATCTGGCTTACAGGGGTACTGGAGAATCGAATTTGGGTCCTTAGGCTTTTCAGGCAAGCGCCTTAACTGCTAAGCCAAACCCTCGATCCACGTCCTTAAAGCACTATAAGGGAAGAGTCTAGATGGTTCTCAGGGATGAATCCTTAGTCCCTTGCACAAAGCAGTAGCTCACAATCAAGGGATGTTGGCTGTTTGCTAAGAAGCCAGAAGTTTTTGGACTGTTTCTTTTCTGTGGACTATTCTTGGAACACCTGTTCCCTCTTCTTTCCATTGTATTAATTTAACTCCTCTCCCCTCCGCAAAAAAAAAAAAAAAAGTCACATACGGGCTGGGCTGGACATGGCTGCACACATCATAAATCCCAGCACTCAGGAGGCAGAGGTAGGAGGACACCTATGAGTTCAAGGCCAGCCTGAGACTACGGAGTGAATTCCAAGTCAGCCTGGGCCAGAGTGAGACCCTACCTCAAAAAAATACAAAAAAATCACATATGGGATTGCCTATCATGTCAAGTCCCATGCATGGCAGTGGAGAAACAGAGACTTGCAAGGCAGAATCCTTGACTTTAACTTTAAAGGTCATGGCAAGCAAGAATAACACAGTAGCCAGGCAAGTCCAACATAGCAGAGGCCACAGGGGTGACCCCGTGTGTGTATGCAAGGGGGTTAGTCAAGACAATGGTATTTTGGGAAAGTGATAATAGGACCAGATTCTGACAGAAAAGGAGTTGGAAAACGAAACGACTGTAATATGGAATCATAGCATCATTTCCCAGCGCTGTCTTCCTGGGACTGAGAGATGAAGCGGAGGGGGCAGGGTCAGCGTGGCACAGCCTTGATCACCTGTGACAAGCGGGAGCCTCTCCCCAGGGAGACTCAGGGTCAGGGAAGGAGCCGGTCCACCCCTTGCACCAAAAGCACTCTGTGGACACAGTGGAGAAGAGACAGGAAGGTGTCCGTGTCGGTCAGGAGTCTCCTTAGAGGACCATGGGAGGAGGAGACATGAGCTGGACTCAGGAGGAAAGAGTGAGGTGTGAAGTTTTATCTATGTATCTATGTATCTATCTATGTGTCTATGTGTCTATGTATCTATCTATGTATCTATGTATCTTCTATCTATCTATCTATCTATCTATCTATCTATCTATCTATCTATCTATCTTCTAATCTATCTATCTATCTATCTATCTATCTATCTATCTATCTATCTATTAGAGAAAGGCAGACACGGGGAATGGGCACGGCAGGGCCTGTAGCCACTGTAAAGGAACTCCAGACGCATGCATCACCTTGTGTGTCTGGCTTATGTGGGTACTGGGAAATTGAACCTGGATCCTTAGGTTTAGTAGGCAATCACCTTAACCTCTAATCCATCTCTCCAGCCCCCAGGTGTGAAGTTTTGACACCATCAATTCCATTCTTCTAGGCTTGGTTCTGATGATGTTGGAGTTCAGACTCACTGCTTCACTCTCTAACTCCTCCTGACTTGAGGTAAGAGCCTCTGACCAATGAGACTGTGGAATATATGCAATTCTCCAGAGATATCCCTCAAAGTCCATCCATGTTGATCAAGTGAAGATGACAAATATGTCTTCCCATCTGTCATGAGAACCACGTTCACCACAATGCTGAGAACTTACGAACAGGAGTTAGAATTGCCTCCTTTTTAATTAATCTATGGTGTGTGGTGAGTGTGCACATGTATATGTGTGTCCATATGCATGGATGCACATGTGTGAGGAGGCCAGAGGTTAATGCAGGTGTCTTCCTCAACCACTTTAAGTGTACTTTAAAAAGGTATTTATTTATTTATTTATTTATTTAAGAGAGAGAGTTGGCATGCCAGGGCCCCCAGCCACTGCAAATGAACTCCCGATGCATGAGCCATCTTGTGCATCTGACTTACGTGGGTCCTGGGGAATTGAACCTGGGTCCTTTGACCTTTCAGGTAAGTGCCTTAACCACTAAGCCATCTCTCCAGCCCTCCACCTACTTTTTGAGCCAGGGGTTCTTGCTAAACCTGAGAAAGCTCATGGATTCAGCTGGACTAGCTAGCCAGCAGGCCCCAAGGATTCTCCCATCTCCACCTCCTCAGTGCTGTGATTACAGGTGTACTCCACCATCCTTCATTTAAAATTATTTATTTATTTATTTGCAAGAAGACAGAGTATAGAAAGAAGAGAGACAAAGAGAATGGGTGCACCAGGGCTGCTTGACATTACAAACAAACTCCAGGTTCCTGCACCACTTTGTGCATCTGGCTTTATGTGGGTTCTTGGAATCGAACCTGGATCATTAGGCTTTGCAGGCAAATACTTTAACTGTCAAGCCATGTCCCTAGGCCCACACTTTGCTTTTATGTGGGCTGTGGAGATGCAAACTCAGGTCTTCATGCTTATGCAATGAGCACTTTACCGACTAAGCCCTCTCCCCAGCCCAGAATTGTCTGCCAGGCGTAGTGGTGCACACCTTTAATCCCAGCACTTGGGAGGCAGAGGTAAGAGGATTACTATGAGTCTGAGGCCAGCCTGGGACTACAGAATTTCCAAGTCAGCCTGTGCTGGAGTGAAACTTTAAATCTATGTATATATATATATATATATATATATATATGTGTGTGTGTGTGTGTGTGTGTGTGTGTGTGTGTGTGTGTGTGTATACATATATATATATATGTGTGTGTGTGTGTGCATATATATGTATGTATGTGTGTATGTATGTGTACACACACACATACATACAGGGTTGGAGGGACGGCTTAGCGGTTAAATCATTTGCTTTCAAAGCCAAAGGACTCCTGGTTCGATTCCCTAGGATCCACATTAGCCAGATGCACAAGGGAACGCAAGCATCTGGAGTTCATTTGCAGTGGCTGGAAGCCCTGGCGGGCCCATTCCTCCCTCTCTCTCTCTCTCTCTCTCTCTCTCTCTCTCTCTCTCTCTCTGTCAAATAAATATATAAGAACTAGAAAACCACACACACACACACACACACACACACATATATGCGTATGTATATACATATTTCTTTTCTCTCTTTATGAACATTTACTCAGAAAGATGAGAGTTCAATAAGATGTGAGTTTGTGAGCTGGGCGCAGCGTGGCAGCGTGCGGTGCACTTTCTCGCGGGCCTCTCCCTGGAGCCATGCTCTCTGCGCACTGTCCCCGTGAAGGCAGGAGAGGCATTTAACTGGCCTGTTGTTGGAGCCCTCAGTTTTGAGCGGCAGTCCTAATTCTTCCCATTCAGGCCATGTTCCGCCTCTCAGGAGGGAGGGCGTCGGAGGAATGTGCCCCAGCCACCTACTGGTTGGCGCTCAGCAAATATTTGCTGAATGAATGAATGAAAGAATAAGTGCACTGTGGGACAAGAGTGTGTTTGCTTGTGTACGGCCAGGCACACGAGGGCTTGTTCGAACTGGGGCCCTCTCGGAGTGAACTTTTTGTCAGAGAAATTGAGGCGTCCAAGGCAGTTCTCTATCCAGTCTTCTTATAGAGACGTCCTGATACTGCAAGTCCAGGTGGAAGCCCTGAAATCCTGCCTTGTAATGACAATGTCTCCCCCTGAGGCTGAGGCTCAGTATCTAGAGATGGAGGCCCACAGAGTGACCTTCCTTCCCAGGACAGTCTTTGCTCCGCCTCAGCAAGTCAAGGTAGTTGCTTATAAAGCCTTCTGGTCAGGGTTCGATTCCTCAGTACATATGTAAAGCCAGAGGCACAGAGTGGTACATGCATCTGTAGTTTGTTTGCGGTGGCTGGAGGCCCTGTCATGCCCATACTCTCTCTCTCTCAAATAAACAAATAAAGATATTTACAAAAGAATTGTCTTTAGATCTCATTGAAACTGTGTCTAACTAGAAACAACCTCTTCTCCCCTCAGCTAGTGAAGGGAGAATTCACATTCCCCGGGAGCTACCATGTGCCAGGACTGTGTTAGGGGTTCATGCTGGCCCCCTTTCATCTGACATCATCTGCGAGGGGCACACTGTGGCCTACCTCACAGACGTGAATGCTGACTCAGAGAGGTCCAGTGACTTGTCCTTAGTCATGCAGCCAAAAAGAGACAGAACCCGTCATGGCAAATCTGTATTGTCAAGTGAATTTATAATCCCTAGGTGAGGTGGCTTGATTCAAGTGTCCCCCATAAATTACGTGTTCCGGATGCCAGGTTCCCAGCTGATGGAGATTTGGGAATATATGCCTCCTGGAGGCAGTGTTATTGTTGGGGGCGGGCTTATGGGTATTATAGCCAGTGTCCCCTTGCCAGTGTTTGGCACACTCTCCTCTTGCTATTGTCCACCTTATGTTGGCCCAGGGGTGTTGTCCACCCTCTGCTCTTGCTATCGTTTTCCCCTGCCATCGGGGAGCTTCCCCTCCAGTCTGTAAGCCAAAATAAACCTCCCCCCCCAAGCTGTTCTTGGTCAGGTGATCTCGGCCAGCAACAGGAACCTGACTGCAACACCAGGAGATGAGTGGCTCGCGTCACTGTGAGGGCGTTTCCGGAGAGGATTAACTGAGGGGGCGAGACCTGCCCCAGTCTTGAATGTAGGCTGCATCATCCCATGGACCAGGGGGCTGGATGGAATAAAAGAAAAACAGGAGAAAGCCAGCTAGCACAGACTCTCTCTCTCTCTCTCTCTCTCTCTCTCTGTTTCTCAGCTGTCATGGTCTGAGCTTCTCTGTTCTACCATGCCCTCGCCATGGAGGGATTTCTGTCAGGTATTTTATTTTAAACAGTTTCTTTTTCATATCAGTGTGTCTGTATGTGTGCACATGCCACAGCGCCAACTTTCAGGTTGGAGCAGGGTCTCCCGGTGGTATCAGTGCTCCATTCATGAGCTTCTGGAAGATTCTTTTGTCTCTACTTCCCCCATCACCCTTCTATTTAAGTTTCTCTGATCATCTTCCCATGTGGCAGTTGGTCAGGACCACCCCTGCCTGGGGTCCCCCACTGTCCTTAGCACCAATTCAAGCAGTCCTCGGTTCTGTGGTTAAGTGTCCATTCCAGGCACGTTCCTTGGGCTGGTGTCCCTCCAGCCGGGCCAGCACCGCCCCCTCTTGCAGCATTCCCTACCATGAAACCAGACAATTGTTTTAAGACAAAATCCTTCCTGGGTGGGATGTGGTGAGCAGCATGGGAGGATGTGACTTTTCTGGTTTAGCAAAAGGTACTACATTCATTTCCAAACTATGACTAAGTGGAGTCTATGAAATGCATGAGCCGTGGAACCCTGACGTTAAATAAGCCTCACGGTCCCTGCTCCTCCCACTCCCCGGCTATGAATAGTGGACCGTGCAGACAGCGGGACAGCGACAACACTCTCCACAGGGAGGGCCCGTGGCTCTGCACTGGGGACAGCTGGGGATGGGGCACATCACTGTGTCATCTGCTCTACTTGCTCTTGTCCTTTGGGCTTCCATAGTGCGCTGTTCTCTGTGTACCTGACCAAGCTGGTCATGAAGGTAATTACAGTGATTGCAAGACCAGTAATAAACAGTTATCATTAATTGCTTGCCATGTTCCAGGCAATTTTTATATGCTTCATCATATTATCCTTACCTTGAACTTGCAAATGTAATGGCTTTGTGGTTAAAAACTGGTTCTGAGCCAGACATGGTGGATCGTACCTGTAATCCCAGCATTTAGGAGGCTGAACAGGAGGATGGCTACAAGTTCAAGGCCAGTCTGAGGTACAGAGTGAGACTCTGTCTCAAAAGGGGGGCAGGGCTGGAGAGATTGCTTAGTGGTTAAGGTGCTTGCCTGCACAGCCTAAGGACTCAGGTTCAATTCTCCAGGTTCTATTTTAGGCAGATGCACATCGTCGCACATGCATCTGGAATTTGTTTGCAGTGGCTGGAGACCCGGGTGTGCCCATTCTTTCTCTCTCTCTCTCTCTCTCTCTCTCTCTCTCTCTCTCTCTCTCTCTCTCTCCCTCCCTCCCTCCCTCCCTCCCTCCCTCCCTCCCTCTGTCCCTCTATATCTAATAGATAAATAAAACAATAATTTTTTTTAGAAAACAGTCTGAGGCTGTGATAGAATGCTTGTTTAGTACATATGAGTCCTTGAGTTGGAGCCTGAGCACCAACACCAAAAAAAGAAAACAAGAAGAAAGAAAAAAAAGGGAAGAAAACAACAAACAAACAGGGCTAGGGACATAGCTCAGTCAGTAAAGTGCTTGCCTTGTGAGCATGAGGATCTGAGATCAATCCCCAGAACCCACATACAAAACGCGGTTATGGAGGCACACACTTTTATAATCCCAGGGCAGGGGAGAACCTCATTGGTTAGCCAGTCTAGCCTAATTGGTAAACTCCAGAGCAATGAGAGACCCTGTCTCAAAAGTGGTGGGTCGTGTTCTTGGGGAATGACACCTGGGGTTGTCCCCTCGACTCCCATGCATGTGCACACACACGCATCCACATGCCACACATACAAAGCAAACAGAACCCCCCGCCCCGCAAGCTGGCTCTACCATCACACAGATGTTGGTTTAAATCCTCACTCCCCACTTCTTATCTATGTGACCCTGGACAAGTCACTCAACCTTTTAACCTGTGTACCCCCACAATGAGAATAATAAACATGCACCAGATGTGTTGTGCAGAAGACCATAATTAATAAACGCTTGTAATCTTGCTGCCACAGTCCCTAGGAAGCAGCATGAAGACAAGGCTCAGAGAGGTCACGGCGTGCCCAAAGCTACTCAGCTGGGATCCGAACGCAGGTCTTCTCTTCCCAGCGTAGCACGGCAGTGTTGTTGGAGGTCACGAGCACAGCCATCCGGCCTTAGATGCCAGCACTGAACTTTGTGATCCTTAGGACAGTGACTTACCTACCTCTCAGTGTCTTAGCCTTTCCATTGTGGGAAGAAAAATGGACCTGAAAGACTTACTGTGACAAGTAAGTGGGTTGGTAGAGGTGTGGCTCTTAGAATCCTGCCCGGGATACAGTAAGTGAACCATCAGCATTTGCTGTTAAAACTGACTTTCCTAGTCTTCCAAACACGGGGCCTGGTCGGACCTGCCACTGGGGTCGGGGGAGGGGAAAGGGCGGGGAAAGTGGGCGTTGCTCAGAACAGCTCAGCTCTTCCTACTTTGGTAAGATATTTCTCAGGTTCCGGACTCTTCTCCAGCATAAACCATCCCAGCTTCCTCAGTTGTCCTTAATGCCACCAGGTTACTACCAACCAAGCTCTGGTTGCCTCCCAGTTAGGGATGATAAACCTAGATAATTCTTGGCAGTAAGCTGGAACCATCTCATACATTGTGATTTAGCAAGGTTTCTGGAGTGTACCCACAAGCTGTCACTAACACCCCCTCCCAGTGATGGCACCAGAAGTATCTGTAGACATTGCCAAGTATCCCCTGGGAGTCAAAAGCCACCCCCAGTTGTGAACTACTACTAGGTTTAGAGTATGCCACCCTGACCACGTTCTCAGGGTAGTCTCTGAAATGGATGTGTCTTAAGACAGCTGAGGAAGATGTCAGCTACGTGCTCACTAAACTTGCTGGTTGCTCGGAACCCCTCTGCCTTTTTGGTGGTTTTGTTTCGGTTTTAGATTGATAGGGTTTTTGAGACAAGGTCTCATGCAGCCAAGGCTACCCTTGGACTCCCTTCCTCCACCTCCTGAATGCCAGGGTCACAGGCGTGAACCAC
Source organism: Jaculus jaculus (assembly GCF_020740685.1). Lineage (NCBI taxonomy): Eukaryota > Metazoa > Chordata > Mammalia > Rodentia > Dipodidae > Jaculus > Jaculus jaculus. The sequence continues at coordinate 180,142,075 of NC_059104.1, forward strand.
CATGCCCGGCCCCTTCACTTGTTTCCCACAGACTGTGCTGCTGGAGTTCTGGCCTTCAGTGCGTGCATCCCTCCCAGACAATCCCTGAGGGTTGCAGACTTCACGATGGTGCAGCCTGTGTATGACCCCCGGGGTTCCTCTCTAAACACCAACTACCCACAGATCTAAGAAGTGGGCCCCACCACCTAGTCTCTCATTTCACTTCTTGATCTGGCTCAAATGTCACAACATTTAGAAGCTTCCACTGCCTTCTCTTTTTTTGTAATTTTTTTTTGTTTTGTTTTGTTTTTTGAGGTAGGGTCTCACTCTAACTCAGGCTGACCTGGAGTTCACTATGTAGTCGCAGGGTGGCCTTGAACTCATGGCGATCCTCCTACCTCTGCCTCCTGAGTGCTGGGACTAAAGGCATGAACCACCATGCCTAGCTGTCTTTTTGTAATTTTTTTTTCTTTTTTTTGCAAGTAGAGAGTGATAGAGAGAAGAGAAATAGATAGAGAATGGGCATGCCAGGACCTCCAGCTGCTGCAAATGAACTTCAGATGTATGTACCACTTTGTGCACTTGGCTTTATATGGGTACTGGGGAATCAAACCCTAGTCATTAGATTTTTCAGGCAAACACTGTAACTGCTGGACCATCTCTCCAGCCCCTCATTGATCCTCTTTTAAAGCTCTTAGCTCTTATCCCTCAGCTTGGTTTCCACTATGAGGGTTTTTTGTTTGTTTGTTTTGCATTCTGTTGGTTGTTTCTCCCCAGAAGTTCCTGGTCTTAGAGAATTTTCTCAGGGAGGTCCATAATTCTATTTATCTGTTTTGCACAAAGTCTTTCCAAACCAAAGTTCTTTGAACAGAGTTACGAACTGACCCTGCCTGTCAACTCTGCAATCTCTCCTTGCGCTCCAGCCCGTCAACTGCAGTAGTCTGCTTGGCAGTCAATGCCTTTCACACAGCCTCTACTTGTCCAACAGAGCCTTCAATATACCCTCTGCCTGGTCAGCTCTCTCTGCTTCCAGAAGTCTGCTTATGGTCCATTGGCCTCACCTCCACATCTTAATCGTCCCATTGAGCACAGTCTGGCTCAAATCCATTTGGGAAGAAAGCAGGAGAGCTAACAAGCAGAGCATTTTCTTTGTCCTCAAAGTGAGTGAAGTGATTGGTGTAGGCTAACTAGCCAGATAGGCTTAGGTCCAAGCCTCGCCTCTCTAAGTTTTATAGCTCTGACTTCTAGAAAGTTACTTCTCCTTCTAGCTCAGTTTCCATATGGCATCAGTGCTGGCCGCATAGGATAGCTGAGAAGAATGACAATGCATGTGTGTGCTAAGTGACAGACACTCCAGAAGCATCTGCTGCTGTTAGGTCATCCTTGACCAGTTTACCTGCTGCTAATCTCCTTTCTGAGGCTACGACCCTAGACCACATGCCACACAGCACAGCCTACTATCCCATACTGCCTGACGTGGCTCTCTTGCAGGGCTTAGAATAGATGCATTCATTCAAAAACACCTGCTATATCCTCACTGTGAACATTGGGCTAGGTTGCAAGTGCACAGGTATATGGAGCTTGGACCCTGACCTCGAGGAATTTACAGTTTCGTGAGAAAGATAAGGCGTGTTCAGTAAAGAGCTATAACATCGGTAGAGAACAATTAGTGCCCCTGGAGAGGTGTAAGAGTCCAAAGGCAAAAAAAAGAGTCATCCGGGCTGGAGAGATGGCTTAGCGGTTAAGCGCTTGCCTGTGAAGCCTAAGGACCCCGGTACGAGGCTCGGTTCCCCAGGTCCCACATTGGCCAGATGCACAAGGGGGCGCACGCGTCTGGAGTTCGTTGGCAGAGGCTGGAAGCCCTGGCGCGCCCATTCTCTCTCTCTCCCTCTATCTGTCTTTCTCTCTGTGTCTGTCGCTCTCAAATAAATAAATTAAAAAAAAAAAAAAAGAGTCATCCTTTTGCAGAGGGAAATCTGGACCGGCTCAGGACATCCTACCCTTATGTAGATGAGGGATGGCAAGAGAGGGCTTTAGGCACAAGCGTGACAATGGCAAGGTATGAAACGTCTACAGGAAACATCAACCCAGTGTGACTTTAGCTTGAAGACTGTGCCTGGTACCAGTGGGAGCTGAGGTTGGGAGACAAAAACTAAACTAAAATAATAACATTAAAAAGGTCTTCTATATACGGCTGAGGAAGTGTATCTAATTCCAGTGGGGTCAGCTAAAGATCTGGGCAATCTTTCCTAATTAAGATTGTTCTGCTTCGTGCAACGGGAAGGTCAAGCTAGCAGAGTGCAGGAAGATCATTGGAGAAACCACAGAGCACTTCAGAGAGGGGGTCCCGGGGCTGCAGCTGAGGATGGCAGAGGCAGGAAGGGCAGATGGAGGCGGTTAACACATGTGAATATGGAGCAGGCATGGGTGCTTCGGTGGTGTTCCCTTTCCAGGCTGTTCTCCACATGGCAACCATGGGGACCCCTGGAGCTGTCTATCTGATTTTACCTTCCCCTCACACTTAGATGTAAATCCTAACCCCCTCCTCCACACCTCCCTGACTACATCTCATGTCATCAACCTGTCACCTGACACACTCCAGCTATCAAGCTCTTCCTGGGTCCTCAAGCAACCCCCTGCTGCCTCGGGGTCTTTGCGTGTGCTGTGGCTCTACCTGGTTACTCTTTCCCCAAATGACCCCTGTGTTCATTTCACCCTGGCCTCGGCTCAGATGAACCTCCTGAAAGAGGCCCTCTCTGATCAACACAAGCCGACTCCCACCATCACCTCATGGGTGCTTCGTTTTAGTTTCTGGCACTCATCACTTGCTGGTTGGCATGATAATATATTGGTATATTGGCACTTGGTCAATTTGCTAGGCTGTGAGTTCTGTAGAACTTGGTCCCTGGTGTATCCTCAGAATGAATGGGTGGGTAAATGACCTGGGGACATCAAGGGGTCCCCTGCATCACCAGTCTGGATGAATGGGAGAAAATGCAGCTGCTGTGATTTGTGAAGGAAAATGAAGGAAAGCTTTTTCTATTTTAAAATATTTAATTTAATTTATTTATTGAAGAGTGAGAGGCAGATAGAGAATGGGTGTGCCAGGGCTCTAGCCACTGAAAACAAATGCCAGATGCATGCGCCACCTTGTGCATCTGGCTTTATGAGTGCTGGGGAATTGAACCTGGGTCCTTTGGCATTGCTGGCAAATGTCTTACCTGCTAAACCGTCTCTTGAGCCCAGAAAGCTTTTTCTCTTCCCTGTTTGAAGCAATGTCTCTATGTAGCCAGACAGGACTTGCACTCAGTCTGTAGTCCAGTCTGCCCTTGAATTTATAAACCTGCCTGAGCATCCAGAGTGCTGGGATTATAGGCGTGTCACACCTGGCTGGGAAGGAAGATTTTTGAAAAGGAGCATGGGTTTCCAACATTTATATGTAGATGCAGGCTAAATACCTATGGGACAATCGTGGTATGTAGCTGGGTAGAGGTCTAGAATGCGGGGCGGGGTTGGGGGAGAGAGGGGGTATAACTTAGAATTCAGAAATCTGCCTCAATGGGGATTAGTCATCCATGACACTGGGCAGCCAGAAGGACCAGTGACCTAAGTCTTCCATTATGAGATGCATCTGAAATATGAAACAGGAAGGAAAGAGAGTTCCACAGCAGCCAACACTCCTGGAAGTTCAATGTCAGCCTATCCCTGTCTTTGATGACATCCTGCATGATCTGGCCCATTGTCCATGGCTCTGATCTGCTCACATCCTCCCTCTCCCTTTCTCCAGTTCTACTGGCCTCTTTCATTTTTCTTGGCCACTTCAGAGTGTCACAGTTTTCCTTCATCTCCTCCCCAGCTAACATGGGTTGATCTTACAGATTTCAGGTTTTTTTTTTTTTTCTAAACATTAATTTGTTTGAAAGAAAGGAGGGAGGGATGGAGGGTGGGCGCACCAGGGCCTTCTGTCACTGCAAATGAACTTCAGACGCATGAGACACTTTGTACATCTGGCTTTACATGGGCACTGGGGAATTGAACCCAGGCCACCAGGCTTTGCAAACAAGCATTTCTAACTGGTGAGCCATCACCCCAGCCCTCAGATTTCAGCTTAAATGGGCCTTTCTCAACTGAAGTCTCACCTGTCCTTCCCTGTCTTGACTTCCCCTCTCCATTCTCCTCTCTATCACATGCTTTAATTACCCTACACACCTGAAAATACACACGCAGCGGGGAGTTGATATACTACATATGGCTGTTTGATGTCTGTCCTATTAGACCATGGGCTTAAGGGACCCGTGGGCTGCTGACAATGCCTGTGTGGGCACCACAGTGTCCCCAGCACCTGCCACACTTGTGGCATACTACATAGTAGACGCTTGATGAGAACAGCTTGAATGAATGCATTGAAGCAGCACTGAGGGAGAATAGATACGAAATGTACCACGACATGAAATGCACCAGGATATGAAATATACCACAACACAAAGCCAAAGCAGACGCCCCAAGCAGAATCAGGCCACTGGCAACTCTTCCGCCCCACAGACAGGGGGAGACTTAGGTCACCAAGGAATGCCAGGGCCTATGTCCATGACCATGGCTTTAGGAACCCACTGAATGTGGAGGTGAGGGAGGAAACTGAGGCATGAGGCCTGAAGGCCAAGGGGAAGGAGAGGAGTGTGCTGGAGAGAAAAAGAATCCAAGCGTGTGGATTATTCTGTTAAGAGATTTGGCAAGAGAATTTAGAAGAGAGGAAAATGTTGGCAGAGTCCCAGAATGTCCCCTTGTTCAGGTTCGTGGAACGGAGAACTTCACATTTTGGGAAATCAAGGAAAAGTAGGCAAATGAAAGGCCTGATATTCAACCAAGCAGAATTGGAGAGAAAGGGAGGGCCCAAGGGCTCACAGAGGATTTGAGGGCAGGAGTGGGAAGTGGAAAGTTCACACTGGGCAGTGCCTCCTGCCTCATGTGCATCCTGCCATCTGCTCTTCCTGGGTCCCAGGGAGGCAGCAGCTGATATCCTTCCCACCCAGAAGAGGCCGAAACAAAGCAGGGTGTAGTGGCATCTGCCTGTAACCCCAGCACTTGGGAGGTGGAGGCAGGAGGATCAGAAATTCTAGGTCATATTAAGCTATTCAGCTTGAGATACCCAAGGCTATAGGAGGCTATAGCTCAAAAATAAAAACAAAGCGAACAAGCAAACAATGCTAAAACACAGATAAATGGGTCCAGAACATGAGACTATTTGCCACCTGAGAGGTAACTCAAGGTTGAAATGGTTAATTTTGTTAGAAAGTTCTCCTACATTGAGCAAGGAATGGTGGCACATAATTGTACTTCCAACCCTCGGAGAGGCTGAGGTAGGAGGGTTGCATGTGTTCAAGGCCAGCCTGGGGCTACTGAGCGAATTACAGGTCATTCTGGGCTAGAGGGAGTCCCTGCCTCTGGGGAAAAAAAAGCACAGAAATTTCTTCCCCATTATCTTTTTTTTTTTTTTAATATTTTGTTCATTTTTTATTTATTTGAGAGTGACAGACACAGAGAGAAAGACAGATAGAGGGAGAGAGAGAGAATGGGCGCGCCAGGGCCTCCAGCCTCTGCAAACGAACTCCAGACGCGTGCGCCCCCTTGTGCATCTGGCTAACGTGGGACCTGGGGAACCGAGCCTCGAACCGGGGTCCTTAGGCTTCACAGGCAAGCGCTTAACCGCTAAGCCATCTCTCCAGCCCTTCCCCATTATCTTAACAAGCACTCCAAATGTGGGGAATGATTTGTCCCTCGGAGATGGGAAAGAGAGGAATATGGTAGAGGTAGGAAGTTCAAGGACCCAAGTGGATGGCCCGTTCTCCCTGGTGAAGGACAATGGTGAAATTATGGTCTGTGGGCTAGAGAAGCTTGGAGTCGGGGTTGATGGCCCTCTAAAAAGAGGAGAGAGAAATGGAGTGTGAGTGACTCCTCTATAGAGAACTCTGGGTGCATGGCCATTACCTTGAGAAAGGGGCTGTAATGCAGTGGTAATGGCCGCTTGGAGAGTTGTTCCCCATGGAAAAGCAGCCCTATAGGGCTTCGAGGGAAGGTCAAGACCAAGTTCACAGAAGAATCAGGTGATGGAGGAAGAGGAAGAAGCAGGGAGCCTGAGCTGGTATGTAGAAGCTGAGTTTACGTCATAGGAGTTAATACACTTCACAGTTGGTGCATTGTCCCCTAGGGTAGGAATGAGACCTCACAGGGAAAGTGGGCTGTATTAGTGGTTAGAACGTAGCCAGTGTGTTGCGCCTCAGACCACAGCTTTGCCACTTGAAGTAGCCAAGTTGTTTAAACTCTGTAACCGCAACTGTCTTCTCATAAAATGGAAATAATAATAATAGGCCCCCTCAATGGGCTTGTAAGGGTTATGAAATGATAAAATGCATGAAGAGAATTTGGCGTGGAATGGGAGCACAGTGCTTGTTGATAGTACTTATTGCTAGAAAATAGAACTCAGAGGAAATGCTGAAACACAAGTATGGCCAGAGGATCTTCATTATTAGAAGAAATCAGGGGAATGCTGCTCTTCCTTCAGGGTGAGGAGGGCTTTCAAAGCAAAGTATAAGACCGTTTCCAGGCTTCCTGAATTGAAAGTGTGAAGGGAGAGGACTCACAAGTGGACGTCTGTATGGTGGTGGACACAGTACGATGAAAAGGCAAGCTGAAAATTTGGAAAAAAAAAATGTTCAATCTCTGTTCAAACTCAAATTTATATGCATACCATTTTAAAAGCCATCACACCCACACAAGTGCAATAGTGGCACACAGCCATGGTGGGGAACCAACTGCTCTTGATTTGGCTAACTGATCCCCTCGGTGGTACGGGGCCCATAGCTGGAGCTGGGAAACAAGTCAGAGCCGTATCCAAACATAAGCCCACTCTCCATTATCAAGCTACCATCAATCATGGGGTACAAGAGGGCCTACACCTATTAAACTCTCTATCAAAAAAGAAAGGGTTATTTCAATTTTCTGGGTGCTAACTTACTCTCCGTTGGAGAATCTGCTTCTCTTTTTCAGATAGATGCAGATCCTAAGGAGAGAGCTGCTCCAACATACCTCAAAAGGGGCCCAACTGAAACTAAGGAAAATTGGCGAAACAAGCAAGGGTGCTGTTTCCTGTTGAACCGGATACCAGCACAAAGGGGAAGGAGACCAACACAGAGAAAAATCAACTCCTACCAAATCAGAGAGCCAGAGCCTCAGAGGCCCCCAACACCTCATCACTGAAGCAGACCAAAAATGAACCCAACATGGCTCATGGAAATTTTGCATAAGAGGGGTTGGAAAGAATGTCAGAGCCACATGTTGGGTCATGATGTGCAGAGACATTTATCGTACCAATAACTGTGGGCTCACTCCACAATGCACGACCCATTTACATCAACAAGGAGGGGCCATTGGGAGGGGGTAGGTCATGGATGAGCCTAAACAATGGTACCAAACTGCCTGTATTTGCTGAAAAGAAAACTAATAAATTAAATTTTTAAAAAAAAAAGCCATCGCAGTGGTCAGATCCCCAGGGATGGTTGGGTGTTGGCTGTCAGGGGCTGAGGAAGCCGGGAACTGGGAGTTGACTCTGAATGGATGTAGCGTTTCAGTTTTGGGTGATGAAAGCACTCTGGAGATGGAGCGGAGTGATGACTGCTCAACAATCCCAATTGACTAATACCACCGTGGTGATTTGAATAAAAGACGCCTCCCTATGGGCCAGTACATCTGAATACTTGATCAGCAGTGGGTGGTGCTGTTCAGGAAGGTTGTGGAACCTTTAGGAAGTTAGAGCCTTGCTGGGGGAAGTGGTCACTGGCGGTGTGGGGGGGTGGGCCTTAGGTTTTATAGTGCAGCCCCACGTGCTGTACCCTGTACTTCCTGCCTGCCAGAGTGGCTGTGGCTTCCTGCTCGAGCCAGCCATGCCTTCCCTGACGTGATGGACTCTGCCCTCTGCAACTGTAAGCCTAATTCAACCTTTATCAACAATAAGTTGCTCCTGGTCAGCTATTTGTTCCCAGTGATGAGAAAGTAAGTGATACGATCTCTCAGTAATAAATGCACTTAAAATGGCTAAGGTGCTAAATTTTGTTATGAATGGCTCATCTCAATTAAAACATTACTGATGAATACAACTGAAATTTAATAACACTCCAAGGAGAAAATGAACAATGAATATACAAAAGTTTATGGCTAAAGGACACTGATGATTAAATGTGAAAAACTTCAATCTTAAGAACTGAAGACAAGTGCTGCAGAGATGGCTTAGCAGTTAAGGGGCTTGCCTGCGAAGCCTGAGGACCCAGGTTCAATCTCTCTCCAGATCCCACGTAAGCCAGACACACAAGGTAAGGCAAGCACAAGGTTGCACATGCACACTAGGTGGCGCAAGCATCTGGAGTTCAGTTGCAGTGGCTGAGGTCCTGGCATACCAATTCTCTCTCTAAAAAAAAAAAAAAAAGAATTGGGCTAGAGAGATGGCTTAGCAGTTAAGCGCTTGCCTGTGAAGCCTAAGGACCCTGGTTTGAGGCTTGATTCCCCAGAACCCACGTTAACCAGATGCACAAGGGGGCACACACATCTGGAGTTTGTTTGCAGTGGCTGGAAGCCCTGGGGCATCCATTCTCTCTCTCTCTCTCTTTCTGGCTCTTTCTCTCTCTGTCTGTCACTCTCAAATAAATAAATAAAAACAAACAAAATTTTTTAAAAACAGAATGAAGACAAGAAAAATAAGTTCACTTATTATTGTAGCTCTGAGGATTGCACCTAGGATCTGGCACTTGCTTAGCAAGCACTCTGCCAGTGAGCTACACTCCCAGCCGTTATTGTTTTTAAGACAGGGTCTCATTACGTAGCCCTGGTCTGGAATTCAGGATCGTTCTGCCTCCACTCCTTGAGTGCTGGGATCACAGACATGTGCCACCCACCATGCCTAGTGACAGGAAAGATTCTGACCAATTAGACAACACAGATTACATACAGCCATCGTACCCCGTCACGGCTGCAGACACTCCTAAGTGCCGTGGGAGGAATGCAAATGAGTGGCTTTTTTAGAAGACAATCAGACTGTAGCGATCAAAATACAAAATGGCATGCCATTTGATCCAACAGCTCTTCTTACAGTGCCGCGTCCCAGAGAAATGACCACTCATATGCCTAAGGGAATGTATCCTAGCATTACTTCTAAAAATTCTTTTTTAAAAGATGGAAACTATTCCCCCCCCCCAAATCAACAAAGTGATTTTTCAAATGATTCTATATGCACACATTAATGAGCCAAAAAAAAAAAAAAAAAAAAGCCAATGATTTTCAGGCATGGTAATTCAGCCTGTGACCCCAGCACTTGGGAGGCGGAGACAGGAGGATCACAGAAAGTTCAAGATCAGGTTTCACTGCATAGGGCGTTCCTGAGCTATCACCTCAAAAAACAAACAATAAAAAATAAATAAATAAAAACTCAAAAGCTGACCTCTCTATTCTCTTTCTTTTTGCTGTGTCTACTCTAATGTGAAAGGAAAAACAAGAAAGTCATTGGAGAAGAATTATTTGGCATTATTATCCTATGCTCTGGATCAGATTTGATTTTGTTTTACTTTCTTAAGGCCTTCAACAATTCCTTCTTTAGTTTAAAAGCAGACCCTTGGTGCATGTTTGTAAATGAAGAGAAAAGGAGCCAATGATGTGGCGTTCACCTGGAGCTCTGAGGGCCGGAGGGAGACTTCACTTTCACCCTCGCACTGCTGGGGGGGTGGTGGTTTGCCGCTTTCCTTGGAGCCACTTTCTAATCTTGGGAATACAAGAAACAGACAGGCAAGTACTTGAGGAGCCCAGAACTGCTAGCCTAGGGGAGGCAACGCAGTGGAAGTGATGTGTGGAAAAGGTTGCATGATGGACTGGGGATTGCTAAGTAGAAATAAAGATGAATGACATCCCCAGGCCTAGGGATTTGGGCACTGGGGACAAGTTCAGAACACCTGTCTGTGCTGGGAGTCGGTGATGGGATTGGGGAAATGGTACTGAGCCAATGAAATCAGCTCCCTAAATTCCACACAGAGTGTTAATTTCAATAACTACATTCATCCTTTGGAAGTACTTACTAAACATCTACTTCATGGCGTCATGAAATCCACGTGAATACTCTTCCTTCCACACCAGTTCAGTCTGGTGGCAGAAGCAGGAAACAGCCATAAATCACTGGACAAGGCTTTAAAGAAAACCCTCCCTGTTCAGAGGCAGGAGGGCTGGGAGGCTCGTGCAGGCAAGTGAGCTGGAGGACTGAGCCCTGGCTTGATGGAGAAGGGGCGGGTGAAAAGCAGAGGCTTCGAGCAGGGAAGAAAAGCAAGGGACAACTCTGAGGAGACAAAAGAGAATATCACCTTTGCCCAAGACACCACCACCAGTGGCGTTTTAGGACTCTCTGCAGCGCGGGGACCTGGGGTGTCCTGCACAAACGTACTGACTAACGGGCATGTTGTCCCTTGTGACACTTGAAATGGTTACCTTCGAAATCTCCTGCCTAAGCCACATTCATGTGTCACTAGAGGGGCGTGTGTGTGCGTGCACGCATGTGCGCACATGTGTGTGTGTGAGTGTGGAGAGGGGGGAGGGAGGAAGAGAGAGAGAATGCTGTCTATCCCTAGCTTAAAGGCAGAAATCAACACCCTGAAATCATCACCCTTTTAAAGTTTTATTCATTTATTTTTGTGTTTCAAGGTAGCCCAGGCTGTCCTGGAATTCACTATGGAGTCTCAGGGTGGCCTCGAACTCACGGCGATCTTCCTACCTCTGCCTCCCAAGAGCTGGGATTAAAGGCGTGCGCCACCACGCCTGGCTTTTTTTTTTCTTTTGAGAGAAAGAGGGAGAGGAAATGGACAGATCAGGGCCGTTCAGCCTCTGTGAATGAACTCCAGGCACATGCGCCCCCTTGTGCACATGTGAAACATTGCATGCTTGCATCGCTGTGTTCTGGCCACATGGGACCTGGAGATTCGAACATGTGCTCTTATTAGGCTTTGCAGTCAAGCACTTTAACCGCTAAGCCATCTCCCGAGCCCCGTTACCCTTCTGAAATGGAGTATGAACGAAAGTGACACAGAGATGCAAGAACCGCAAGGAAGGTGGCACCCAGGCTGCCAGCGCCACCGCCCAGCTTCTCTGAGCCTTTTCCCCAGCACTGAAGAGCACAGAGCATTGACCACTGAGATGGAGACTCACCTTTGTGGCAGTAAAGAAAGCCTACGATGGGGTGCGCAATCACAGTGCCTGACCCGGGGGCCTCCCAGTGCCCCCTCCCCAACATCGGTCACAAGCCAAGTCCTGCTGTCAGAGAGGTCGATGGAGCCGTGACCCCTTGAGGAATGGGAGAGTAGGTGGCACTCACAACGGAGGTGAGAACCCTCCTGGGCGGGGGGTGGCTTTCCTGGTGGGTGGGAGGGCACTGTAGGTAGAAGAATGGAGTGGATGAGAGAGTCAAAGCTAAAGGCACACAGTGAGTGTTTCCAGGAAACAGCAAGCGCTTGTGGTTAGAAGGCAGGCCTGGGAGTGGCCACTGAGGAGGCTGAGAGTCAGGCCAAGCCAGGCAGGGAAGGGCCTGGCCTGGCCTGGCTCAGAAAGAACAGTGGAATTTCTGCAGGTGTGCTTCTGCGGGGTGGGCTCCAGGAGGAGGGAGGCTAGCAGAGCTGTTTAGGAAGCTCCCTTGCTGCTGCGGCTGCTGCGGCTGCTGTGTAGAGAATGCAAAGGTGGGTCCCGGGGTGAGCAGACACTAGGAGTCTATGTGGGACCTTGTGTTGCTCTCTCCTGGCCCTCCCTCCAACCCGGCCTTTTACTTTTATGGGCTTAACAAGGGCAGAGAAAGCACAGTTCATCTTTGTTCTTCCTCCATGGCAGGGTAGTCCCATGAATCCACCTGCTGCTTCTCTAGGGATGAGAGATGGGGCAGTAAGGCATCTCCACAAGGTCCCGTGCAAGCCCAGGGTCCCGCCTGGGAGATGCCTGCATCCTTTGGCACAGAAGACATGCTAATACCTGGCCTCAGACTCCTTCCCAGAGGAGCCATGAAGAGGCTGACCCCTCGCCTGCTCAGGAGAGAGCCAGCTCCAGGCTGGGCTATTTCCTAGGCTGCTCTGTCTCGATGACTTTATATTTCAATTTGAGAAAGCCTCTGTCATTTAGAAGCTGTTTTTCTGGCTGGAGCTCCACAGTGGCTAACACAGGCCCTGGGAACAGGCCCAGAGTCCCAAAATGATTAATATCCTGTGTTGGAGATGTCAAACAGAGAGCCCCGCAGCGGGGCGAGATGGCAGGGGAGTGCCTTCAATTCTTTGGGGCAGGAAGATGCCTTAATCCCACACACAGAGTCAATGGACCTGAATCATGCTTCTGAAAACAAAACTCCCCGTGGGCATTCACTCCTAGGAAACATCTCAAGTTGCCCTGCTATCTGGCTATCTGGCTATCCATGACTCTTTCAGGGAAGCCTAGCCCATCCAGGTCTACTGACCTGCTCCACCAACCTTGGCCCTGGCCACTGTCACACAGCAATTGCTCTGTTTATCTGATTGTCAGGCCTGTTTTGGAAACACTCTCCTAGACTCCTGTGTGACTCATAGGTTAAGGAGCGTGAGTAATTCCTCTGGAACGCGCTTGGAACAGGAGGGAACCCTTCCCATTTGATTTCCGGTCCTAAAAAAAGACAAGATAGTTCACACAAGAGGCTAATTAGTTGGGCCTATTCAACAGTTAGGGTGGCCTAGCCCTGCTTGGAAAAGCAGCCATTTGTGCTGTAGGGGTTAGAAATGTAAACATCTGCCACTTTTATTCGGAATGGCGGAAGGACACCCAAGTATCATTTTGTTGTGTTGAGGCCAAAGCCATCTGAGAAGGGCCCTTGATAAACCATGCAGTTAGCAGGACTGGCCAGGTTTCCCTCTTCTTGCTTGGTGGTTGGGGGGTGACCTGTCCCCACCCCCTTCCCACCATTTCTGGCAGTTCTTTTAAGCAGTGATGAACTCATGACAGCGTTCGCCCCCAACGGGTGTGGCTCCCTTTGTAGCCAGCACAGTCTGGCATCTGCTTTCTGGAGCAGATAGGGTAAGAGAGCGGCGCTGCCTTGTTCTCCACCAGCTTCAGAGGGCCAGGGCCTTCTCGGTCCAGGGCACCTGGCAGTGGTTCAGCAGCACTGGCCACGGGCAAAACTACAGTGAAAGTCCAGCCACACCTTCGGAGCAAGATGATGGGACATTTTCATTTCCTGTTCTTCCCTTTAAAAAATATTTATTTTTCTTTATTTATTTGAGAGAGAGAGAAGGGGTGCGCCAGGGCCTCCAGCCATTGCAGAGGAACTCCATGCCCCATGTACCACCATGTGCATCTGTACGAGCAGGGAAAACCGACAAACAAAACTGATCACATCTATTTGAATTTTGTTTGTTTGTTTGTTTGGTTTTTGTTTTTCAAGGTAGGGTCTCACTCTAGCCCAGGGTGACCTGGAATTCACTCTGTATTCTCAGGGTGGCCTCGAGCTCCCAGCGATCCTCCTCCCTCTGCCTCCCGAGTGCTGGGATTAAGGGCGTGTGCCACCACGTGTGGCCTTATTTGAAATCTTTGCAGTGTTTCCCCCCACCACCCCCTTGGCAGCTGTGTGTCTTTGGACAAGTTCATTAGCTACTCTGTCCTTTCCCTCTGAAATAGAGGTGACTGCTTATCTTGTCACACGCTTCTTCTGGGGAGAGTCCCATGTGCAGGAGTTGCTTCTTGAGGGGCTGTTGCCAGAGGGCACCAGGGCTACTTTGGGTCTGGGAGGGAACAGGGCTCAGGTTTCTGCAGCCCCCCCCCCCCACACCTTGATGTGTGAGGTCTCAAAAGCATGTATGTCAGGGCTGGAGAGACGGCTCAGCAGCTGGAGGCACTTGCTGGTAAAGCCTGACAGCCTGGGTTCCGCTCCCCAGCAAAGTGGCGCGTGCATCATTTGCGATGGCAAGAGGCCTTGGGGCATCCGCTCTCGCTCTCTTTCTGTCCTTACCAATAGGGGGAAAAGCATGGATGTAAATACTCAGTGGCACACACAGCCCCCATCTCCTTAGGAAGCCTCTGCTGTTGGTGTCTTGTTGATAAGATCACTACCAGTGCCCAAGACTCTCTATGACACATGGTTGCCGAGCAATGCCAAATGTAACCTTGGTGCTTTTGTGGGTGGAAGAAAATCGGTCTCAATCAAGAGGAGACCCTATCAGGAAGATGTTGGTAGGTAGAGGTAAATCCACAGGGCTCTCACGCTTCTCTCCAGTCTGCCCTACTGCTTTCCTGTTCTCCTGGTCACTTGTGGCTTGCTCTGCCCATTTCTCTGCTGGCCCTTCCTCTGTCCCACCAGTTCATCAAACCCTGGCCACCTACAAGGCCTTGCATGGACTGTTCTCCCCTCCCCACCACTGCTATATACATTCATCACCCATCTCCCCCTAAAGGTGAGCCCCCCTCACAGGGGTCTTTCCTAGGGGGCCCTCCATGCTGACTACACATCTCCAAAAGCAGAATGTAAAATATCCCCCACAGGGATCACATGTCTGAACTCTCGGTCTCTAGCTGGTGGTGCTCTTTTGGGAGAAGGTGTGACAGGTCTTGAAGCCCATAGCCCGACGCAGCTTCCTGTCCAGTCTTTGCTGTCTGTTTCACTGCGATGTGAGGGGTCCCAGGCTCAGCCTCCCACTGCTGTGGGGCTGTGTGCCATGACGCCTTCCCTGTCACCATGGACTGCGTCCCCACAAATGGTCAGTCAGAACTCCTTCCTCCCTTGAGTTGCTTTTGCCGGTGTTTGGTCACAAGAGACCAGCAACTAGTGGCCTTTTTATTGGCTTCACTATACTGGATGGAAGTTCTAGCTTTCAGAACTTGGAATACATCACTCCAAGCCCTTCTGGCTTTAAAAGTTTGTGTTGAATAATCTGCTGTAATCCTGATGGGCTTGCCTTTGTAGGTAACTTGATTTTTCTCTCTAACTGCTTTCAATATTTTTTCTTTGGTGTGTGTGTTTGGTAGTTTGATTATAATATGGCAAGGAGAGGTCCTTTCCAGGTTTTGTCTGGCTGGGGTTCTAAAGGCTTCCTGTATCTGCATTGGCACCTTTTTCCCAATTTGGGGGAAGTTTTCTTCTATGATTTTGTTGAAGACGCTTACTATGCCTTTGGAGTGGAATTCTTCTCCTTTTACTATGCCCTGAATTCTTATATTTGATCTTTTTATAGTGTCCCGAATATCTTGAAATTCCCATTCATACTTTTCTATTAGTTTGTCTTTCCCTTTGTTGGACTGTATTAGATCTGCCACCTGGTCTTCTAGCTTAGATATTCTGTCCTCTCCTTCATCCATTCTACTGGTGAGATTTTCTACAGAGTTTTTTTTATTTCATTAACTGTGTTCTTCATTGCTAGTAATTCTGACTGGTTTTTTTTTATTATTTCTATTTCCTTATTTATGTCTTGTATTGCCTTCTTTATTTCATGAAATTGGTGTCCTGTGTCTTCTTTGATTCCTTTGATTTCCTCTTTAACTCCTTTGATTTGTTCTCTGACTTCTTTGAACATATTTACAATCATTCTTTTGAAATCTTTCTTAGGCATTTCCTCTAACTCGTTCTCACTGGAGGCCATTTCTGATGCATTAATACTGGTAGGTGGATTTATATTTTCTTGCTTTGTAGTGTTTCTTGTGTTATAATGTATATATTTTTGCATCTTGGATTAAGTTAATGCTTGGATTTTCTAGCTAGCTAGGTATTCTTAGCTGTATTAATTGATTTGATGTAATATATCTTCAGGATAGGAGCTTAAGGTGTTAGGTGTGGCTCTTAAGGCTCTCAGAGTATCTACAAAGGTGTTCCAAGGGGTTGAGTTTCCCTCCTGTGGGAGTATTCAAGTAAGCTGAGTGGAATAAAATACAGGTAGATTCTAAAATTTAACTAAACACTGTACACATTCAATCAAAAACAGCACTGAATATTTATGAAAGAGTAGTTATTATAACAACCAGATCCTCTAGCAACAAAGAGGTTAAGAATTCTGGTCTGTTGAGGGATCCAAGTCAGCTTGTGATCCAGTGAGACCCTTCCCTGGTGCAATCAATTCCAGTTACCTTTTTGGATGATTTTGGTCTCAGTCAAGTTGCTGGCTGGGTCGTTGGGCTGCTGTCCTGATTTCTGGAGCTGGGCACTGGCTTTTCCTGCAGGGCAAACCAAGCCTGGCAACTGTGGCCCTGCAGATCGGCACCCCCACTGCTGGAACCACTACTGCTGCTGCTGAAGCTGCTGCTGCTGGATCTGTCACCGCTGCTGCTAAAGCTGCCACTGCTGGGTCTATCGCCACTGCTGCTGAAGCTGCCATTGCTGGTTCTTCCACTGCTGCCTCTGAAGCTGCCGCTACTGGCTCCGCCACTGCTGGGGCTGCTATTGCCAGTGCCGGAGCTGCTGATGTTGCTGCCAGACTCTGCTCCTGCTTGGGTCCCTCTGTCGGCTCAAGTTGGCGTGGCTGGGTCCCGGGACCGCTGCTCTGTTCACTGGAGCTGGGCTCAGGTGGCGGGGGAGGGGAGGGAGCCACAGCTGCTCTAGTTCTCTCACTGTTCCACGTGTTCTTGTACCTTGTGGTCTGCTCCTCCGTTGTTCACTGCCGCTCTCCCTTCACATTTCCTGAGTTGCGGAGAGCGCCGGTGTGAGTGGAAGCTCCCCGCACCTGGCTTTTCCTGCAGCTCAAGCCGAGCCTGGTGGCTTTCTGGTGCGTCACCACCGCCACAGTTGGCGGAGCTGCTGGGGCCGCTTTTGCCGGCCTGTGCAGGCTCTGGATGCTCTGGATCTCTCCTACTTTTCCCCTGCCATTTCAATTTCCTATAAACCTCACTTTTTAGTAAAAGTGTGTATTTGGCTGAGTTTTATTGGTCTTTTTACCCCCTAGGCTGCTTTGGCGTGGTACCTACGCCACCATCTGAACCAGAAGTTCCTGGATGGAAGTTCTAAACAGTGGATGTTCTCGCTGTGGTTTTCGCTCCCCCCTGCTGGATGGCAGGCTCCAGGAAGGTCAGGTGTCCACCCCAGCCGGCACATAGTCAGTGCTTGGTGAAGACCCCACAGTAACTCAGCAGGGTCAATCTGTTAGAAAGAGGAAGAGTGCCTGTGAAGATACTCAACAGTGGTCACTGCAAGCCTTAGATTGGCCAGCCAGACCAAATGAGCCAACGGGTGCAATAGTAGCACATCTGTTATGGGGGAAACCAACTGCCCTCTAATTGGTCTGGAGGCCCGCTCCATGGAAGGGAATACATCCCTGATACTGAAAACTTAAGACAGGGATAGTCATGAGCCCTAAGGGTGTAACGTCTGCTGCTATCTGGCTAAATGTATATATTATGCTCACCAAATTGCCCATTAAGCACTTCCCTTAATGTTCATACCCATATGTTAATGCTACTCTCGCTTTTGGCTAGAGAACCTTCTCTTTTCAGATGGCAGTGACCTTGGGATGACTCAGAAAGCATCATGGTGCTGAAAAGAAGTGACAGAGGAGTGTTTAGTACTGAGACATCTCTATTGCACCTTCCATGGCTCAGGGCCCATTGCAGAAGAAGTGGCAGAAAGAATGTAAGAGCCAAAGGAAGGGTAGGACTCCTTACAATGTGCTCCTCCAGACACAAAATGGCCTGGATATCCATGACCTCACAGTGCCTGACACTACCTACACAAGACCATCATAATAGGAGGAAAAGATCATGACATCAAAATAAAAGATAGACTGATTGAGAGGGGGAGGGGATATGATGGAGAGTGGAGTTTCCAAGGGGAAAGTCAGGGGAGGCAGGGAATTATCATGGGATAGTGTGTACAATCATGGGCATTGTCAATAAAAATAAATTAATTTAAAAAAAAGAAAAAGGAAGAGGAAGAGAAGGAGAGAAAGGCCGAGAAGAAGGAAGGGGGTGAAGAAGAAGGAAAAGAGAGGGGAAGAGGAAGGAGGAAGGATGGCTAGACTCAGCATCAGTGGGTGAGACACGTTCAGACAGCAAGCAGCAAGAAGACATGATGGTGTGGGGTCTCGGCCACTGGGGAGGAAGAGACTGGTGGTGACTTTGTGTGCCCCAGAACACAGTGTCGGCAGGTGACAGAGACAGCTTAGCACAGTCTCCCCCCAATTAAAATTAATGAAGCAATGTGTAGAGGGGACGGTGAGGATGACAGGCAAACTGTGAAGCTAATGGAGCCTTGCTTCCTTCAGCTTCCCTTGTCCCCTTCCTGGCTGGCAGTGGTGTCTCAAGAGATGTGAGGTGAGGAGAAAGGAGCAAGGGCTCTGGAGCCAGAGGCCTCTGATGCGTGCACTGGCCTGTGACTCTGGGGCCACCCGTCCCTCTCTGAGCCTGGGATGACAACGCTGCATCCCTGGTCCTTGATGTCTGTCAGAGGCCTGGACGCATAATTAATGCTCGCTTTCCCCTCCTGCCTCCACCCATGGTTGCTCCCCGCTTTTATTAGAATTCAGAGGGAGAACACTAGCTAGTCTAGGGGCATTGGCAATGCAAAGCTTTCTATGTGCTCGTAAAATTCATTTGTAATTGCTCACTCATTATTCCCACAAAATATGTTTATTTTTCAACTATTAAGGTCTGTTTAGCAAAGATAATTTCACTCACTCACTGTCTAGACACACCACTGCAGATGAAGGAGGGGCCACAGGGTACCCTCCACCACCAGCCCCCCACCCCTCCCGGGGACCACCTCTGCACGAAGGACTCTCCCCACCTGCTCCTTCCTTTTCCTTCTCTCTGTGTGTGATGTGCTGTGGGGCATGGGAAGGCATGGGTGTGGTGAGGTGAGGTATGTGTGGTTTTGTGCCCAGGTATCCGCCGCACAGCGCCCACATGCTTGCTTCTGGCAGGTCCTTCACCTGTGGCGGCTGGAGGGGAACTCCCGGTGCGCCCCTCCACCACTCCTTGCCTCGACTTGTTTGGGGCAGGAGTCTCTTTTTATGCACTCTGGGGCCGGCAGTTCTCCCTGCTCCTCTGCGGGCCGGGGTCACAGGCAAGCAATGCCACGCCCAGCTGTTTTACCTGGATTCTGGAGATTTGAACTCCAGCAGGACCTGTGGGCCCCCGGACCTTCGCGCTTGCCTGGGGAAACGCTCTTATCCACTGAGCCATCTCTCCAGCCCGGCTTGCTCCTCGCATACTGGAGGGGGGTGGCGTCCCCAAGCCTAGTTGCTGGAGGTAAGGTAGCCAATGGGCAGGGATGAGCACTAATTTTTACGGCTCTTTCACTGCGTTGGACACTGAGCTGGCCGCTGGGACTGCAGAGGCTGGAATGCACAAGCCCCCCATCCCCCCCAGCTCTGAGCTTTGGTACCCCCAAGTGCGGGGGAACAGGCTCCGCTGTGGCTATGGGACTCTGCTGACCAGCGGCAGCATCTCACCATCTCACCAAAGGGTCATTTGAAATGGGGTTGTTGGGCCCCACTCAGGGCTTCTGACTTTGCAAATGCGGGGTGGAGCCTAGGAATCCGCATTTCTAGGTCCCCAGGTGCTGCTACTGTTTTGTGGTTTGAGCCCCCCTTCCCCCTGAGATCCCAGAACTAGAAATGTCAATTAGAGGAGAAGGGGACCAGAGCTTCTGCTTCGCATTGGCTGGTTTGCAGATCTAGTCTCACTGTGGGGTTCAGGCGGGCCTGAAAGTGGGTATTCTCCCGTCGTCTCCACTTCCCCAGCATTGGGGTCAGAGCAGGGATAGAGCAGTGATAGGAGAGCATCCCAGGGGAGGGGCCCCTCTCCCTAAGCAGCGCTGCTTCCTTTGGTGGTGAGAGGATGGACTCTGCCATCACTGTGGTCACCCTAAATATTGGGAGGACAGAGGGATCTGAAGCTTTTGTTACTTTTCTCATCATTGTGGCCAAATACCTGAGAAATAATTTTAGAGAGGAAGGATTTCTCTTGGCTCGCAGTTTCAGAGGGCCTCAGTCTCCCGCGGTGGGCAAGTGCGGGGGCTCACAGCTGTGGCGCGGGGAGCTGGCTCCCACCAGAGCAGGAAGAGAGAGCTGGAGGCCGAGCTGGAGCTTAGAAATCGCCAGGCCAACCCCTCCCCCCACCCCGTACCCCATTTCATCAAACCAGTCCCTACCTCAAAAAGGTTCCACAACCTCCCAAAACATTTTAAATTTTTATTTATAACCTCTCTACACAATGCACCACCCACCTATGTCCCCCTCCACTCCTTCGCCTCTACTGAACCCGTTTCTTTCCAATTAGTCCCTCTTCCGTTTTCATGTCCCCATTTTTTAAACCCTTGTATTATGCAGGTCTTCTGTAGGTAGTGTAAGCCACCGTGAGATCATAAATGCAACTGCCACTTTGTGTCTGGAAGACAGTGTTCTAAAGCACTTCCCTCGTCATTTGGCTCTTACACTCTTTCTGTCACTTCTTCCTCAGTGGTCCTGTGGGGACATCCAGACCATAACAGTGATCTCAGATGCTTGGGCCCAGTTGTCTTAGACCCCAAACCATTTCTTTTTTTTTTTTTCTTAAATATATTTATTTATTTGAGAGAGAGAAAGGGGGAGAGAGAGAGACTGAGAATGGGCATGCCAGGGCCTCCAGCCACTGCAAATGAAGTCCAGACACATGCGCTTCCCTGTGCATCTGGCTTACATGGGTCCTGGGGAATCAAATTGGTCCTTTGGCTTTGCAGCTAAATGCCTTAAATGCAAGGCCATCTTCTCCAGCCCATAAACCATTTTTTTTCTAGGTCCTTCAAGTCTCTATTTCAATCAAAACCATTTTCTGACAACTTTATTCACCTCCCCAAGCAAAATCCAGCCATTCCCCACTCCAACAGGGCTTAATGCATCTGGGTATCATAACTATTTCACTGGACTGTAAGTTAATTGACTTATATTCCCCACTGGGCCATGACTGGGTTATTTTCATCAGTGGGACTACATCCTGTCTCACAGGACCTCATTTAAGACTTGAATGTTTATTGGCTGCCAGTATGACTGATTGGATAAATGGCTGTACTTAATGAATATTAAAATATGCGGTACCAGGGAAAAATACTATTAAAATTGATGCTGTGTGTAGAACTGGGAGCCAATGCTTTCCTGTCTGACTAAGATGAGCTCTACATTAGCCATGTCATCTTGGCTACATCACTCCAACATGCTGAGCTTCCCTCTCACCATGTTTCACCACTGAGCGACCCCCACCCCCAGACACTGTAGATGTCAGTTTCTATGTGTCAAGTACAACCTTAAGCATTTTTACTTATGGTTTCATTTAATCCTCACACACAGGGCAAGCTTCGTTCTCCAGTTGGAGAGGGAGCTCGGCGGCAGAGCGCTTGCCTAGCCTGTGGGCTTTCTTTTTGCATGCCGAAGCGCTCTCTGTGAAAACATGACAACGTGAGTCTGAATTCCCAGAGCCCACCTCAAGCCAGATGCAGTGGCTCATATGTATAAAATCCAAAATGGCAATGGGAAGTAGAGATAGAAGAATCGCAAAGCTTACAGGCCGCCAACAACAGCCAACGAGAGTGACTTAGCCCTGAACAAGATAGAAGGCAAGAACCAACAGCCCAAGGTTGTCCTCTGACCTCCACATGAGTACCTGAGCTACACACATGCACACAAAGAAAACATTAAATGAAACAAATTTTAATATTTTAGAAGAAGAACTGAAAAGCAGAAATTGGGCAGAGTAAAAGTAACCCTCTCAAGAAAGTGA
Source organism: Jaculus jaculus (assembly GCF_020740685.1). Classification (NCBI taxonomy): domain Eukaryota; kingdom Metazoa; phylum Chordata; class Mammalia; order Rodentia; family Dipodidae; genus Jaculus; species Jaculus jaculus. Next base: position 180,163,810 of record NC_059104.1, read on the forward strand.
TCACAAATTCTCCCTTAATATTTATGTCCTCAGCTCTAAGTGAGACATCTCTTATCACACCCTAAAAGACCCAGGCATCCTCACTGAAGAGGTGGCAGAAAGAATGTAAGTGCCAAAGGAAGGGAGCAGCGCTTACAATGCTGTCTTCCAGACCAAAGATGCCTAGATATCTCAGAGTGGCTGATGCTAGCTACCCAAGACCTGAATAATAAAGGAAGATAAAAATGATAACATCAAGATAGGGAGATTAGTTGAAAAGAAGACGGGAAGAGTAAATGGAACTTAAAATATATTTATGTCCAATAGCAAAGCAGCAAAATACTTTTTGCAGATCACTTAATGTATGCAAATTAACCTTGACCATTATCTTTCCAACATTAACTTCTGTGTTTCTCTCATGAACAAGAGGATGAGGAAGGATTTCAGAATTAGTACAGGAGGCCACAGAGAACAGGCACCTATTTCTAAAAATTATGCCAAAAAATTTTGAAAGAGGGGTGGAGAGATGGCTTAGCAGTTAAGGTACATATCTGTGAAGCCTAAGGACCCAGGTCCCACATAAGCCAGATGTACATGGTGACGTATGCATCTGGAGTTCATTTGCAGTGGCTAGAGGCCCTGGCACACCCATTCTTTCTTTCTCTCTCTCTCTCTGCCTCTAATAAATAAATCTTTTAAAAATGTTGAAAAATGAAAACTTTGGTAACAAAACATCTGTAAAATTTTCTACCTTCCTCTTTTCTCTGTCTCCAATAAATAAATAAAATAATTTTTAAAATAGGCTGGAGAGATGGCTCAGCAGCTAAGGCATTTGCCTGCATAGCCAAAGGACCCAGGTTCAATTTCCCAGGACGTAAGCCAGATGCATAAGGTGGTGCATGGGTCTGGAGTTCCTTTTCAGTGGCTAGAGGCCCTTTCTCTATCTGCCTCTTTTCTCTTTCTCTCTCAAATAAATAAAAATAAAAATAAAAATCAATTAAAAGATAATGGTTTCCACTGATGTTGGCAACACATATTGACCTTAATGAAAAGTACCAGGTGTTCTTTTGTGCAGGTTTGGCTTTTTGAGCCAGTCTTGCTGTGGATCCCTGGCTGACTTAGAACTTGGTGAAATCCACCTGCCTCTGCCTCCCCAATGCTGGAATTACAGGCATGTGCCACTAAGTGTTCTTAAATAGGAAATCCTATAATTTCTTCCTCTGTATGCTGAGAAAATAGTGATGAACACTTGCAGCTTGTTTTAATGTTTGATTCCATGGGTAATTTGGGCAAGATGGGTTCCCAGATGTATTTGGGGGGCTGGGTAGACAGGGGAAGGACAGGGTCTTTAGTTCAGGGTTGCCTCAAACTTGTAGCCAAGGGTGACCTTAAATCTGATTTTTCTGCCTCTACCTGAGTGCAAGAATGACAGGCATGCCCTACCATGCCCAGTTTATACAGCACCAGGGACTGAACCCAAGGCTTCCTTCATTCTATTCAGGCCTTTTACCAGCTGAACTATGTCCCCCGCCCCCAATTACATTCTTTTTTAAAAAATCAAGTATTTTTATTTATTTATTTATTCATTTGAGAAAGAGTAAATATGGCATGCCAGGGCCTTCTGCCACTGCAAACAATCTGCAGATGCATGTGCCACTTTGTGTGTCTAGCTTTACATGGGTCCTAAGGAATCAAACCTGGATTGGTAGGCTTTGCAAGTATGTGATTTTAAACACTGAACCATCTCTCCAGCTGTTCCCCTACCAAATGAGTATATTCTTTTCCTTAATAATTTTTTTCATATTTTACTTATCTGAGAGACAGAAAGAGAGAGAGAGAGGAGAGAATGGGTACATCAGGGCCTCCAGCCACTGCAGATGAACTCCAGATGCATGCGCCACCTTGTACATTTGGCTTACATGGGTACTGGAGAATCAAACTTGCATCCTTAGGCTTCGCAGGCAAGTGCCTTAACCACTAAGCCATGTCTCCAATTCTGAGTATATTCTTTCAAAGAGCACTCACAATGTTTTTATTTTAAAATTGAAGCTCTTTTCAAGCAGGCAACACCCTTGTCAGAGGAAGAACAACTATTAATAAATCAAATTCTAATGACCGGGGCAGGACAGAGCAAGCAGAACTCGGTCATTGCTGAATTGCTCTCAAAAGAAAAAAGACTTTACAGAAAATGGGATGACAGCAATTTTCAAAGCACAGCAAAGTCTCATTAATGCTGAACATGAAAGTCACACTTCAGCTTAAAATTTGCTGAAACAAAAACGAAGCACAAATGTAAGGCCCCCTGGGTCTTCGCCTGCACAGAGAAATCTGCGTGATGAGCCCTGAGAAGACCAGGGCCGGCTGCCCCACGCGAAGGAGCTCTCATCTTCAGACTCATCCTCACGCTGAGCTCGCTGGGCACACCGTCCTCAGGGCGGCCAGGCACGCACCGAGGACGTCCTGCAAAGGGAGCCTTGGAGAGCGGAGCCTGGGGGGGGGGGGCGGCTTCTGCATTGCAGCCCGTGGCATCTTGCGGCCTGCTTTGCAGTAACTATCTGCAGGGTTAAAAGCACCGCTGGTAACTAATCAAGAAAAGGAAGTTCATCGTGATTTATTGTTTGCTTTTGTTTTATTCCTATTCTTTGCTGCTTTTGTTTTTTAGGAGAAGATGCATTTTCAGTCTCAACCAGCTTGATAACCGCTTGACCTCCGTGTCTTATAAGAAACCAAGTACAGTGTTTTTCTGCCTCTTCAAATGACCATGACTTAGTACTTTAGAATCAAGTTTTTTTGTTTGTTTTTTTACACTTCCTCCCACCCTCACCCGCTTGTCTTGTTGGCTTCTTAAAATATTACTTATTTATCAGAGAGAAAGGCAGAGAGGGGGAGAGGGAGGGAGATATGGAGTGAGTGAGTGAGAGAGAGATTGAGAATGGACACTCCAGAGCCTCCTGCCATTTCAAAGGAACTCCAGACACATGCACCAACTTGTGCATCTGGTTTAAATGGAGACTGGGGAATCAAATCTGGGTCCTTAGGCTTTGCAGGCAAGCATCTTAATTGATAAGCTGCCCCTCCAGTCCCTGTTGGTTTTGAGACAGGGTCTTGCTATGTCATCCAGGCTGGATTTCAACATGTGATCCTCCTGCCTCAGCCTCCCAAGTATACCACCACAACCAACTTTGGATCCTATTTTCTCTATTTCTTTTTGATTTAAAAAAGTCCTTATTTGCAAACAGGGAAAGAGAGAGAGAGAGAGAAAGAGAGAGAGAGAGAGAGAGAGAGATTGAGAGAGAATGAATGTATGTGTCATGTCCTCATGCTGCTGCAATGAACTCCAGATGCATGTGTGCAGCTGGCTTTACGTGGGTACTGAGGAACTAAACCTAGGCCAACCCAGTCTGGAAAGCTTTTCAAGCAAGCATCTTTAGCAGCTGAGTCATTTTCCCAGTGCTGAATTTTATTTCTAATTGTGATTTTTCCATAATTTGCAAATGCAATAAATTGCAAATAGCCAAGGGTGATCCTTTGGAAGTTTGAAAATGCAAATGCTTTCCAATGGGAAAATTAAGTCTGTTTTGTTTGTTTGTTCATTTGTTTTTTGAGGCAAGGTCTCACTGTAACCCAGTCATACCTAAAACTCACTCTGTAGCCTAGGTTGCCTCCAATTCACAGGGATCCTCCTACCTCAGCCTCCTGAGTGCTAAGATTAAAGGTATGAACTATCATGGCCAGCTAAGTACTATTTATTTTTTTTAATATTTTTGTGTGGGCTGGAGAGATGCCTTAGTGGTTAAGGTGCATGCCTGTGAAGCCTAAGGACCCAGGTTCAATTCTCCAGGTCCCATGTAAGCCAGATGTACATGGTGTCACATGTGTCTGGAGTTCATTTGCAGTGGCTAGAGGCCCTGGCATGCACATTATTTCTTTCTATCTACCCCCTTTGTGTCTCTAATAAATAAATAAATCTTAAAAAATAGTTTTATTTATTTGCAAGGAAAGAGAGAAAGAGGAGAGAGAGAAGGAGATAGATAGATAGATAGATAGATAGATAGATAGATAGATAGATAGATAGAGGCAAAAAGAATGGCCAAGAATACCCCAAGGCCTCTTGCCACTAAAAACAAACTTCACCTGTATGATCTATTTTGTGCATTTGGATTTACTTGGGTACTGGGGAACTGAACTTGAGTTCTCAGGCTTTACAAACAATGCCTTTACTCACTGAACCATCTCCCCAGCCCCTATTTCTTATTAGTAGGAGGAAGGTAGTAGCAATAAACTTAATAGGAATTAGTAAGAATAAAGATGTTATTTACTAGAAGGGATTAGTCATAATTTTTATTTCTACTATAAAAGGGACTGTTGGGTAGCATTATTTCAGAGCCCATACATTGGAGCCCAAGACACTGGAAGATCTTGGGTTGAATCCTGAGAGCTTTACAGAGTTGGACAAATAATTTTACCTCTGTGAACTGCAGAGTCCTTATCCAAACAACAGCGGTAGTGTTTGCCTTGAAGACGTACTGCCAGGAGGACAGCATATGAGTTGAGATGTCATACGGTATCAGACGCTTGAGTCTGGATTCTGGTCCTGCCAGGCATCAATTTCCTCATTTATAACATGAGAATAAAATAGAAATTTGCCTTCAAGGTATACTGATGGCACTGGGTTAGTGACTATATATTACATATTAGAACAATGGTTGGCATGTGTAAACATCATAAAGGCTTAGTTATTGTTATTATTACTATTATTAGGTATGCTTCCTTTTCCTTTTTTTAAAATTTTGGGGACTAAATGTAGAGCCTCATGCTTGCTGGAAAAGTGCTGTACCACTGAGCTTTAGCTTCAACTTCCAAGTTTCTTCTTAGTTATAACAAACAATTCTAACTTTAAAACTTAACAAGCTATCTAGATGACTATGATAGATAGAGAGATAGATAGATCGATCAATCATTCTATCAGTAGATAGATATATAGGTAGATATATTGATAGATAGATAGATGATAAAGATAATGGAGTTACCTAGTAACTTACCACTATATATGGAAAAGAAATTTAACGTCCTAGACTGTGAAACTGAAACCACAGAGGAGGAAGGCAGGATCAGGTATAGCCAAAACCACATTTCCAGATGCAGCACTCAGATGTAGTTGGTGTAGAAAGAATATCAAGTTTTACCTATTTCTCACCAGGACAAAAACAGCAACAAGTTTCTGAGGCCATACACTGAGAGTATTGTTTGAGGGGAATTTGAAAAGGAGATCGCAGACATGCTGGAGCAAGATTATTCCTCCACTGCGTCTTAATTATAATTACCATTCTAAAAATAGTTGCATTGTACTTCATTCATTCACCACTGCTCAACAGCTCCATTTGTGGAATATGAAAATATTGGCTGCTTTTGAAATGAGGGCAGCTGGATACTTAAAATCCAGTCTGAAGTATTCAACAGAGCAAGTCTAGATACATTCTTTCTCCCCTGATACAATGAAATTGCTGTTTGTCAACTCTATTGTTATTACTAGGATTAAGCAAGGATTGGTGGGGCAGGAAATTTTATTTTAATAGGGAAATTGCCAACTATTTAACTTCACCTACTAGTAAAGGTTAAGTCCTAAGCACAATGAACCAGAAGTCAGGGCCAAGGTTCCAAGAGGACAATCTGGCCTTCTGTATTAGGAGAAAAGAGCAGAGAAGAGGAAGAGGGCATGAGAAAAGTCAGTACAGGCTCCTTGTCTAGTATCTGCTGCCTCTGAGGAACACAAGGTCACCAAGTCCATGGCTTCAGGGAGTGATCTGTGTTCCTCCCTTGGACCCAGACTGGATCCCTTGGTTAAGGAATGGCCTGGTGAGAGAGTACAATGGTGTGGCTAGTGTGGAGCACTGAGCTCCGATGCTCCTGGGCAGCAGGGTGTCCCTTAGGTGCAGAGCTTCAGGCTAACAAGTACCTGAAAGTGACAAGAACACAGATTGAAAGTCATCTTGACCTCATCGCAGAACCAGAAATTCAAAATACAAATCTTGATACTTTTCAATAGTCTGTTGAAATGAAAAGCGGCTCTGAAGTTTTAAAAACAGCCCACCTTGGAATTTTCCAGGGATCCTAGCCACACCAGGACAAGCCATCTCAAACACTGGGGGTGGATAACTGGTGACTTTAAGGAGAGAAAAACCAGAAGAACGTGAAGCAGTGCCAGGAAGCACGCGAAGCGTTCTGGGCACTTGGCTCTCTTTGTTTCCTCCTAAACTTACGTCCCGTGTTAGAAGCAGCTTTGCAGAAAGTTTATGCCATGCCCTCGTCAGTAACATGGAATCACTGAGATCTCCTCATGGATGCTCACAAGTTCATCTTTGTAAGATTTTGGTAAGTCTACACACAATGAGGACTCACGTTCTTGTAATTTTTAAAATCTTCTTCTTTGACTCTGTATTTTCAGTTAACTTCATATTTCAGATTTTTAAAGACTGGAATGACATTTTATTCAGTTGATACAATAATTTATATTCTCAAAAGAGAATCAATTTCCTTATTTCTGGATGCCCTGACCCCACACCCCCTAAAATTAGTATTTACATTATAATATATGGATAAGTTTACTTTTTTATACCTAGTACAATTTTTTAATTCATGGTGTCAATTCACTATTGGGTGATTACACGTAAGTTTTAAAAAAAAATTACATTTCATTTTTATTTATTTACTTATTTGAGAGAGAGAGAAAGAGGGAGAGAGAGAATGAGCACACCAGGACCACCAACTGCTGCAAACAAACTTCAGATATATGTGCCACCTTGTACATCTGGCTTATCTGGGTCCTGGGAAATCAGACCTGGGTCTGTTGGCCTTGCAGGCAAGAACCTTAACCACTAAGCCATATCTCTAAGCCTACACAGGAACTCTAAAAGTTGGTGAACAAATGATAGAAATAGCCCATCATGATGGCATACGCATATTATCCCAGCACTGTGGAAGCTGAGGCAGTAGGATTAGGAGTTCAAAACCAGGCCTGGCTACTTGTGATGCTGTCTTAAAACAAACAAACAAACAACAACAACAAATAGAAACAGTGCAATTAGTTAAAAAAAACTCAGGAAATGTATTTATTCTCCCTATGCTATAGATTCTGCTTTTTCCTAAAAGCTGACATGACTATTCAGAAAGCCAAAATGTCCAGGCATAGTGTCTGGAGGCTGAGGCAAGAGAATTAGATGTTCTGGGCCAGTCTGAGCCACATAGTGAGACTGTCAAAACCAAACCAAACCCCAGATGGGCTCGGTTGTGCTATATCCAAAGTCTTATATGATGGAGAATGGAATTTCAAAGGGAAAAACGGTGGGGTGGGGAGGGAGGGTGTTCCCATGGGACACTTTTAATAATCATGGAAAATGTTAATAAAAATTGAGAAAAGAAAACAAAGTCCCTTCCCCTCATTCCTCCCTCCCCCACCACAAACTCACAATTCGATTCAAGTAATATTTATTGTTTGCCTGCTGGATCTGCTAATGGCTATTCTAAGTGAGTGAGTTCCTACAGTAAACTACTCCTTCTTCCCTTTCTGGTGGAGCTGGGGAAGCAGGTAATACATTGATGAAAGCACTGATGTTAGGTAGTGTTATGTGTTGGAAAGAAAATTCAAGAATATAGAGGGGCAGGGTTGGCAGGATGGGGTGAAACAAGAAGGCTGCTATTCTAGGTTGGGAGGCCGGAGAAGTCTTCTCTGATGATGGCTGCTGCAAGTGAGTGTTGAGTCCTAGGTGTGCGTTTGTGACAAGTGAAAGTACAGTTTGTGTTCCCATCTCATCACCTTTGTATTCATTCATTCAAACAACACTGATTTGTGTGTGTGTGTGTGTGAATGTGCTATATTGATGGCTATGAGAGAAACAGTGACCCATGCAGATGTGGGTGGTACCTGCCTCAGACGACTAAGAATAAGAAATGGCCAGAGCGGCAGTGCTTTGAAAGAGTAAGTACAGAGAAGTACATTTTTATAAGATGAGGCAGGGAAGGCTTCCTTGAGGAAGTGACCTTCAGGGATGAAAGTAGGAGCTATTCAGATTAAAGAGGAGGAAGGCAGTGGAGCTTGGGGAGCATTCAGGTCAAGAGGCGAAAAGCACAGCCTTGTTTTTGCTGACACTTTTAAGCCTTGTCACTCACCAGGCTCCCGAGGCTAAGAAGTGAGTTTTTCAGGTGATATTGCCTTGCGTCTCTGGCAGATGCACAGATGCATGACTCAGCAGGAATTGAACAGAGGAAAAGGTCCAGCCAGGGGTTAAAAATAGTAATAATACAACCAAAGGTAAAAGATTCAGCTCATACTCCAGACTCCAAGATCTGTGTTTGCAGTACACTTTCTTGTTAATCAATCTTTTTGATAGCTGGAATGCTCTTTGAAACACAGAATTGGGGCCACTGATTCCCCAAAGAGCAGTGATCAAACTATCACCATTTCTGGTTTTATATTTAACTCAAATGTAAATTGAATTTCTGTGTTTTGAATATATGATATTTAGCAGAGCAAGAAAAATGGCAGCAGGAGGAAAAAACATCAAACCCTTTCAAGATAAAAAAATATGTTGCTTTCATTTCCTGCATATAAAAACTGATTCTTTGAACCCCTGGATGGTAATGCTACCTCAAAAACAAAAAACAAAAAGGAAACCTGGGGCACCTCCCAGAAGCCTACACTGTATGAGAGCCCTGAGGGTCAAACATCCCAAAGAATGGTCTTTGCAAAACTGTTTATAACAAAGAGAAAAAAAACACAGAAACAAGTGAGTGCTTTCAGCGGGAGGTTTTGTGTAACGGTGTATAAACGTGTATGGTTCTACCACACCATAGGATCAGTGGCAACCACTATGCACCGTGTTGTAGAAGGAGGTTTAAATGCACGAGAGAATGTTAACAGGACATGAAGTTTTAATGCAGAGCATAGGAGTGCACCCCTATAAACCCAACATTCTCAAGGCCAAGGCAGGAGGATCACCATGGGTTCAAGGCCATTTTTAATATTTTTTTGCTTATTTTTATTTATTTGAGAGCAACAGACAGAGAGAAAAAGAGAATGGATGCGCCAGGGCTTCCAGCCTCTGCAAACAAACTCCAGACGCGTGCGCCCCCTTGTGCATCCGGCTAACATGGGTCCTGGGGAACCGAGCCTTGAACCGGGGTCCTTAGGTTTCATAGGCAAGCACTTAACCACTAAGCCATCTCTCCAGCCCACAAGACCATTTTCAAAAAGCAGGATGCCAGCAGGGTGTAGTTGTGCACACCTTTGGTTCCCAGACTGAAGAGGCTCAAGTAGGAGGATCGATTGCTATGAATTCAAGGCCAGCCTGGAGCTACAGGATGAGTTTCAGGTTAGCTCAGGCCAGAGTGAGACTGCCTCAAAAAGAAAGAAAAAAAAACAAAAACAAACAAAAGCAGGATGCCAAATAAAATGTCAAGGCAATCAAAATTAGGTCAAAATATAATTTCAAAGGAAACTTGCCAATGAACATTTATTAATATTTTAATAGGAATTACATCTGCTTAATGGGATTATAGATTATTTTTCTTTTCTTGTTCATGTTTGTGATTTCCAAGTTGTTGTCACAAATATGCATTGGTTTTATATCATGAGGAAAAAATGCAATATGAATTGCAGAGAAAGCAGAGGCTCACATATCTGTTTGCTCGGTCCTGCTGAGAATCAGCCCAGGGCGTCAAGCACTCCAGGTAAGTGTTCTAACTCCTGAGTGAGCCACATCCCCAGCTCTCAGGTAGGCCTTGAATTGGTCGCTTTTATGAGAGTGGCAGAGGATACAAATAGGTTTTGTTGCCTTTATTTTATTTGTTTGTTTTTTGAGATAAGGTCTCGTATAGTCCAGGCTTGTCTCCAACTTGTTATGCAGCTAAGGATGACCTTCAATTTTTCTCTCTTACCCCTACTTCCCAAGTGCTGGGATTACTGGTATATACAACTACTACTGGCTAAGGCTTTCACTGAAAAATATGAGAGAGAGAGAGAAACAGAGAGAGAGAGGGAGGGAGGCAGTGAGAGAGAGGGGGGAGGAATGCAGGAAAAGAACCTTACAGCTGGAGAGATTGCTCAATGTTTAAGGCACTTGTCTTTAAAGTCTATCAATTGGAGTTTGACTCTCCACTACCCATGTAAAGCCAGATGTACAAAGTGCGGCATGCATCTGGACTCATTTGCAGTGGTTAGAGGCCCTGGTGTGCCCATTTTCATTCATTCCCTCCCTCCCTTTCTCTCTCTCGGCTTGCAAATAAATAAATAACTTTTTTTTAAAAAAGAACTTTATAAGGAGTAACTCTTTTGAAGAAGTAATTCTATGGATGATGGGTTAAAGTAATGGCCTAAGAGATTCCACTTACCACCATCCCAATTGCTTAATTTTTCACTGGATTGTGCGTGGTGCTTTATGAATAATTAATTTTGTGGGGCCTGTAGGCTGAGATCCCTTTGTTCATATGGAAAGAGGGAGGGAGAGAGAAAGAAAGATCTTCCATTATTTTATGGCCTCTTGATTTTTAAAAATTTTTCAAAAATATTTTATTTTTATTTATTTGAGAGAGAAAGAGGGAGAGGAGAAAGAGAGAGGGAGAAAGGGTGTGGCACAGCATCTAGCCACTGCAAAGGAACTCCAGACACATGCTCCACCTCGTGCATCTGGCTTCTGTAGGTCCTGGGAAATTGAACCAAGGTTGGTTTTGCAGGCAAACACATTAATCAATAAGCCATTTCTCCAGCCTGGCTTCTTGATTTTTATGTTTTGCTTAGAATGGCTTTCAAGTTTATAAAAATATTACCCTTGCTTTCTTCCATTCTGATCACTTAAATCTTAAATTTCTGTGTGGCACATTTGAGCATAGACTCAGGAGAAATTTTCTGTGCTTCCAAATATGGCGAGCTAGTTGAAAACTCATCTTTCCACCAATAATTTTCATTTTATTTCATGTTCAACTTTTGTATATATTGTGTCTATTTCTGGACCTTTCTACTAGTCTGTTTTTATATTTATGTGAAACTATTTTCATTACCACTCTGTTATTTATGGGAATTGACCTGCTTACCTGCTCAACAAGTATCAAATTATGTTCATAGCTGATTTCTTACTTTGTATTTTGAGATTGGTGTCATTAAGTTGTCCAGGCTGGCCCTGAACTCACCTTGTAGTCTAGGCAGGCTGTGAACTTGCTATCCTCTGCCTCAGCCACTATTTATCACTGTTTTGTATTTTGCTTTGCGTATCTGCTGTTGTTCAGGGTTTCTAGAGAGGTGAGGTGATCAGGGTGCCTCAGCTCTCTCTAGCCACACAGTGAAACCTCTTTCACATTGCTGCTGACCCAAGAGCTCAGGAACCTTGGCCAAGTCTGTGAGCAAGATCTAGTCTACAGCCTAACTACATGGCCTAGGTCAACTCCAAATAAAATATCACTGCTCCCCTGTCCTGAGCTGACAGGCCATTCCATTTAAAAAGAGCATGGGCAAAACAGCTCCGGAAGAACTTTCTGAAAGGGCAATCAACACTTGTCAACGTATTATTATTTGATTTTTTTTTGCATGTGTATGTGTGTAGAGTACGTGTGTAGTGTGTGTGATACACGGTGTGTGTGTGTGTGTGTGTGTGTGTGTGTGTGTGTGTGTGTGAATGTGTGTGGAGGCTAGAGAGCACTGAATATCCACCTCTTATTACTGATCTACGTATTACTTTGAGATAGGGTGTCTCTCTCTCAACCTTGAGCTGCTGTCAGTCAGCGAGTCCTGGTGACTCTCTGGTCTCTCCCTGTCCCCAGCCTGAGGTTTCAGAAACGTGTGGCCACATCCATTTTTTCACATGGGAGCGGGAGAGTCTAACTTGGTGGTCTCCAGCCTGAGAAGCCCTCGGGTCTAGGTGGCAAGTGCTAAGCCATCTCCCTAGCCCTATTATCTGATGTTTTAAAATCCTCATTTTGGAACTGGAAAGATGGATCAGCAGTTAAGAGAGCTTCCCCTGCAAGCATGAGAGCCTAAAGCATGTGTAGGGAGGTTGCTGAGGCCCCCTGAGATCAGTTCTCCAGCCCTCACAGAAACAGCTGGGCATGGCCACGCCTGTAACCCCAGCCCTACTGGGAAGAGATTAGAGAATCCCTGGAGTTTGTGCAAACAGCAAGCTCTAGTATCAGTAAGAGACTCTGTCTCGAGGAAACAAGGGGCTCAGTGATGGAGGAGGGACACCCAAGGTTCTCCCATGGTTGCCGTGGGCACCCGCCACACACACGCATACTTCACACACATCACACCGCACCTACTGTACATACACACACATTGGCAAAAACTCTTTGTTTTTTGTACACCCAGATGTCAACCTCATTAAAAAAATGCAAACACACACACACACACACACACAGAGGACAGCTGCCTAAGAGGTAGCCACTCTTTCTAATTTCCTCTTCAATAACAAATAAATGTCTTCAAAACTTAACCTCTACTCTCTGGTACTTTGATGTCTAACCTCCTTTCTGCACCTGATGTCTCTGGATCTTGTAGCAGATGTGGGTCCAGAAGGGTCAAATCACGTCTCTCTAGCCACAGCCTTTTTCTCAAATGGAGCTTTCTTTTATCTTGCTTCTAAGTCTGTCTCTTAAGACTTTCCCCGGAAGCGCTCTGAACCCAGCGTCTTCACTTTCTGACTTCTTCTCTTGCTCTTTTCACCTGCTCTGGTTCTTTGTTCACTTCTTTTGGCACTTTGAGGAGTTCAGCCTGGGCTCCCTGTTCGAGAACTTGTCTGAGCCTCCCTGGTCCACTTTCTGTCCCTGTCCCTCTCTATCTCGCCAAGCACATGCAGGAAGGCTATGAAGAGAGAGGAGGAGGGTAAGGAGCTATAAAGAGAGAAGGTGAGGTTTTCACAAGGACTAGCTGTGCCTCCCACTGGTGGATTCCACAAGTTCTCCCTGTCTCCTCCCCTGAAGCCTCCCAGCTGGGCTCGCCATGAGATAACATCATAGGCCGGGCCGGAGGCCTCAACCTGGATAATCCTTTTCTGAACTTCAGTCACTGCAGATTGAGATTTTTCTTTTCACAAATCTACTATAGATTGGTGGCTTTGTCATCTATACTGTGTCTCTAGATAATGAGGTTTCTTTGGTTTGCCAAAGGAATTGGAAAGAGGCAATTTAATAACGTTGTCAAGAATGTGAACTTTGGGGGCTGGAGTGGCTGCTCAGTGGTTAAAGTGCTTGCCTGTGAAGCCTATGGATCCAGGTTTGATTCCCCAGGACCCACATAAGCCAGATGCACAAAGCGCTGCATGCATCTGGAGTTTGTTTGCAGTGGCTGGGGGCCTTGGTATGCACATTCTCTCTCTCTCATATGAATACAAATAAAAAGGGTTTTATTTCTTTCTTGTTTACTTATTTATTTATTTTAAAGAATGTGAACTTTGAGACAGATTATCTAAGGAACCTGGGGTCTCAGGACCTGCCATTGAATCTGTAAAATGGAAATAATAGTAGAGCCTGCTCTGCTAGACATTGTGAGAACTGACTAAGGCAATGTCTCTGCTCAGTATAAAAGTACAGTAAGTGTTGGTGCTTCTAGCCAAAGAGAATTCCAACAGACTTGGAATTTGACCTTGAGTGCTTGACTTCAAAACCTAGGCACGTGTGTGTGTGTGTGTGTGTGTGTGTGTGTGTGTGTGTGTGTGAGATACATAGGTTCAAGTGTTTTACTTAAGCTTGTAACTTGGGTCTCCAGCCTCCTAAATAGAGGAGGTGTCACTGGGCGCAGATCCTAGAGTCCAGCCCTAAGGTGTCATGGGGTGTGGGGGGGGGTATATCTGAATTTCAGCTCAAAGTTATGCAGAGAGGTATGAGCTCTGCCTGGGTCCCGCTTGCTACTTGTTAAGGCTTGTTGCCTTTAGTTTTTGCTGGCTGATTTCTGTTTTTTCTCTCCGCTTGGATGTACGGAAGCAGCTTCTTATGCCATCTATGGAACTTTCCCTGGATCAGTAAGCTTGAAAGGAATGCCTTCCTTCTGTAAGCTGTGCCTCATTTGGATGTTTATTTCAGCATGTGAAATTGGCTAAAGCACGCATACACACTGGGGGGGAGGGAGGGAAAGGAGAGAGGGAGAAAGTACAGGAGTGCCAGGGTCTCTTGCTACTGCAAGCAAACCCCTGACACATGCACCACTTTGCCCATCTGGCTTTACACGATATTGAGGAATTGAACCCGAGCATTGTAAGGCAGCATCTGTAAATGCTGAGCCATCGTGTTGGCTTCTTCCATCTGACCAGCAATTCCCAAAGTGGACTCCAAAAAGATTGACTTAGAATCTTCTGGATAGGGGTTCAGTAGTCTTTTTCTTTCTTTTGGATCATGGTCTAACACTAGCCCAGGCTGACTTGAACATACTCTGTAGCCCAGACTGGCTTTGAACCTCCAACCTCGGTCTCCATAGTGCTGGGATTAAAGGCATGAGCTACCACACCCATCTTAAAAAACAAAACAAAACAAATTAACACCAAAAAAGCCCTTTACAGGAATGGATCTGGCCACTGCCTCCGAGGCCTCTCAGATTAGAATATTTTATCCTTGCTCACTTGCTGGTAAAATGGGGGCAGTAGGTATTTCATAGACACACCAACAGTGAAGGGTTCTTTGTACGCAGCAAACTTGTGCTTTATGCCACCCGCTGTGTTTAGGGTTTCCGTTCATGATTACAGTTAACTCTACAAGAACACTGTAGAAGAGATATCAGATTACCCCCATTCTACGTATGAGGAAACTAAAATACAAAGAGGCTAAACAATTTGATTCACATGATCTGGTTAGCAAGCACAGAGGGCAGGCATGTGAAGTGTTTGGGTTGAGGATTACATAAACGTTTTTAAAGTTCCTGGTACACACAGATGCTTGGTAAACAATGCCCCCTTATAGCCATACGATTCTATTCATGTGAACAATCCAGTTTTCTGAAAGGTAGGGAATAGGAGGGAAGGTGGGCACCTGTAGAAAATGGAGGTGTCTGCGATCTCCAGCAGAAATACTAAGGAAAATTCAATAGTACATGTAAGAACCGCCCTGTGAGAGGCGGTCCTCCAGCCACTGAGCAGAGGGAAAGATTCGAGTGACCACCATTAGAAGAGGACCAGCAAGGCACAGTGAGAACAGAGTCCAACCCGACACTGCATGCATCCCTCTCCCTCACCAGTGATCACCCCGTTCTTTCACAGGTGCTTTCTGTGACAAGAAACTCAACTTAGCAAGGCACATGAGGCCCCAGATGTTAGAAGAATTCTTCCTATTGATTCAAATGAGTTGCCACTCCTGGGTCCCCCTTCTATACCTTTGGGCCCTGAGGAGCAAGTAATTTCTCTTCTATTTGACAGTTCTTCCAATATATAAAGACAGTTACCTTGTACCCCCTGGGGCGCAAGCTTCTGCTTCCTTTAATCTTTCCTCACATGACATAGTTTCTAGCCTTGCTACATCCTGGTCTCTCTTCTTGTGCATGTACATGATTTCTGTGTGCCAAGTCTTAATTGAAGACAGTGCTCCACATGACCACTGGCCAGCATGGGCAACCCAGTAACACCCATGACACTTACAACCCAAGCTGGATTCCCCCCCCACCTTTAAGAGCAAGAGCGAGCAAGAGCGAGAGAGAGACAGAGACAGAGACAGAGAGAGAGGAGGGGAGAGACAGAGAGAATTGGCACACCAGGGCCTTGCCCACTGCAATCGAGCTCTAGATGCTTGTGCCACCTGGTGGGCATGTTCAACCTTACACTTGTCTCATCTTTGTATGTCTGGCTTACGTGGGATCTGGAGAGTTGAACATGGGTCCTTAGACTTCACAGACAAGTGCCTTAACCACTAAACTGTCTATCCAGCCTTCTTTCTTTCTTTCTCCCTTTTTTTTTTTTTTTTTGGCAGCCACAACTCACTATAGACTTAGATTGAATTGTTTGTACTCACCCTTCATCTTGCTTTTACATGCATCCATTAAAACACTGCTGTCCTTGTCTTTCCTATTTAGCATGGACTTCCTAAGATGGCACCCCACACTTACCCCTGTATAGACCCCAGGGCTCCATATTGGATTTTAAAATATATTTATTTATTTGCACACATGTGTGTATTTTTGTGTATGGGCATGCCAGGGTCTCTTGCCACTGCAAATAAATGCTGGTCCTGCTGTACATGGGTAGCTAGAGAGTTGAATCTCAGCCAGGAGGTTTTGCAAGCAAGAACCTTGAACTACTGAGCCATATTTCCAGCCTCAAATCTGATTGGGCTGGTGTTATAGTCTCACATCCTTACCCCTCCTGGCTTTGGATCACATGGAAGTTGAATGCAAGTCACCTGGGTTTTCTTTTAGGAAATTGGTACAAGTCCTGAATGTGTGCCTGGAAGGAAGCCTTGGGTCATGTTATGATAGCCAGTGGGTTGTGGAGCCTTTGGGATGAAAAATAAAATCAAATGGTTTGAACCATGATGGTCATCTACTGTATGACTCTGGGCCAGCTAGTTAAACTTATGTGTAAAATAGAATAAGAATTGGGGCTGGAAAGGTGGATTAGTGGTTAAGGCACTTGCCTTCAAAGCCCAAGGACCCATGTTCGACTCTCCAGATCCCACATAGCCAGATGCACAAAGGTGAGGCAAGGCCATGGTTGCACATGCCCATAGGTGGCGCAAGCATCTAGAGTTCAATTGCAGAGGCTGAGGCTCTGGCAAGCCAATTTTCTCTCTCTCTAGTTCTCTCTCTCTCTGTCTCCTTCTCTAAAATAAAAAAAAAAAATCCAGCCTGGAGCTGGAGAGATGGCTTAGCAGTTAAGGCATTCGCCTTCAAAGCCAAAGGACACCTGTTCAATTCCACAGGACCCGTGTAAGCCAGAAGCACCAGGGGTTGTATGCATCTGGAGTTTGTTTGCAGTGGCTGGAGGCCCGGTGTGCCCATTCTCCCCCCCCCCCCCGCCTTTCTATCTCTCTCTGGCTCTCAGATAAATAAAAATAAAATATTACAAAAAAAAACCTTAAAAAAAGAACGTCTTTCCCCATGGGGTCATTATAAGGGGTCACAAGGAAGGGGGAGGAAAAGGTCTTAGTGCAATATTGGGCACACTGTAAGTATACGCTGTGGAGAGGGTGTTCCCCTGTGCCTGGCACACTGTGAGTACACGCTGTCTTGGTTCCCTGTGCCTGGCACACTGTAAGTACACACACTGTAAGTACACACACTGTGAGTACATGCTATCTTGGGTCCCCTCAGAAAGAGCTCATCAGTTAGCATCTCTAGGCTATGGTTACTTAGCTACTTATTAGTCCAGTTAATTAAACCACAGCCAGCTGGCACCTTTCCATTTTGCCCACAATATCTTTTCTAATGTTGTGATAAAGACCCACTTACACAGAGGGGTCTCCTCACAAAATAACCTAAAGCCACATAAGATTCCATCTGCATATAAACGTAGGAAAAGTAGGAATCTACCCATGAGGTCATTAGACCTTGACATCAGTCCCATTCAGTCCACAAACCCCTCATTAGACAAAGGCTGTGCTCCTGGCAATGGGCCTGGGAGGGACAATTTCTTGACAATGATTAAAACGCAGTGACTGTGGCTACAGCACAGAATGCCAGCCCTATCCTAAAGCCCTGGTTTATGCATGTCCACAAGAGAGAAGGGATACTCAGTGCTCCTACAAGACTTCTCCACCTGAGGGCTGCATATGATCACTTCAGTTGTTTTGACCTCAAATGTTCTGTGAAGCTGTCATTCCTGTTCAAAAGATGGTGGCACATGCCTGTCATGTTAGCACTTGCTGTGTGTGTGTGGGGGGGGGCTGAGACAGGGGACTGGCCCTGAGTTCAAGGCCAGTCTGGACCACAGAATGAGCCCGTGGCTTTGGTGCTTAGAATTCTAGTCACAGAGGTTGGTTCAGAATTGGGTGGAGTGATTTAAATTCATTTGTTCTGTATTGAGCCAGCATTTTCAGAGCACTTGCTAGGTGTCTGGCCCCATCCCCCAACACCGCCCCCACCCCACCTGCAGGGGCTAAGGGAACCGGCCGTAGATTCCAAGCAGCCACTCTCTTTATTTTCAGGTGTGTGCGTGTGCGTGTGTGTGTGTTATCATTTAGTAGCATCAGGAATTTGCGTTGGTTGCCCTTGGCTAACATAAGAGACCTGCATTCTCAGCATCCGAATCGAATGTTGTTATGATTTTTTTTTTTTTAATCTGTAACTATTTCAGTCTCGATCCCCTGACTTTTCCAAGTGGATGCTGCCACAGCCGCTGGACCGTGTCTGTCACACAAATCAGAACCTTGGAATCGCTGGGGGTTGGGGGGAGTCTCACTCTGGCACAGGTTGGCCTCGAACTCGCGGCCATCCTCCTGCCACCTCTCAAATGCTGGGATCACAGCCAACGCGATGCCACGCCAGGAGACTTTTCCCGTGAAGAATGACAGCTCCACGGGGACGCTTGGAGGTCAAGACGCGAGGTCATGTACAGCCCTGGGGTGGGAAAGCCTTCTAGAAATACAAAGCATCCGTCCTCCTGTCGTTTGGCCGTGGACAGACCAGGGGTTTTAGGAAAGGTCTGGCGCTCTGTATTCCTAAAATTTGGTTTCCTAGATGGAGTTGGAGGCGGGTGAGGGAGGAGAAGCTACGCTGGGTCAGAGTACCCTGATCAGGAAAAGAAGGAATGAGAGCCGGGAGCCAGATGTCAGCCTGGACCCGAGCTACAGGGACACCCCGGGCGACCCGGACAGCGCGAAGTCTGCACCCGCAGTGGCCGCGGCGAGCCCGGGACCAGAGGGGAAACGGGAGAAGGCAGCGGCGAGGAAACCCACAGAGCGCCTGGATTGGTCCTCTCCTCGGGGCGTGCGCTCTTGTGCCCCAAATGATTGGTGGCGGGAAAGTAGCAGGTAAACCGGCCCCTGCCGCACTTCCATTGGTCAGCGGCTTCTCTATCTGCCACTCTATTGGTCAATAGGACTCGGAGCCTTACGCGGATTGGTCCGAGTTGACCGCCGGGAGAACCGGCCTCCGTTCGCGCGCTCTGATTGGTTGTCAGGAAGAGGCAGGTATCCGGGCTCCTCCATTGGTGGGCGGGGAAGGGAAGGGGGGGTTGGGCACAGCGATTGGTGGGCGGGGGGCCGGGCCTGGGCCGGCGGGGAGCGGATTGGTCGGAAAGTAGGTTAGTGGTGCGACATTTAGGGAAGGCAGAAAGTAGGTCAGGGACGGAGGTGCCTGTTTACCCGCGCCGGACTTACCGCCGCCGCCGCCGCGGGATCCGAGTGCGGGCGCTCCCGGAGAGCCACGGTGAGTGTCGGCCGCGCTGCAGCCAGCGGCGCCGTCCCGAGGCATCCCGTCCGGGGGAGATGGAGGCGGGGGGAAAGCTGCCAGCACCCCGGCAGGCGCGGCGTGCCCCCCCCCCACCGCCCGGGGCGCAGCCCGGCCGCCGGGGAACCCTGCCCGACGTGCCCGCTGCCGGCCTTAAAGGGCCCGTGCCCGCTCCCTGCCCCCACCCGGGCCTCGGGGAGGCTGCGCCCCTTAAAGGCGCCGCGCCCGCCCGCCCCCATCCTCCGCGCCGCGGCTAGCGCTGCTGGCCCGGGCGGGCGGAGGTGCGGCCGGCGTTCTGGAAGGCACCGGGGACCGTGACCGTGGGAGCACCCAGCTTCCCTCCGCGCTGGGGGGGCCATTGCTACCTGGCGGGGGAAGCGAGGGGGCGGCCTGCGGCTTCTTAAAGGGATATGGCTCTGCGCGATGGGCGAGTCCTAAGGATGGATCCCCGGGAGCCGCAGGGACCGCCCCCCCCCCACCGAGGGCACCGTCCTCCCGCGTTGGCTGCTCTCCCCGGTGTGAGGCGTGGGGAGGACGATGCCGCGGCTGCCCTTCCTCCCGCGCTCCACTTCCCTTTCGGGAGGCCGTGGGGGCGGGGAGGGCGTCTCCATCGGCTTGGGGAGTCCGAGCCCGCCTGTCCCTTCGGCCTGGCGCGCACCCGGGAGGGGGCGATCCCCTGCCCGCTGTGGCATCGACCCCGGCCCGAGAACTTGCGTCCGGCCTGCACCGTCCGGTGCTCGGAGCATCATTCCTCCCCCACCTCCACCACCACCCCGGGGTCTGCGAGCAGGTGCCTGCCGGCGTGGGGGATGGCGCCCCGCATCCAGGTTGCCGTGCCACCCAAGGTCCCACTTTGGAGTCCCCGGAGCCCCGGCCGAGGGAAGGGTGTGCGGCTTCGGCTGGCTTCAGCTGAGGGGTTCGGCCGGCGGTGGGCAGCTTGGGGAGAGCTCGGCTTTGCTGGGAGAAGCGGGAGGTAGAAATTCACGCTGACCTTGTGGAGCGAGCGCGTGGCTGCCCATCCCCAGGGTCGCGGGGCCCCGGGGCGATGCCCGGGAAGCTGCTGCGCCTGGGCAGCCTGTGGTCAAGTCGGTGCTGATGGTGAGGGGTGGGCAGTTGACACCCCTCACCCCATAACACCTTCTATTTCCATTAATTAACCCCCCCCACCTTGGTCACTTTTCTTAGTCTCTTAGCTTAGTTTGGGCCCTTTGACATTCGAGGTGGGCTCTCCGATGATGTCCTGAGATTGTTATTTCCTAGCATGGACTTACCAGCCAAATTTTCTCACCCAGTTTACAGAAATTAGATTCCATATATGTGGTGAACCTTTAAAAAAATTTTTTTGGACAGTAACCGTATTGTATTACCAGGATCTTCGTGTTTTTTTTTTTCTTAAGTCCATAAGGTCTGCCCATTAAATGTGTTTGATTTCCCACAATACTTGCTTGTCATTTGTCCTTCTGACATCTGCTGCCGTGTCCCGCTTCAATCTATTTTTATATAACAACTATTATTTTTATTCTTTTGGTTCCATTGATACTGGGATCTGTCAATTTGGGTTGGTGGATTTTCTAATTAATGTACCCGTTGAATCATGAGCTTAAAATAATCATTGCTGCTCCCGAGCAGTTTGGAATAATCTCAAGCTCTCAGTGCTTGCAAGACTTTCAAAAATTACTGCCATTGCATTTGATTTCCTTAGTGAATTTCTGAAATCTTTTTGAAAATCCAAAATTTAATCTTTCGGCTTCTGCTTTGTTCCTGACTTCTCCTTATTGATTAATCTGTAGAACAGTTTGTTGAACACTATTCAGAAGGCCTGGAAATTTCCTAGGTGGCATTTGAGATTGCCTTATCTGCTGACGCTGGATCTGTGGAGGCATTTTGGTTTTGATTGTACATGTAGCCAGAGGATAATAATAATGGTGTTAAAACAGTAGTTAAATGTGTTATTATTCCAGCCTCTGCTGCTTAGAATGGGACAGAGCTGGGTGGATCAGATGGAAGTGCATTAGGAAGAGAATTAACCTGGAGCTGAGGGGTGATAATCTGGTTCTAGCCCATACGGGGGCTCTATGGCTATGCAGCTTTGAGCAAGTTATGGTCCTTTCTGGGCCGTTTTGTTTCTGATGGAAAGTAAGACAGTTGAGCTAGGTGATGCCAAAGGTTTCTGTCATGCCCAAGTTCTACAGACCTCTAAATATTGGAAACATTTCAATTTGGGTCACCAGTTACCTCCAGGAGCCTCCAAAACATCTGAGCAGAAGTCCCATTTTCATAGGAAAGTTAAGCAGATCAACAGTGTTCTAAAAGATCCATTTGTTTCAAATGCTTTATCAAGTGATGACAGCTCACCAGTTGGCCTGCTATTTGAAAAAGAGGTTTCTGTGCCACAGGGCAGGAAAAGGAAGTGTCCATATTTTTCATCTGTCCCATCATGCCACCAGTCTCATCCGAATTTATATCCATGAAGGTGGATTAGTGCCGTGGAAAGACTTGGATGGTTCCATCAACAATACTGCATGAAACCATGTGAAAGCCACACACTGGACCTGTCTTCGGTGTGCAGGTTCCTTTCCTTTCGAGCTGTTTTCTTCCCTTCCTCCCTCCCTCCCTCCCTTCCTCCCTCCCTCCCTCCCTTCCTTCTTTCTTTCTTTCTTATTTGCAAGCGTGTGCAAGCACACGTGCGCACGCACACACACACACACACACACACACACAGATAGAGTGAGAGAGGGACTGAGAGAGAGAAGATGAATGAGAATGAATGGACATGCCAGGCCTCCTGCCACTGCAGACAAACTCAAAATGCATGCACTATGCTTTATATGGGGGTTGGGGAATTGAACCTGGGTCGTTAAGCTTTGCAGCAAGCACCTTAACTGCTGGTCCATCTCTCCAGCCCTCTGTGAGCTCTTTTCCTATGTGTGATTCCACTTGGTAGGGGAAATTAAAGATTCAAGGAAGAGTTTCTGCCATTCACAGTGTTACAGTTATAGGCAGTGGTTTTTGTTCCAGTCTAACTGAAGTAGACACCTATAGGAAAATTTTTTAAAAAACCCTTTTAGAACTAGAGGTTTGGTTAGGAGCTCAGGGACCCAGCATCTTCTGTCTGTTTTATTTTCTATACCCATCACTACTCTGTCAAAATGCTCAAACTAACTACAGATATCCACCCTATCTTTTCTCCTCCCCTCCATCCCTCTTTCTTTCCCTCTCCCTCCTTCAGCTCCCTCCTCATCAAGACCTGCTCTGACATAAGCTTCCCAGTGTCTTGTTTCAGAAGATCCTGTCCCCATCGCTTCCTCTCTTCCCAGGCAGGGAAAACAGGCGTGTTCCCCACTGCTTTCTCCTGTTGCGCTCTCAAGAGCCTGTGCTGTATTGGCATCAGCACCTGACACTTGGGTTTGGTTGGCTGTGTGGTCTTGGACAAGTGCTTGGCTCCTCCTCTGAGCCTGCCTCGTGGAGTCTGAGGATTCAGGGATATGACGCATGTCATATACCTAGCACACAGGGAGCCTTTCATCGGGGCCAACTGCCACTCCCTCCCACCCTTGCCAGGCTCCTGTCACCAGAGTCCTTTGTGCTGTTTGCCCCCAGCCTCCCCACCAGTCCCAGAGAAACCTTTATCTTTGTTTAGGAATAGGAAGAAACAGACCTGTGGTGAGCCTGCTGTGCCCTGGGCAGTTTTCAGGCATCCATGCTTGGTACCCCTCTGTCCGTCCGTCTCATCTTCCTGCCAGTCTCTCCCAGATGTGAGCATTTGCCCCTCCACTCATCTCTGGCTCTGTCCTCAGCACTTGCTCTCTGGCTTTTCTCCTTACGTACCTTCTTTAGCTCTTCTCAAAGTTCTCTTCCAAAACTTTACATCTTGAAGTCCACGGGCCTGTTCTTCCCTCTAAGTGGTTGTCTTTGGGCCCTTTGTAGCTTTGACCTCAGCTATTTCCCCCTTGTGGAATCTCTCTCCTCCTCCTGCCTTTGGGTCATGTTGCTGTTTTGATTCTCTTCCTGCCCGCTGCAGGTTGGCATCTGTGCTTGCTCTGCTGTCCACACTGCCCTCTTTGGCCTGGAGTCCCCTCCGTAGTCTGTCCTGCCCCTCCTGCTTTTAGCTGGTGACAGTTCTAGCAGCAGCCTGTAGCGCTAGCTTTTGTGGCCTTGGAGGTACAGGCTTGCAAACTGGGTGCAGGCACTGTCCCTGAATCCTGCCACACGCCACCCAGCTCCCTTCCCTCCCAAGCTGTCCTTGCCAGTCATTTTGTTGGGTGACTTGAGAGACCCAACTCTGGAACCAGCTTGTGCCTCCTCGTCTTTCTCATAGCCTTTATGACATGTGCACCTTGCTTCTTTTCTATGTGTTGGCAGCCTCCTGATGAGACAGTTGTATTTCTCACTTCACAGGTTGTGGGGACTGAATGAGTTAAACATTAGAGGTGTATGCCAGTCACTTAGTGGGTGCTGGCTGTCAGGGTGCTGACCCTTGACCTGCCTGGGTTCCTCAGAACTGCCCGTGTGCTGGCCAGGATCTGTAAGGTGCTCAATACTGTCCACTCAGGTGGAGTGGATCTCCAGGTCTCTTCTGCCCACAGCTCTGTCTGCTCAGGCCTTTGGGAACTGTTTCTTCATGTTTGACTTTTGCCCACACCCGACAGCCATGCTCCCAGCCCAGGATCCAT